>NC_089991.1:23206791-23514071 GCF_036417845.1 Apteryx mantelli | reverse complement strand
ATCTGACCCGTGCTCCACCATGAGGCAGCTGCCTTGGTTCACCTGCAGTGAGGCCAGCCCCACGTGCACTCCTTCATGGGGTTTTATATCTTAGCCAGCCATGCCCTCGATGGATGTGATGTCTGCATGTTTGCTGGCCAAGGGAGTCCTACTCTGGTGTGAATTTGGCCATTCTGACTGCTCTTTTCAGCCTGATAAATGTAAATAGGACCAATTCCTGGTTTTAAGCCAGTATTAGGCTAAAACTCAAAAGAAGTGGACTCTCACAGCTGCACAACATCCCTTCCCTCAGAGGATCTTGGTTGTCCCTGGTGTGGCTAAAGGCCTTGGTTGTTGTAGGCTCCTGGGGGCCAGGGTCGTTCCTGCGAGCATTGTTGCAGACCATGGTTTGGGACTGATCTGGAGCAGGCAGTATAAATAACCCCCAAATTGCTTGTGTTTCCTGTTTCTTGAGCTTCCCCTGCGGGAGCGAAGAGTGGTATGAGCTGATGGCTCCAGCAGAGAGCCTCAAAGCAGAGAAAACTGACTGTCTCCCTGCAGGAAATCTGCTTTCCTCCAGCCTGTTTCACGCTAGTAGACATCAAACCAAATTTTCAAAGGGGAGTGCTGTGCTGGTGCTTTCCACTCACGTTCCTACAACTTGCCCTGAAGTGGGGGAAGTGAGTAGCCTGCAGAGCTTTTTGGACTAATTTGGCCAAAATTTAGCTCTGGAAAAGCATAGAATAGGCTTTACAGTCATTGGTTGCCTGTGGGAGGGGGTGCTTAGGAAGTGATCTTATTAGTTCATTCCTCTTGAACAGCCGGCAAGTTTTAATGTAGCAAAACCTGGGGCGTGGGAAGGGGGAATGAAGCAATTGCTTGGCTCTCCAGCGCTTCCCAAGATAGAAGGGCTAAAGCACGTGACTGCAGCGGAAAGGAAGCTGGCGGGTAGTGAGGGATAACCTTGTACGTTATCACCTGGAGAGCGAAAGCCCCTGGCAGCTGCAGTGATTCAAATCCCAGAGCCAGGGAAGCAAGTTTCTGGCTCTGCTTTGGGTGAACCTGGACCTTAATGCTGCAGGAAGGCTGATTGAACTGGGGATTCCAAACTTTGGGCCTCTTGAATATTTATTAAGCAAATAACATCTCTGACTGCTGCACAGGAGGCTCTTCTGTTCCAGGTCAGCATGCCAGGTCCCTGCCTTCCTGCACTGCCACTGCTCCAGGGCTGTTGGCTCTGCTGCGCTGGGGTCTCTCACACTGGCCCCGAGGCCCTTTCTGCCTTTCCTCCTAGCCAGCTCTGCCCGCCCCGAGGCTCTGTGCGTCCAGGCTGGGCAGGCGCTGGAAATAGCTCAGACAGAAGGTTTTTCTGCAGACAGCTGGCATTTTTATACTGATTTTTTGCTCTGGCTGGGAAGCAGTGAGCAGGAGGCTTGGGAGTGAGGGCAAGAGCCTTTGCAAAGCCCAGCTGTGCCAACAGCAGGAACTGCTGACTTGCAGCAGGCAGGGATCCCGGCCCGGGGGTGCCTGGCCCAGGGTGTTCTCTATGGGGAGCCTGGGGGCAAGAGGGGGCACGTGACACTCCTCTCCGCCCTGCCCTCGCCACAACCCAGCCTGTGATGGAGCAAAGGTAGCCACTGCTGGGGGGAAGTAAGCTATGGGGCACCCCTCTATACTATCAAACCAGCCCCTGGCACTGGATTTGCTCCCCAGGGGTGACATCTGCCAGCTGCTGCTCCTTCCCCATGCAGGATCAGAGAGTGGGAAGGTGCTCCCAGCACAGCTGGGGCCCCAGGCTGGCTGGGAGGGACGGCTCTCAGGGTGGGAGCTTTCTCAGTGTGAGCCATGCAGTATGGCCTGGGGCCCATCATGGGCATGGGGACAGGTGCGGGCAGGCATCAGCTGGTGTCAGCCAAGGCCTAGTCGCAGTTTCCACATTGCCTGGAGCCCAGCTGCCATCTGTGCTTCTCTTTCAGTGCAAGGGTGTGTTCTGGTCCGCTTTGCTCCTCTGCAGGCCCACAGTGCAGGCTGGCTGCTTGGGGGTTGTGATTCAATGGGGCAAGAGAGATGGGAGATGCATTTTGAAGATGGGACAAGTGAGAAGCTGGCTGGATCTATGAGATGACTCCCTCTGCTCATCTGGGCTTGGAAAGGATGCAATCCCCTCTCTTCCCAGATAAAGCTGCAATGAAAGGAGGGTGCAATACTCACCGAAAGGGGCCCACAGGAACCGGGCACAGGACAAAAGCAGCCTCCACCACTCTGCCTTTAACCCTCCCTGGCCAGGGATAGGCCAGGCTGATCTCCCAACTCCGGCGGTGCCCAACTCCTATGGAAAGCCACAAGGTGCTCATGGGGGACACTGCGTGATGGAAGGTGCTGGGATTGCACCAAATATGCAGCAATCTAGTGGCCTAGTGATCATCTGGGCTTCCTGTGCAACAACCAGCCTGTGTCCTTGGAACACCCACCCATGGTCCCCTGGATCAGAGCTCAGCCACAGGCACCCGGGGGCCCGGGCCATGGAGAGAGGCACCTGAGTGCTGGGCCCCTGCAGGGGCTGTCTGGATCTGTGTCCCACTGGCATTGGTCTCTCTGGGCATGAGTCCCCCAGCCCTGACCCCGCTGTCCACCCGGACAGGAGCTGGACATGCTGACAGCTGGCCAAGCAGAGTGCTGGTTGCAGCTATGCAGACCGAGGTCTTGGGGAATGCAGGCTCCAGCCTCCCACTGCCCCCAGCTTGGCAGCCTGGCCTTTTGCCTCCTCAGGCATGGAGCCAAAAGCAAAAAAAAAAAAAAAATTCCCCCTTATATGTCACCGGCCACTGCATTTCCTGACTCTCAAATTGTCAAGCTCACTGGCCTCCGCTGCTGACTCCAGCTGATTCAATGCTGTGACCTCTGGCATCTTCCTTTGCTTCCCCTTGACACCCATGTGTGGGTTGGCTGCAGGTAACAAACTTTGCACCCAGACACCAAGCACCACCAACCTCGCTCTGCCCCAGGGTGTCCCTGAATCTCCAGTGCTGTCTCTGAGGCTGGCTTCGCTTCACTGCTGGCAGAGGTCTCATGCTCTCAGAGGGGAACCCTGCAGCCTGCAGCACACCTTCTCCCCAAAGGACAGGTGCTTCCCCAGACTGAGGCTTAAAGCTGAGAAACTTCCAAAATACCAACTTTAGCTTTAATTTAATAACTAGTTCTCCCCCTGTCCCAACACCTGCTCTCACCCACTTCTGTGGCTGCTCTTGGGAGCTTTCAGCCATCATGGCACAACAGGGTTTGGATGCAGAGGGACATCATGACCAGGACCAGGGAAGAGGCTGTGGTGCTGCAGGGGTACAGCTCAGGATGTGCCACCCCGCAGGGCCTGAGGTGAGGCAGCCAAAGGAAACCTTCAAAATTCATTGAACCATTCCCGCTGCCTCTCTTTGGAAATGGACAGCAACAACCCTGCAAGCAACTCTATTCAGCTGATTTTCCTCCTGACAGATGTTTTTGGCCTTGCTCTGCTCCTCGCCCAACCACTGAGCCCTGAGCCAGAGATGGACTTTGCCAGCAAGCGTGATGAGCCATGCTGCAACATGGTATCTCCTATGTGTTTGTTGCTGCAGCAGAAAGGGAGACACAAATACCCCCAAGCACCTTTGGAATGAGCACAGCACAAGGTCTTGCCCCATCGTGCACCAGCCCTTATGGCATTGCCTGCTTTCCAGTGAAGCTGGGCTCGGATCCAAGGGCAATGGATTGTCTCAGGGCTTACCAGATTCACTCTTTCTTGGAACCATAGGGATGCTCAGATTTGGTCCAGGCTTGTTAGTCTGGGTCTGGAGGTGGGAAGCCAATATATGCCCCTTCCTGTGAGTTGTTGCTCTTATCTAACCTGGTGGGTGTGCGCAGGACTGTGCCTCACTCCAGCACGGCCCAGCTGCTGGCACAGATTGCTCCTTCACCTGGGTCCACTTGGAGATTTTTCTAGCCTTGGCCTGGTCAGACTTCCCTCCCATGATGTTGTCTCTCCTGACATATCTCCATGCCAGTGGTTGCACCCTGGCCCTTCTGGTTTATTCCCCAGCATCGAGGAGCTGAGAGGTGCAGGAGGAGGCTGCTTGGGCAAGAGGCATGTGCAGTAGCTGGACCTGCCCGTTCCAGCTCTGAGCTCGGTGAGTGGCAGTGCTGGGGACCCCATGGGCAGGTAGTTGCAACCCCTCGAAAGAGCTCAGAAAGGCATAGAAAAAGGCAGACCAGCTTTTGGAGCAATGCTGAAGGGCTCCAGGTCTGCTCTCAGGCTTGCAAATCACCAGTCATACATGTAAAGTCAGGAAGCCGGGCAGAAGTCTGTCTGCATGGTGGCTGGGAGTGAGCACCAGCATATCACAGAGCACTTGTCCGTGCTGAGACAGGAGGGAAGAGCTCACTCTGGTCACTATGCCACAGATCCCCTGGGTTGAGGCACCATTGTTTACTCCTGTGCATCCTCCAGCCTTTTGTGCTATAAATTGCTAATGACTCAGGCAGCGGGACGTCCACGCTCCCCTGAGGAGGCCAGGCCACTGTCGTATAGAATTGGCTGCTACAACTCTTCCTGCTATTCAGTGCAAGGTTTTCCTTTTCTCTGCAGGAAGTGTTATGTGTTGGATATACTGGGATCCATGGGGCAGAGCAACAGGAGGAACTGGGTTACAACAGCCATCAGTGTCTCAATAGTTGGAGGTCTTAGGGAGGGGGATCGAAGAGAAATATCTCCACTACATCCAAGGCTTGGGGTTGAACCAGTTATAGCACATGTGACTCCTCAGTGCATGGAAAAGGGAAATGGCAGGAGGCCTGGATTTGTCCTCATTTGGGGGCAGGTGCAGCAGGTTGCAATAAGAACTGCTTGTCCCTAGAGGTTGGATCTTGCACTCTGCTTTTAAATAAGGGTGTCCAAAGAGGTTCCCTCCTGCCTGCCTCTGATTACAGAATGGTACACTGGGTATTTTAATTTTTGCTGCCTTCCCCCAAAAGACTTCTGATAGCCTCATCATGATCTCACCCCTTCTCCCAGCCCAGCTGGGCAAACTCCAAGAAAAACTCTGGGGCTGGAGGGAGCAATGGTGATTCATTAGTGGGCGCTTGCGTGGGTGAGTCAGGCCGCATCAGTAAGGCAGCACAGCGCTGGGGGGTCACCAGGCAGCTGAAACAGCTTTCTCTGCATGAGACACTGCGCTGCCATCCTGACCACATGCAAGAAATGGATTTCCCCTGGGCCTCTCACCGCACCAGCAGCATTAACTCAGTAACTCCACCAGGCAAGCACGCAGTGCTTCTCAACCTCCCCCTCAGCTTTTAATTGGATTCAAGATAGTCCGGCACTCCCAGCCCCAGACTGCTGCCATGTGCCCTTACATGCCTTCTACTTTCACTGCTGAAGCAGCTGCATTTCTGCAGAGGGTGAAGTGACCCAACTTCTTTCCCTCCTGCAGCATCTCAGTGCCTGTCTGGACGACAGGGCTGTGTCCGACTGCCAGGTATTATTAATAAAGCAACAGTCTGGCTCTGGTTTTAGCTACTGTTACTGCTTTTTGATCTGTCCCTTGTGTTCCCCTGGCTTTGGGATCCTCTCCCAGGATCTGGCTGGGGGCCCTTCCTGTTCAGTGAGTAATGAGACAGGCAGCCCATGTTCTCTACTGTGTCTGGTACAAAGCCTTCCCTTAGCAGAACCTCTTGCAAGCTTGGCAGGAGCAGAGCCGCTAGCAGCCAGGCTAGGGCCTGTCAGTAACAGATCACCTTCTCACTCTCAGTGTTTCTGTAGAGATGGCCTCACACAACTATTATGCACCCAAAAGCAATGTTGTAGCTAATCATTTAACCAAGTAGTTCACATCCTTGGCACCGCCTCTCAACTGCCAGCTTAGCAGAAGGCTCAGCCACCAGCTCCAGTACCTACCCTGCGACGCATGAGACCCCCAGCTGCACATCACTCCCTCATGTGACAGTGACTGTGCACTGGCACAGTTGTCCTAGTTGTGTCAGGGTCTGCATCTGCCCCTGCATCTGGCAGTACCTGCAGACGGGGTTTAAGCCACTGGTGCAGCCCAGCAGGACTAAGGAGCTACCCAGTGCCAAAGCCAATTTGCAGGAGGTCACATATGGCTGCTCTTAGGCTCCTAAGTGCCACCAGACCTCATCTGCATCCACGCAGAGCCAGTCTGGGCTGTTAGTAGACTTTCACTGAATGGCGGATGAGGCTGGCGTGAGAACCACACAATCTAGCTGTGTATTGCATGGCATAGCGGGGCAGTGTGGGACAAATGTCCATCCAACTATGCCAAAGAGCTTTGCCCCTGACCCAGAGGGCCTTCTCTGCCTGTATTCCTGGTGACTCACACATTCAAGGCCTCTTGGCCAAGCTGCACATTTGGGAATTGGAACAAGACCTTGCTTTGGAAACAGGACATTTATTGGCAGTCTGCAGCTGGGAAAGAGCTCCTTCCAGTGAGGTTAAACAGTAAAGAAGTTTATTGGAGAAAGGCAAATAAAGATCCTCACTAACCAGTGGAACTCATTGATGCATGAAACTTTCCTCCAATGTTGGCAGACCCTTTATAGATAAGACACGCCCTCCCCGTGTGAACACCTGCCCCCCAGGATATCTTGATTACCATTTTCCTGTTCTGGTCATGACTCAATTCCTTGCCAGCCCCGTGATACTTCTAGCCTGGTTGCATAGCACAGTACAAACAGTCAAACACACGGACAGGCTTCATGAGTCCTGAGTCCAGCAGATAGGAACCTCAGTGCAATGACAGAGCCAGCATGCTGTCCCATGAGGGGTACCTGCACGGGCTTGGCAGCCTCTTGAGACAACTTCAAAGCCTCCCAGGAGACTGTAATCACACACCTGGTCCCCAGGAGAGGCTGCGACCCTTCATAGGAAGAGCAGCTCCATCTGCTCTTCCAAGGAATTTTCCACTTCACAAAGGCTGCATCTCGCTCCTCCAACATGGTACTCAGCTTCCTGCTGAATTGGCACACCCAGGAACATCTGCATGGGATCAGCTCTTTGAGGTGACCTCATCTGAACACCACCCAGCAAGGAGTCCCTGCTGCCCAGTAAGGTGTCCACGTAGCCCAGCAAAACATCTGTGTGGCAATGAGGCATCTGTACAGCAAGGCATCTCCATGGCACAATGAGGCATTCTGTTGCCTAGCAAGGTGTCCTTGTTGCCTGGAGAGATGTCCTCATGGCTCAGCAAGGCATTTCTGTTGTCCGGCAAGGCATCTGTGGAGCTCACAAGGCATCCCCACTGCATCATGAGGCTACCATATGCCTTGCTGAGGAGTCCAGGTGGCCAGATGAGGCAACTGCATGGCCTGGCAAGGTGTCTCACCACTCACTGAGGCATCCGTGCTGCCCGGTGAGCTGTCCATGCTGCCTGGTGAGGCATCCCTGTGACCTGATGAGGCATTCCTGATGCATGGCATCTGCCTAGCCTGGGGAGTCACTGAGGTGTCCATGCTGCCTGACAAGGCACTGCTGTGGCCTGGTGAGACATCCCTGCTGCCTGGAGAGGCGTTGGCATGTCCCAGAGAGGTGTCAAGGAGTCCCTGTTGCCTGGCAAGGCATCCCTGTGGCCTTTTGAGGCATCCCCACTGCCCAGCGAGCCAAGTCCATGTTAGCAGCCCCCAGGTGTATATAGGTGCCATGGCAGCAGGTGCCACTGGACCCACTGCACCCAGCCATCCTCTGCTGCCCAGCGCTGCCTGTGCCATCCCCGCCACAGGCAGCAGGCAGGATGCAGCACCTGGGCCGGCCAGGCCCGCGGGCCCCGGGGTGGCAGAGGGGCAGGGCCCCCTGGGTGCCCGTGGGTCCCCACAGCCATGGAGCCCGGGCTGTGCAGGCCCCCTAGGCCTCGGTCTGCCCTCAGGGCCTTGGCTGAGAGCATGGCTGCTGCGGGGAGATCGCTGGGCCGAGGGGCCGCCGGGGCCCCCTCCCTAAGGACACCCCAGGGTGCCCCCCAGAGCCCCCACCACCCCAGGGTCCCCGCCTGCCACCAGGATTCGCCCCTCGCCGCAGCCCCTCCCCCCCCCATCCCCCCTCCGCCCGGGCACCTCCTCTCCCCAGGATCCCCTCTCCCAGCCCTCCCCCCGCGCATGCGCACCATGGCCCGGCTCCCGCGCTCCCCCACTGCGCAGGCGCCGTGGCCAGGCAAGATGGCGGCGCCCGTGGACCTGGAGCTGAAGAAGGTACCGGGGCCCCCCACCCGCGGCTGGAGGGCCGTGTTCTGCCGCCAGCTCCTGCCCCTCTCCCCCCGCTGCGGGGGTCTGGCCGCCTCCGTGGCCGCAGAGTGTCGCCCCCCCGCCCCGCCCTCGGTTGGGTGTTCCCGGGCAGGGTCCCGCGTGGTCCCCCGCTTTTGGGTGGCCTGGGCCCCGCCGTGGCCCCCTGGCGGCCTGGCCTCAGCGGCGCGGGGGCGGCCGGCCTCCGCCCCGGCTTGGCGGTCCCGGCCGCGGCCGAGCGGCCTCAGCTCCTCGCCACCGTTGCTCTCCCCCTTCAGGCCTTCACGGAGCTCCAGGCCAAAGTAATAGATACGCAGCAGAAGGTGAAGCTCGCCGACATCCAGATCGAGCAGCTGAGCAGGACAAAGAAGCACGCGCACCTCACTGACACGGAGATCATGACGCTGGTGGATGAGACCCGCATGTATGAGGGCGTAGGGAGAATGTGAGTGTCTGCCTGGCCTTCAGGACAAGTAGGGGAAGGTCTCAGCACTGTACTCTTCCAGACTGCTGAGAAAACAGCTTGCAAATGCCTTGTTTCTACCTTGTGCTGGTAGTCAAATGAGCTAGCAGGTATAATGGCAGCCTTGCGATGGGGCGATCTCACTTGTCTCAGTACCTAAGAGGTCTGCAAGCTGCTGCCTTAAGCAAGAGATTCTTCACTACTGCATATCTACTTTATGAAGAATATGCTGGCTTTTTCTCAGAATGTTCATTCTTTTCAATTTATCATTCTGTTTTCATTTGCTGTTCCAGTGATCTTGCTGGGAATGCAGTGAGGCATACTGGGCTTTATATCTTGGGATCAGGTGCCAGCAGTCTTTGAGAAGGAGTGTTACAACTTTTATTGCCTTTCTGTGCTTTTGCTTGTTGACTTTACTCCCGGCCTTAATGGTCTTATTTGGGTTGTCTGGGAATTTTGTAAGCTAGATTAGTGGAACAGGGTTCTAGTGACAAACTCTGTATTTGCAGGAAGACTGTCACAAACCTGTCCAGCCATTCATGATGGAATAATACACCATTCCTGATATAATTTATATCTAACACCTTGAAAAACACCCCTGCCCTTATGCAGTGCATATGCTCAGGGTTTTGCTTGCGCAAATGTTCTGCAGAAATGCTCTTTGCAATGTCATGTCAGTGAATGTCAGTGCTCAGTGTTGCCCAGATTCTTTAAAGACTTGGAAGAGAGTGTGAAGCTTGTTTGCAGTCCCAGTAAACCTGTAAAGAAAGAAGTACTTTGAAGTGTTGGATGGTTGTCAAAACACCTTAGACTAGAATTAACGTGCTTTGATTAACTCTTACAATGCACTTCTGTTTGACTTCACCAGCTTCTTATAGAACACCACACAAACTGGTTTCAAAAGCTGATAATGCATGCTTACTATGTAAACGTCATGCTAACTTTCTGCAAGACTTGGGAGTACTATGATTTTTCTGTTGTGTTGTGAGTTGGGTAACAGTGATGACTGTGCTTAGCTAAGGATGTGGTTTTGTGAAACACTGAATCTGATGTAACTGCTGCCAAAAGGGATGATTGTGTCCACCTCTTCCCCACCTGTGTTTCCCCCACCTTCTCTGTGTTGAAGTGAGTGATCGCACAACCATGCAGTGAGTTTGGTCAGCTTGCTGATTCAGTGGACAGTTAATTCACCAAAAATGCCCTGGTCTGCCTTCCATCTGACCACACAATCTCTAGATTTAGTCTCAGAGACTGGGACTGGGAAGTGAGGCATGGTGTGTGGACTGTATTTTGCTGTGAGTTTTGAGATGAGACCAATGGAAAAATGAAGTTGTATGCAGACTTACAGAGGTGTTCAGCATGACGCAGCGTGTCCTTCCGATTTCTGTTGCGTGGCTCGCAGTGTATAAACTTTTTCATGCAGTCAAATTAGATGTTAGGTTTGTGTGGGGATGTTAGCAACTGGTACCTCCAAAGGAAACAGATTTTTGTCCCCTTCCAAGAGGTGGAGTGACTGCGATAGGGCCTGGAAGCAGGCTGTAGATGTAGAGATGGTGTTCAGAGCAGTGTTGCAAGACAGCTCATATGGGTTTTGTTTGGTGGTGGTTTTTTTGTTGTTTTTTTGGTGGGGGTGGGGAGTCACAGAGCAGAAGACAATTTTGGAAGTTCAACAATATTTTTTTTAATCTTTTTTTTCAATCTTAAAGCTAAATACTTCTCCTATATGGAGAAATCCCACAAGATAATTTAAAGGAGTCTATCAGTCTTTACGATAAATTAAAGTAGTATTGCTTGCAAATAACATGTGAGTGGCAAGTGGTATCAGTTCCTCTACTAGTTGAAGTGCATCATGCTGCTTTCTGTTTCTCTTCCACTTATGAGACACCTTCCTCCTTTGCTTCCTAAACCACTTATACTTTCTCTGTGTGCAGTAGCTGCTGGGGTGACAATCTTTTGGGGAGTCTTACTTTGCCTGCCTTTCCATGACCAGACAGGGTGGTGTAGGCCCTGCTGGGCAGCTCTCTATTCCTCAGGGCTGGTAAGGGTGCTGTCTGAAGAATATTTGTCTTATGGCAGTATTTAAAGGCTGGACTCTTCATAGGTTTTGTTGTGCCAGTCACGATGCAGATTAAGAGGGATGGGATGCCTTGCAGATTAAGAGGGTGCTCTTGCTCTAAATACTATTCATTCACTGAGGGTGGTTCCCCCCCCCCCCCCCTTTACCTCGATATCCTGGTATTTCTGAGTTCTGCCTATTCTAGCCATGGGGCTGAAGGCTGTCTTGCAAATTGGCGTTGTGTTCTGGTAAGCTCTGGGTCACTCTTCAGTGTGAAGATCTCACATCAGGGACACAAGACTCTTCCTGTAACCACTTCTGACCACTAGTGGAGAATCTATTGCTGAAATTCAGGCATTTGGTGAAGCAGGCTAAAGATGCACTTGAGCAGGAGCGAATTCAAGGGTGGTCTGCTGTCTTGTCGTCCATAGGAGACCAAAGGAAGGGGTTGTCAGAGTTCTTCTGGCTGCAAAATCCATGTTCTGTGGAGTGAAATTGCAAGTTTTAAATTCATTGATGTCATTGGCTTGCACAGATATGGGAGTTTAGCCACTGAAGGGGTATTCGTGATTTCAACACTTGTGATTTTCTTTGCACGGTTTAGCATTGGCCAACATGACCAAAAGAGATGTAGGTGTTTTCTGTAAATAATGCTGGGGTTCTAGCAGGTTTCAGTTATCCAGAAAAGATGAACGTCTGCATCAGTGTTAGCTCTGATTACCTGTGCTCTTCTGACAACTTGCTCGAATAGCTGAATTCTTAGAAGTAGGCTTTATGCTTCTAGTCCTGCGCTCAACTTTATTTTGCTTTTTTAACCCATTTAAGCTGCTACATAGAATCTGGTTCTTGACAGAGTGTCTGTCTTTGCTCCAGCTGTGGTGGCTTGGGGTGTATGCATGGGGGTAATAAGTACACTTGAAGTGAATTATTTTGTAGAATAAGACACTCTGATCTTCCATGGCAGTGGAAGAATTGAGGAGCTGTGGTGATGTGCTGCACCCCGGAAGGAATTCTGCATGGTTTGGTACTCACTTCTGCACTACTTGGAAAGCAGTTCTGTGGTTTCTGCTCTCTGAACGCTGAGCCCGTTTCCTTTCTGAGGGGCTTTCTCTGCACCACTGGGGTATGTGAGAGTCCATTTGTCATCCCTGTGCTTGTTCCTTTTGCGTTGTAGTGTGTGTAACACAAAAAAGTGAACAGGACAGCTTGCCTCCACATGTGGTGCTCAATTTACTTTTACTACAGCTATTTTTGGTTTAACGTAAGAAATGTGTCACATAGTATGAGACGATGAATTGCTGTATACTGTACATATCCAAGAGACTGGGATATCATCTGAGTGGTGGCATCTTGCCAAATACATTTCAGTTCTGTTACTTCATGCTCTTTTGAAAGGTCTGTTACGTAGCCTGAGACAACTACCACTATGCTGGACTTCTGCTGCTTAAGCTGTGAACTGATATCATCATATTGCTTTGGGAGGTATGCTGAAAGTTTAAGCTTCAGAATTCTGTCTGAATATTTGAGACCTTTCCTTTTACATTCCTCTAACCTGTAAATAATGGTCTTGTTCAGGTTATGGAAGAAAAACATGAGACACTTATGCTAGACAGAATGAGAAGAGCACTGTGGGTTTTTTTTGCCATAGGATGCCAAAATGGATACTGAGTTTTGGGTCAATATTGCTTTATCATCAGTTTAATTCTACAACAAATGGGAAAGTACTTAAGAAAATGAGCCTAAGAAAGTAAAAATTAAGCAAATAGTGTAGCACAACTTGATTTTCAAGGCTTGGTGCAGGTATAATATTTTATGGGGACAGTTGTAATAATCTGATTTTGACAAGTTATTTTAAGAGCAGATTTAAACATGTTCCTAATTTTAGTGTAGTTCTTGGTTTTGTTTGAAAATGAGACATAATACATCATCATAAGCTCACTTTCCTCCACCCCTGAAGACTACAATCACTACTGCAAATCACTGTTTCCATAACACTTTTTTTATATAAAGCTGCAATAGTTGCAAGATGGGTGGTTTTTTTTTTTTTTTTTTGAGGGGGGAGAGAGTGGCTCTTTGATTCTACTAGCACAGATCATTGCAGAATATGGTAGCTGTACCATGCTTCCTGCTCACGTTTCAGAAGCTCACAAAGAGCTGAAGGGCGTGCAAGGCTTAATCTTTATGGTTCAGCTACTAACTATAGGTTTGTTTATGAAACCTGAGTAGCTCTCCAGTACCCCTCTCCTTGGGCAAGGCTTTATGCAGAGTTTAGTACTCAGCCCCCGCTGCCGACAAGCTGACAGGTGCTGCAACATTTAAATAAATCCCAGGGACAAGCATATTGGAATCAGCCTCTGATCAATATGTAAATAATAAATTTGAAGCTCCCCTATCTTCCTGTTGAAAAAGTGAAGTTTTTATTTTCAACACTGTCTGGTGTGTCAGTAGAATCAGACACTCAACAGTGAAGAAAGAACAAAATATGTGACCTGCTGCTTGCTACTCAGCTGCTGTTTATGCTGTATATTGAATAAGGCAGAGGCCCTGGCAGACAGTATGTGTGGAATTGAAGGCTGCATGTCATAATACATATGCATAAGTGAGCAGGATTTATGTTACACAGTTGGATTTTATTTTAGCTTTTTTTCTAATTTTGAACTGCTTGTTTTTTTGGTTTTGTTTTTTGGTTTTGTTTTTTTTTCCCCAGCCTGAAGAGTGTTCTTTAGAGTGTATTTGTGAGTGTGTGTATAAAAGGTTGTAGGGTCTCTTTTGGAAGGTGTTGCAGAAAGCAAAAATCAAACTGATATGCACATAGGTAATCCAGAAGATGACTGTACAGGTGTCTTTAATGTGAGTAATGAAGTATGTGGTAGCAGTTGCCATCCTTTTCTTGGCCAGTCAGTACTATGAGAGAGCAGATTCAGAATTTGTCAGTGGGTTTTGCAGTTAGCTACTGAAAATAGTGAGGTGTTGGGAGTCTTGGCTCCTGAGTTCTGTTTCAGGATCAGAAAGGGAGCTTGTCCTTTTCCAACTTCATATATTCTGGTTTCCCACTATTTCACTCCCCCCCCACCCCCACCCCCCCACACACTTAGATCTTATTCCTGCTGTCCTGGGCTGCTTGATTGTAATCTCTCGGATATCTTGGTCCAGTAATAGCTTCCTGCCCTGCTGGTCTAAATAGTTCCTCCATGAAGTATTGAAATTTCAAAGAAGAGATTGCCGTGGCCTGCATGCAAACTGAATATGTGCCTAGTTCTTGGAGATACCTGCATTTCTTAAAAAATCAGCTTTAGACAGAGAGCTGGCGTCAAATGGGCACATCCAGTCAATTTTAATCAAATGTATAAGCAACAGAAAGAAGTGTCTTACAATGAAAATAGGAGCTAATTAAAAAAGTAGGTGCTTTACTCAGCCCTACTTAAAATAAGCCTGTCAGTTTAACCCCCCCTACCCACTTCTTGCACATTGTAATAGAAGTTGATGAATCAACTGATACAATTTTTGTGATGCTTGTCTATCTTGCCTAGAGACATTTAACTCTTTAGGAACATATTTCTGTTGGATCTAGGAGGATAAGATTCAAACAAATCTGTTCCATTGATCTTCTGTGTATAACTGCCTTTTTCACTGCCTATTACCTAGGCAATACAGAAGAAGGAGATACCTGAATAAATGTAAAAGAGTTAAAATTGAAACCAAGGAGAAGAAAAGGATCAGAACATGAGATGAATTTCTCTTGTAAACTGCCATAGTGGCTAAAAGAGATGATCTGCTGTGGTCCAGAGGCAGTGTAAATGCCAGAGCCTAAAAGATGTCTTGCACTTTGCAGGTCAACAATTTGAATTTCAAACAGACTGTCATGGGCAGTTGTTGCAATGGTGCACAGTTCTCTTTCGATATATGCTTTGCAAGTATTATATGCTTTGAGGAGCTTGAAATGTCCCTGCTTCTGTGGCTTGAAGTGCCAAATGACTTGACAAAAAAAGTGTCTTATTTCTGAAGTCTTCAAAGCTCTTAAAATGTTACTTTGCTATTCTGAAACTTCAAGAAATTCTAGCTATTTTAACTTTTAGTGGATTTAAAGTATTGTCTTTTGAGTCTTCTCCTACTTCCCAAAGGAAGCATTGAAATTGGGCATTAGAGTCCCTGGGAAACACTCAGTGTTGGAGCATTTTTTTTCAGACTATGGGAGTGTTTTTCTGGTTCGGCATGGGGACTTAAATTGAGTTGTCCTGTGGCAGAGAAGAATGCCCAAATCACTGGACCAAAGGGATTCTGGGAGAATCCTTGTCTTGCTCAGGGAAGCCATTGCCAATGGTATCAATAGGTATCTAACTGTCAGGACAGAGTGTGACAAGGTAGGCCAACGCTCAGGGCTCACTGCTGTCATGGGGAGATATGCAGGACCAGTTCCCAGTCTGATATGCATATGTAAGCATAATATATAAAATTTGTTACATGGAACAGCCTTGACACGTGTGAGAGAACCAGGTCAGGGCATCCTCTGACAGTGGTTCAAACTCAAACTTCTTTTCAAGAGCTAGCTGCGTGCTCTTGTTCAAAATCAAAAGGAGGAGGATTTAAGTCATGTCTCCTACATCAAAACACTGAAGTAATGTGTGAGGAAGCCAACACTTCATGATGATGAGAATGCTGTTTTACACAAGTTTAATACAGAGATTTGAGAACCCAAGTGCTTAATTCAGGAATGCTGCAACTACTGCCTCCCCTCGCCCCCCTTCCCTCCCAAACTATTTGCTGAATTCACAGAATGTGTCACCAGTACAAAAATTAGGCTTTCTGGGAAGAAATGATTTGCCAAGACAATGTCTAGTATTCTTTGGTCAGCAAATGCTAATTCTGGAAAGTTTGTTCTTGGTGATTAAAACAATCGCACTGTTGTTTCCTAGTGCTAGCTGATTTAACTCTAGCATTTAGACATATCTCTGCATTAATGTTATGTTTGATTTCAAAAGAGATATATCCTCCTTTGTTCAATCCTGTTTAGGTTCTTAGTGAAGGACATTCTGCTAAGAATGTCAAACGTAAGTTTGCCAGTCAGAGTACAGCAGTATTTCTGTGTCGTCACTTTCTGATCACAGAAGAGTTGCGTTTTTTTGTTGTTTTTTTTTCTTTAACAGAAGTGCCTTTAGGATTGACCAAGTGTTCAGGCTAACTTCTGCTTGCCAGTTTTCTCCTGAGTGCCTATTCATTTGAGGGGTGGGTGGGTTTTTTTGTTTGTTTGTTTGTTTGTTTTTTAGGAATTTGTGGCTAATTCTTGAAAATAGTGGAGACTTTAGAAATGAATCTTGACTTCCTGTTATCAGAAGAATTATTTCTGTTTTCTTCAGCTTGCAACTTTCAAATTCAGTGCAAAATAAGCTGCAAAAATCCATCAGAAGTGCATACCCTAGTAGACATGCTGTAGTCGTTTGACTTTCCTTTGCTTAAACAGGTCATCATCGTGACATATTAAAAATTACGTAAATGAAAATAAAAGAGACAGTCACGAGAAGTAGGGTGAGGAAAACCTATTCATGTCGCTTTTATATTTGTAACTTGTAGTCAGTCATGTTTACACTGCTTTCCTCACATGGTTTGAATCCCAAATGTTGTTTATTTCTGTTTATTAAAGAGGAGGCATTTGCTGCTTTTTTTTCTTTTAATTCCATTTATCTTGATTGAAAAGAATGGATGATGCCCTTTAAAAGCTGACCACAGTACTATTTCATTATTTTTGGTTGTACTATATTTAATACAAACTTAAAAGGTATATTCCAGCTTTCTTTTTTTAAAGAACCAAGTATGAACAATGGTATAAATCTGCCGTCTAGTTAAGTGTCTGGCAATGCAGAAACTGCTGTTTGCAAGATGTGTTACTATCTTGGTTTGGGGTAATGTAATATGCTGTAGCTATTGACAGATCCCCCCAAAAAAGAGTGAAGGCTCAATGTAAACATGGCCTGAGATGCAGAACAAAAACCATTCACCCTCAGCTGGGCAAGGGCTATGTGTTGGGTCAGACCTTAGGGAGTTTTGAGGCAGTGAATAATATGGCAATTTTTGTTCTTTTCCTTTAGCTCCTTATGGTAAATAGGTTTATGGCTTACACATCTTCATCTGAGTAAAAGTTACCTTTGTTGTGGCCTACTTAAGACTCAATTTGGAACGCTTCCAGCACTGTTAATCCTGGTCTCTGTTTGTGCTCCAGGGCTGTCAGACTTAGTTTGCACAGGTATTGCTCCCCACTGGGGTTACTGCCAGCATGCTTCAATAGAGATGCCTCCTTCTCAAATGTGTCCTTAAACCTGATACATATCTAACTCTGAGTGCAGTAGTAAAATGACATGTGAGTTATAAACTGCTGCTTCTGAAATGTATTTGTATATAATCCTCCCAATATAGGCTGTAGGATTTGTTTTGCTTTAAGGTATGTGCTACTTTGGGAGGGAAAAATAGCTATGTTTAGCTATATTGAGAATGTCACAATGAGACAACTGGCCACTAAAATAAAAGCAAACGTAGGAATGGCTTCAACTAATCCGCTCCAAGTGAGCTGCTTCAGAAGCTCTGGTCAAGGGATATGATCTGTTGAATGAGAAATTCAAAATCAGACTGAAAAATATGAAGCCCTTAGACATGAAGGGTGGCAGCACAAATTATAATTAGTCATGGTTTTAATTTTTTTTTTTTTTTTAATATATTGCTTGTTTGTCTTGCTTGGAACTGGGTAATTCAGCTAGGATGACTAAAATTGGAATTTGCTGGGTGTATAAGTAGTGCCTGTTATGAAGTGCATAGGGAATCATTTTTAGAAGTATAGGCAAGACCCTAGGAGAGTGAAGGGGGCTTTTTGGGTGCTTGTAGTCATGAACAGCCGGCTCCTGTTCCAGTCAAGCTAGATTGCTTGGGGATCAGCTCATTGGAAGCCTCTCTTCTATTGGCTTTGAACAGTACTTAAAATGCATTAATCCCCTACTGAGTACGCTCAAAGCTTGAGGAACAGTGCAAGTTCAGAATTAAAAAGCATCTTTGAATAGATAAGGGCATGACTGGGCTTAGCCAAACTTTTCACATGGAGTAGTCTAATAGAAATGCTTGGTTTCAAGAAGCAATATGTAAAATCTAAATGGCTGTGCTGTGTTATAACACTTAACAGCATTTTTTTTTGACTATAAAAAATGTGTTAAAAGAATATTAAGGCTTTGTACAGAGGTGTTAGTTTTTCTTTTCAATATTTTAATTTACACTTCTGCATGCAGTTTCCCAAACTCAGTGGTCTGTAAAGCTGAAGTTATAATGACCCTTGTGTGAACTGGGAGCCAGACTGAATGGATGTTTAGATATGTCATTCATAGTCATTCTGGAAAAATAATACTGGAGCTTTCCCACCTGTAAAACTGCTTCTCTCTGAAGTTAGGCAGAGGATATATATTAACATCAGGCAGTGGAAAAGCTAAGATTTCCTGGGCACCCTGCACAGGTTTCTGCAGCAATCCAAGTGGACTGAAGTGGAAAGATGGATGTTGCAAACTGGCTGGAGGAAACCTGTGACCTGCTCTGTGACTCCTTCCCTACTGATTTTAATATTTGCTTTGCCGTCAGGTGGAGTGATAGCTAGCTGTTGCTGCTTGGCCCAAGTCTGGGACTAACTTAGGCTGCTCCATGGGGCAGATGTGCTCAGGGCAGCTGGAGCATCCAGGCTCTGGTCTGACTTCTGAAGTGCTTTCCTGAGCAAAATGCGTAGTGCTAGTTCCCACAGATCTTTAATATGGCTGGTTGTGAACAGCTCCCTATGAGGGTAACATATGGACCCAGGTTGTTACTTCAGAATCTGGAGGCTATAAAGCTTTCCAAAGAAATGGTAGCAAATTATATATAAAAACTGTTGGCAAACTACCTGTTTCTTTTCTCGTTCCTAGAAATACCTGAACCATCTTACCTAAATAGAAGCTGGAGAGCAGATAAAGTGCTTGTATTTGAGACAGATGCCAAATGCTGAAAGTTTCAGCTGTAAAGGTCAAAGATTGTTAAAGTTGCAAGCAATTTAAAATAGGGGCTCTTGGTGGAAAATCTTAACTATGGGCATCACTGTGACTCCGCCTGTAATAACTTGCTTGTCATAGTATACAGGCTGGCTTGTGCTGAACACATATCTCCATAACCTCATTCCTTAAGAGATGAATGTTTCGGTATCTAATATTATGTTTTAAAGTCAAATAAACAGTACATTTTGGTATAAACAAATTGAGTTATGGAATTACTTACCCTCTACGAACATCACTTTGTGGGTGTGTACGTGTGATACAAAGGAGCAGACAGACGATGAAGTTAATAGCATTGCTGGCCAGTGTAACTAGAGCCTGAAGACCATTTTGCCCAGGGTGTAAGGGAGTGCTGCATAAACATTTAACAAATGGGGCACCATATCTAGAAACTTAAGATTGGGAAGGGGTCAGAAATATTTTCAGAGGGAAACAAGCAACTAGTCTCATAGAGCGTAAATCACTTGTTCTGCCTTAGAGAAATAAAAAGTCTGATGTGGAGCTAGCAGAGGGCTGTAGGGAATAAAATAGAAACAAGTGGGAATATTTAGAGTGAGGTTTCTCTTTCAATTCCCTTGTACTCTGTTTTTGTTCCTCACATTACACTTCAGAACCAGCAGGCATTGGGGGATCAGAGTGTGTAGATACAGCTGATTCAAAAATACTTTAGTGTGTTAAAGAGCTGCTCTTGTTGGCAGCCCAGATTTGGCTGAACATTGCTGTCCTGGAGGAGCCCAGTTCTTCATAATCTACTTTTCATTGTTTGGTTTGGGGTTTTTACCTCTATACCAGCATTAGGAAACTTGTGAGGTATCAAGAATAGAACAAATAGTTGCCCTGCTGTTATTCACCATTCCCTTTTAAGTAAGTGACCCACTGAGACTTGGTGAATCCGTCTACTATGAGCCAGAAATTTCTGGTGTTATTTAACAGTAGTGCAAAAAGCTTTCATGTTAAGAGGGGATTGTTATTAAGCTTTGGAATTAGTGTGGTGTTCAAAATTTTTTCTGATTCATTGTGTCGTGTTTGATAGTCTGGATTAAAAGACACCTATTAGTGTGTGCTGCAAAATTTTTGTCTGTATTTAAGAGAGAAAAGCTTCATTCCTGAAGGAGGAGACAAGTGAGCTCAATTATTTCATTTCTGTCACCATAAATCAAATCTTCTTCCAGATAACTTTATTTCTTGTCTTACTCCTCCAGACTATGGGTCCTTAAAGTCAGCCCAGTTAAATGTGCGAACTCCCAGAGCTTGGAGCCTCCTGCGATGGACTCTGGCAGAACGGTCTGTGGAGGAAGCTCTTCAGTGCTGCCTTGCCCCCGTATCAGGGCCTTCGTATCAGTCATATAATCTGACAAGTTCAGCTTCACAGAACAGAAAGTGTCATCTAAGTTCTGTGATACAGTATTTTTGAACAGAGGGCCAGCTCTCAGTTGGTGGTGTACACCCAGTGAGCAAATGTGTCAAGTGAAGCTGTTTGAAAATATTCTCGCTCCGGGAGGAATTCAGAGTTCAAAACCTTCTGTGGCTCTTTCACGAGCTTAAAAAATTCACAAACAAAATAACCGAGTTTGAGTGAAACAATGCAGCAGAATGATAGCACCTTATTTCTCTTGAACTTGAAGGGGGGGGGGAAGTAGTCTATTTGGTGTTTTAGTCAGATTGATTGAAATAAGGAAATCCTGGTAAAACTAACTCTGACTTATTACAAATGCCCTGCAGTACCTCTTATATGACAAACGGAACAGGCTTCTACCTTTTCTGATCGTTGCCATAAACTGTGCATTTCCGTAGGTAAAAACTTTGGCCAAGATCTTCATAACGTGTATATCCCAAGCTGGAGGCTAGAACACTGACCGGTTTTTGAGTCCTTAGCATGTTGTAAAGTGAAGACACGAATTTAATTAGTTAACTGTGGATGTGGCTTTACAGATTCAACTTTGGAAAAGTTGGCCTTTGACAGCTTGCGTGGCAGTAAGAATAGCCGGTGTACAGCTGTAAGGCTGGGGACTTGGCAGTCTTGTGGCAGGAAATTAAAACGGGTGTCTTGAAACTGCTACTGATGCAAACCTTTCGAAGGGTGCTGCCCTCTAAGGCAGGGACATCTGAGCTGCTTCTGAGCCAGCCTGTGGGCTGACGCCCATTCCAGCACACCATTTTATGGCAAATAAAATGGGGGTTGTAGCATTTGTCCCAAGCTGCCCACATAAGTCTCGTCAGTGCTGACTTCAGCCGTCCTTTTTTAATTTGCTGTCGCATGTCTGTTAGAGCATTTCGGAAGGGTGGGAGGGAGGATATTTTCCCAGATGAGTGCTGTTGACATTTGCAGAATAGAAGTTAAGTCAGCGGCTTATTCATTCAGAGTGTCCTAGTGCCCTGTAGTGTTTCTAAGCCTGCAGAGATCACTTCAGTGCCATGTAGATCATCAGAGATCTCTCAAGTTACGTGGGAAGAAGGAAAATTGATCAAAATCATGTCAGTTTTTAATGCTGTTATTTTGACTTGGGGGTGTCAATGAAACCAAGATCGTCACTATTGCTATACAGTTTGGGGAAGCAAATGGGAAGGTGCTGGAGAGGTATTCCCTTCTTCTCCTTCCCCCTCCAAAAAAAAGAAAGTCTTAAGGAAACATGTTTCTACACATTCTGCGCGTGCACACAGAGTATCGGGAAAGCAGCACTGTGGAAAAGGATTGATGACTTGTGCTTGATGTCTAAGGGCACCTTGCAGCTTTGGTTTTCGCTAATGATGGCTACCGCACAAGCGTGGCAAAATGATGGTCTTCACGCTGAGATCTGTGGGGGGACCTGAAGGGTAGTATTTCTCTCATCCAGCATACAGACTCAGTGTAAAAGCATCAGAATGACATGGTAGCTGGTCATTCTGAAAAGCAGTTCCTCTCTGGCTGGATTCAGGTCTGCATCTAGTAGAAACATAAATAGCCTCCCTCTCCTGGAACAGTGGGCATGGACATCATATTCACAAGGCCAGACAAAACCCATGTTTTATTTCGGCAGGCTGGCGCATGCTGGAACCGGAAAAATGTTACCACTGTATGCAAGTGGATTGTGGGGGCATCTACTTGAGAGTATGAGTGAGCGATGATGTTAAGAACAGGAGCAAATATGAGAACAAAGATGATACCAGGAATAAGCATGATCTGAGAGAGACTGGAAAGAATTGAGGAGAGATTTGGGAAAATTACAAAGAGATACAGTGCAAATTACTGTAGAAAAGAGAAGGTAGATTGGAATCGGGGAGGGAAGTGGGAGAAGGAGGAGGGATTGCTAAATGCAGTTAATAGAAGCACTGAAGAGGGTGTTAATTGACAACCTGTTATAATTAACCACAGTTCTGCTCCCATGCATTTCAGGAATGGATATGGCAGACAGTTTTCATTTTGGCTTTTGCATTGCTGATGCAGAGTATGCTGGCTTTCAAGCCAAGCAGTGGATACCCATTTGTGTTCAAAGAGCACCTTCCAGGCCCTGAGTAAACATGTTAATAATATCACTTGTCATGGGAGATGGTACTACAAATTGTTTTCAGACTTTTGTGTATTAGACAGGGAATGCAGTCTGACTCTGCCCTGTCTAAAGCTGTTCATTTTGACTGTTCAAACATGAACAGTCACTTGGCACAAAGACATTGACCCAGATACTGGTTAGTGCTGAAGGGAACTCATTGGTATGACCTGTGGAGGCTCCTTCTAAATCCCCCAGGGGACATTAGGGAAAGGGCTGATATGCAGCTTGTACATTCCTTGCGTCTGGGAGGACGAAGGGCGACTGTGGAGGGTTCCTAAAATTCATTTGAACTTATTTGTCTTTGTGGGATATCAGAGCCATGTGCTGAGAGCTTCTTTGGATACTGTTGTTCCTTCAAAGGCTCTTCTGAGCAAATCAGACAGCTTTTGCATGCCATCTAGCAGGATTGCTTTGACTGAGATGTTGTGGAAGTATCTTACAAATCCCTTTGTTGGCAATTAAAAAAACAGAACAAATGGAAACCAGTGACTGCAATTTCAGTTAAAAACAAGTACTTCCCACCCTACAGAAAAACCCTCTGAACTTAGAAAGTATAAGAATTTGGAAGTTACTGAGGACACATGTTAAAGCCAAGCCCTAAACAGTGGGAGCTGTGATAGCTCAATCACAGAGTTATGGTTCACCTACCTTTATCTATGGTGAAAGCAATGGGGTCTATAGCAAGTGTTGTTTTCTATTGTGCAGGTTTATTTAATTTGTGAGCATTAAAGCGGTAATGTGTGGCTCTTAACTGTTGAGAGGAACCTTCCTGACTACATACTATTCATGAATGAGGACCTTTTTGACTGGTATTTGATGAGACAGACTCCCCTTTGCTAGCTGTGTGGAAGAACTGCTTTCAAAAATGTTATGTGTCAAAGTTTTCAAGGACTCTGAATCATAAATGGAAATCTCTGTGCATTCTTTTTCTTCCCCCAAAGTAATGGGTGAAATTAGTGAGCAAACCTTAAAGGCTAGCCCAGTGGCATAGCTATTCCCTCAGTTGTGTTGTCTGACTGCTTGCATCATGTATGCCCTACTGTTCAGTGTGTCCATGATATACTGTATATCTTTTTCAAATGTTAATAACGATCATGAAGATGGAAGACTGGTAACATTGCAAAGATAAGGAGCGGAAAGAAAATCTGGAGTTTGTTATTTTAACAACAGAGTTTTGTTGGGGGTTAGTTAATAAATGTATTGTCCTTTAATAGCTCATAACCACTGTTCTGCAGCTGATTTTTCTGACCATTTTGGGTCATCATAGTTGTTTCTTATGTCTCTGTCCAAAACATGCAGATTGAGAGTAAATACTTTGTAAAAGTCATTGTAGTTTAACTTGGTGCGCGGTTAGGTGTACCATAGTTAGATGTAAAAAAAAAAAAAAAAAAAAAAAAAAAAAATCCAACAGTTGTCTGTCTCTTCTTTTTTACTTGTAGGTTTATTCTTCAATCTAAAGGAGTGATTCATAATCAGCTCTTAGAAAAACAGAGAATAGCAGAAGAGAAAATTAAGGAATTAGAGGTAAGGTTTTTTTGGCAAATAAAGATGATGAAAATAGAACATAGAAGGTCAACAAGATACTATTTTTATCTGGTACTTCTCATTCTGAAGGCTCATAACTAGGGGAATGTAGGGGTTGTTAAAAGTAATTTACAAGTAATTCATGTCACTTGGTTTCTTTACTAGATCTGCAAGCTTGTGAGTGATATGGAGAAAGTGGATAGGGATTGATTGTTCACTCTATGTCCTGATATGAAGACTGGAAGTGAGGGGTTCAAATGAGATTAGTAAAAGCCAGGTTTAAAACTAAATGGTGCGTATGTGGTTCTTTGCAGCAGGTAGGTAACGTGAAACTCCTTCTCAGTGCTGTGGATATTAAAAATTTACACTGGTTCAAGACAACTGTACAAATTCATGGAAGAGAAATCCATTGAGAATTACCAAATATGTAGAAATTACATCCTGCTTGGGAAGTCCCTGAGCTAAAAATGTCTGGAGGCTGGGAAAGTATTAGGAGGAAGTACCATATATGCCTGCCCTGTTCTTACACTCTGCCATAGGCATCTGCTTGTGGCTGCTGTTGAAGACAGGATATTGGGGGAGATGGGACTTTGTTCTAACATTGTGGTCAGAGCACTTCCGTGTTCTTATGTTTATCTAGCTGGAATATTTGAGGGAGAGAAGAATATCTAGGAAATATAAAGCAGTCCCTGTGCAAGTTCCAGCTGCTCAAACAAGTTATCTAGTGAATCTTGACTATCTTCTAGTGGTTACATGTACAGTTTACAGTTCTTTGGAGGGTGGTTCAGAATGTACTTTTTCAAGGCTGTTAGTGTTATTTTTTCTTAATGCCCCTAAAATAGAATTAATACAAACCCTGTTCCTTAGTTTTTGAGGAATGACAGAGAAAACAGACTGAGTTGAGTCAAGCTGCCTACCTAATATGTTAGTGTTTTGGAGAAGGTGACTGCAGACCAGATAACTAGGGACAAAGAAGTAGCAGTAGGAGGTATATACTCTGATAGGACTGCACAGTTCCATTTTTGTTGTCTCCTGCTTACGCTAAAGCAAAAGTAGAGGTGTTTTTTCTAATTTCTTCTTAAAACTCAACTTGGCTGGGGAGCTGTAAGGCAAGCACGTCACCGTATGTTGCATTGTATGCAGTGTTTTCTGTGTTAGGTGCTAAGAGGTTTTGTGTTTCTGGCTACCAGAATCTTTTTCTACATGGGGAAAGCAAGTACTCCATGGGTAGGCCATATATTTCAGGTAGCTCTAATGCAGGCCAGGCGCAGGTGTTTTAATGCTCACATGATAAAAGTGATTGTATCCTGCTTACGCTGGAGCCATCTTAGATACTGATGGCTTTGAACAAAGTCAGCCCCCAACTGGAGCTAGAGAACTTCATAGCAGCATTTCTGGAGCTGGAAATGATTGGAATGTGGTTGACAGCCTTTATTTACTGCCCTTTGGGCTCCCAGAGTGCCAGTTTCATCAGGCTGTGGTCAGCTTTTCAGCTACTGTGTCCTTCAGCTGCGCATCTCAAGTTTCTTCCCATTCCTGGTGGGTAATGGATCTTACCTCCTGAACTTTTAGACTGTTGAGTTTAGTAGAACGGGTGGAGTTCCCCCCAAATTATAACCTTTGCCATTCTTGCACAAAGCCTCAAAGCTGGCTGCTTCACAGTGGTGGGGTTTTTTGTTTTGTTTTGTTTTCCTGCTTTATATCTCCCTGTTGCTTTGGGTCTATGGTTATTGCCACTGAATTGAAGTTCCCAGCAATGGTGACCATCTCGGAAGGTGGGGGAAGTGGGAAGGTGGCTGCCATTGGATTGTTTTTTCTTTTTAACCATAGATAATAGGGCTCAGATTGCCAAAATTTTCAACAATTTGCTTTAAATGAACATTCAAGTCTACCTTTTAATTATTCTGTTTCCAGCTGGCTGGCAGTTTTGAGAGAACCATGTTCCTTAGGCTTGGGATTCCCCACAGGAAGAAGGCAAGCTCTTAGACTGACAGCTCCTGGAAACTAAGATTTCAGGGGAAGTACCTGAGTACAAGTTAGAGGGCACTTATCGAAGGAGTAGGGGATTTTGCTGCCCTGAAAACAAGTTGTGACAGAAGCAGGAAAGAATGTGAAACTTGTGTGACCTTGTGCTTCCACTACATCACTGTAAAATATCAGACCAAGATAGTCAGGTTAAAACTTTTCTCTATCAATTATTAAAACTGAAAGGATTTTAAAGCTAGGGTTTATGTTTTACATTGTTAACTACCTTAGTTCTTACTCAGCTTACTTTGCATAGTTGAACCAAGACGATCAGTGTAATGCTCCAGTGTCCATACAGTGTGGCTGATCTGGTTTCTCTTATAATGTGAGCTGAGACAATTATGCATTGCTGTTACAGAGCTATTGCCAAGGCACTATGAAATGTGTATTTCTGATACAGGCCTGAATTTGAGAAATGCCCTTGCTGGTAGTTTGCTCTTGTTTCCAGAGGAGCACAAGTCAGAGAGCTGGGCCAACTGTGAAGCTCTCTTATTTGTGTAACAAGGAGAGAGCTGAGTACTGACTATTCCTGAAAATGTGGAGTTTAATCTGCCTCAGAGATGTGAGCTGAGTTTCCTGAAGGTCACAGCAGTCTGAATGAACTTGGAAAACAGAAACAGGTTTTGCCTCTGGTTCATAAGCTGCTTTTCTGCCTCCTCTGCCAGTCTCCACAGCAGTGAATGATTTCAGTTATTCTTTCTCTCACTCCCCTCTCTTGGGTTCCTCTGCTGTTGAAGCTGTGCATTGCCTTTTTCACGGCAGCAGCACAAAATGGATATGATATTGCTAGTCTCCTCTTCCCTGCTGCTCATTGCATGGCAAAGCCTGGAGCAGCAGGAGAACCAGAACAGTCTTTGTGCAGAATTGAAAATAACACTTGGCTGGAATTTGCATTCGGTGTACTTTGTGAAATGAACACTGTGACCATGGTCCTGAAAACACCAAAGGAGTATAGATGTGCATAAATAAACAAGGGTGCAAATGTATAGTCTGTTAGCTAACCTGCAGAAAAAGCAAGGTAGCTTTATTCTTTTTGTTAAAGGTAACATGAATACATATGTATACTTAGCATACTTCACAACTTGTGCATAATCCTCTGGAATCCAAATAGACTGCCTAGGCTTGCTTGCAAAATACATGCGCTTGCTTGAAAGCTGTGCCAGCAAGACTTGCAAAAATCTTCTCGGATACTGCAGAGACTGATGGTGTAAGGCTCGCATACTCACATGGGAAGCTTCCTGCTTAGCAGTAGCGATTGGATTTTTCCAGTCCTGATAATATCAAATTCTTGTTGTGTTTCACTGTACAAGGGGTGTGTGTTAAATCTATTTTGAAAGCATTCTAAAGGGATGAGCATAGGCTCTTTTTAGCTCAGCAATGTTTGTGCAGTATTAGGAGAAAAACCAAGTAATGTTTTTCTTCCCTTGTTTTTAAGGAAACATGATATGTGAGGGGTGGAACAATGCTTTGTTTCAGGAAATGTTATCCATTTCCACTGTAGGGCTAGATGGATTCTGTTTTTAATGTGGCTTTTTAAAAAAGAACAAACTCTATGATGTTATGAAGACATGGAAAATTGATTCTGTTGGGGTGGAGAAAGTGATTATTGCTGTGTGTTTTCTCTGGTAATATCTGATAGTTCCCCCTCTCTCCCGCTATATTCGTCATGTTTAGTTGTCAGGCGTTGTCAGACTAAATTGCTAAAAATAACAAATGGGGGGGGGGGGCTGTGCTGGGCAGCTCTGGCCACTGTGTGCCACTGAATTTAGTTCCTTCATGAAAAGGGCAAAAGCAACCTGCTGCTTTCTTGTTGAACTGGATTTCTGTTTTAAAGTTCTGACCACAACATTGTTATGTGCCTATTTCCCAGGCAATTCTTTACACACATGTATGGGAGGGTGAAGGTTCAACCTGTGGCTGGAAGAAAATATGATCTGGAGTGATTGCTTTCTAATGCAGAAATTCTTCATATGATCCCTAAAATTCTATGTCCAGTTGTTCCATCCCAGGCCCAAGGTTTCTTTCTTCTCATTGTCATGATGGAGAAAAATACTTTTTTCTCAAACACCCGTATGCTTCTCATTCAATGGCTTAGATGGTTCTGCAGTGCTGTTTTCTGGTAGCAAAAGTTGAAATGTTGTTGTATTGGAGTGCCTTGTGGTGATTAGATGTCAGAGCTAACAACAGAGTTCTTTCCTGGTACTGCCTGGACATAAACATGCTTGTACTGCTGCTTCCATTTCTCTAATCTTCTTTCTCTAGGAGCTTTAAAATGGCTTTGCTGCAGCCCTGAGGCATAATGGTGTCACCCCTCTTCTTGATGAGTCTAGCAGTGCGTCTCTGATGGTTGCCACAACAGTTTTCTCATACCCTGTGGGAACAAAGATTTAAACAGTCAAGGTGTGGCTGAGGAGAAGTGCCAGATCCTGGGACTTCAAGTTTCTTGTTCTCTGAGCAGGTACGGCTTAGATGGACCTGCTCCATGTGGCTGCATGTCTGCCCTGCTCCATGTGGCCATGCATCTCTTCTGTGCTTCCATGGCAGTTCTCTGGACAGTCCTTTAGTTTTATGTTGAAACTGTCAACATGGAGGCCAATTCTGAGGGTAGCTTTAATGATGTGAAAACAAGTCTCTTGAGATTTGTGGTGGATTTTACAGACCACTGAACAACCATAAGAAGGTAGCAATGTTAGGCCGTTACCAAGTTGGACCAATTTCTTCCTGGAATTTATAGCTGAGAAGTTCTCATCCCATTGTTTGCATGATGCAGGCCAGTGCCCAGGAATGCACGGTGGGCTTCTTAAATGAACAGGGGAGAATAAGGAATGGTCCTGTTTGCTTTGGAGGGGGGAAGCCTCAAGAATAGCTCTCTGTGCTTTAGTCTAGAGCAAATTTTACTTTGGATGAGTGTGCTTTTCTCTCATTCCATCACTGGCATATATGCGCATACCTAGGATGTGATTTTAAACCTATGGTGTCAGAAGCTGCACCTTGTTTTTGAGGAGAACCCTAAGTGTGTGTAGAAATATTCAATCCCTGGTTTGACTTTATGGCTTGGTCTGCCCTAAGGAAGATTGGCATGCTTTTACCACTGTTGTTCATACCATAGCCAAACTGGCACTAGCTGTAGTGTCATGGGACTAGCAAGGTTTAGACACCGTTTCCTTGCAACTTGGGACCTTGGCTGCAATCATGATTTGGGAACAACCACAAAATTCCCCTGCACAGATGGTTTGCAAGTTTGGGGCATTGCTAGGGAGAAGATTGATTTCCAGCCCGCCCTTCCCTCCCATCTCTTTGAATGTCCTGGGAGACTTTTTTTAGTTAAAAAAATTTTTTTTTTTTTTGGTCTCTTCCAACATCTTCACTTAACAGTATTTGGTGTTGGAGGATTCAGAGCAGTAGTATCCCCTTCCCTTCTCTCCCCTGAGTCACAGTTTGGAGCTGGGTCAGCTTTCCCTGGCTATGTACGATTCAGGGGTCCAGATGCTCTCTGCAGCTGAGAGAGAGGTAGTAAGTACTTCCAGAGGGTCACTCATTGCTGGAGGTATCTTCTCCCTCTGCAGCAAGGCTGGACATCTGATGTTGGGACAGGTAGAGTATGGAAGTGAACTTCACATGTAGGATTAACATTTGGGCTTGCATTGGGCTCCCATTAGAGGGGAGCTGTGGGAGCTCCATAAATTGTGGAAATTGATGTAAAAGTGAGCTGCAGAACCTCACCAGGCCACCTGTGAGGAGCAGAGGAGGAGATGGCCTCAGTCTTTAATAGTTTTCGATGTCTAAAGCAGCTGCATGTGTCTTAGAGTTCCTTTTGGGCACTGCCATTTGGCCTTGGTGGTGATCTTGGAAAATGTATTCCACCTTGATTGTGTTGACTTCTGTCATCCAGGCCTGAGGCTGTGCTTTCAGTGAGGGCTTGCTCCCAGCTCTTCAGGCTAGGACAAGTCTGCAGTCTTAGCTTGCTTTTTAATGACATGGGTAGTCCAGCTGCCTGCCTAAGCTTGTTGCATCCACAGGCGCTTCCATAGGAGAGCAGAGCATGGGTTGCACAGGGAGAGCCATTAGCATGAGTCTGCCCTGCACAAAGGTGCTTGTTTTGAAAAAGGGTGTAGCTGAAGCTTATTGTTTTTCCTGTAGATCTGGCTTGCTTATGCTTCAGGAGAAGCACCTACATTCTCCAGTTTTGAAAGGAAAAATACACTGAACAATGAGGAAAATAGGCCTTAAAAATAATAAAATGGTGAAACAGGCTAGATGAACAGACAGTGAGGTGAACTGAGAACTGGCTGAAGGGCAGAACTCAGAGGGTTGGGATCAGTGGTGCCAAGTCTAGTTGGAGGCCTGTAGCTAGCAGTGTCCCCCAAGGGTCAATCCTGGGTCCAATCTTGTTCAACTTATTCATCAATGACCTGGAGGAAAGGGCAGAGTGCACCCTCAGCAGGTTTGCTGATGATACAAAACTGGGGGGAGTAGCTGATACACCAGAGGGCTGTACTGCTGTTCAGAGGGACCTTGACAGGCTGGAGAGATGGGCAGAGAGGAGCCCCATCAAGTTCCATAAAGGGAAGTATAGAGTCCTGCACCAGGGGAGGAATAACCCCATGTACCTGTACAGCCTGGGGGGCGGACCTGCTGGAGAGCAGCTCTGCAGAGCAGGACCTGGGAGTGCTGGTGGACACCAAGTTGAGCATGAGCCACCAACGTGCCCTTGTGGTGAAGAAGGCTAATGGCATCCTGGGCTGCATCAGGAAGAGCATTGGCAGCAGGTCAAGGGAGGTGATGCTTCCCCTCTCCTCAGCCCTGGTGAGGCCACACCTGGAGTACTGTGTCCACTTCTGGGCTCCCCGGTAGAAGAGAGAGAGATATGGAGCTACTGGAGCAGGTCCAGTGAAGGGCTACTAAGATGCTTAAGGGGCTAGAGCATCTCTCATGTGAGGAAAGGTTGAGAGAGCTGTGACTGTTCAGCCTGGAGAAGAGAAGAGTGAGGGGGGATCTTATGAATGCGTTTAAATATCTGAAGGGAGAGTGTAAAGAGGATGGGGCCAGACTCTTTTCAGTGGTGTCCAGTGATAGGACGAGAGGCAATGGGCACAAACAGAATCACAGGAAGTTCCTTCTGAACATAAGGAAAACCTGTTTTCCTGTGAGTGTGAGTGAGGACTGGAACAGGTTGCCCAGAGAGGCAGTGGAGTCTGCCTCCTTGGAGTTATTCAAAAGCTGCCTGGACAGGGTCCTGGGCAACGTGCTCTAGGTGACCCTGCTTGAGCAGGGGGTTTGGACTAGATGATCTTTAAAGGTCCCTTCCAACTTCAGCTATTCTGTGATTCTGTGAAAAGGTGGAGAATATAATGGACACAGAGAATTAACACTATTAGGGCAAAACCATTCTTTCTGGAGAAGTCCTCTGACATTGGGCTGGGACCATACAAATTCGAAGTAAATGCTGTAGGATTTGGGGCATAGTTAATGTTGCACTGATTCCTTTTGTCCCTTAAATTGACTCTTCTGATGGTAACATGAAGAACAGGCCTTATTCCTTGCTTTCAAGGCTGTGGATGAATCAGACTGACTTAACTTTTTTCTTTGTTTACAGCTTCACAGTTATCTCCTTGTTTGTCAAAAGTGAAGATAGTAAGATAATTGTTTTCTTACTGCCTCACTTCCATGTTTTTTGTATTAACTGTTTTTCTTTTATCCAGATCACATCATCTCAATCTTATCCCAAATAACTGAAAGTTGATTCTGTGTAGTTGGAGCCTTGCAGCTCCTTAAGGGAATAACTGCTCTTTAGTAATTGCAAGAAAGAAGGTGCATCTTCTTTAATTCTGGTCTTGATTCCTATGTTAGGTTTATAACCCTCTAACAAAGATAAAATAGTATATGTTCCTTGTGGAAAATTCCTTAAGAAGCATGTCCTATGTTAAATAGTACACAAGTCACTGGTTACAAAACATTAAGTTCTAACTTCATAGGGACAGAAAGGAGAGAATCATAACGTTTAAGAGGGGTTTCAGTTCCCAACTCTTTGAAAGCATCTGCCACTGGCTTAGACCTGGGGTGTCTTATGAAAAATCTAACATCTCATCAAATTTTTATAAAAAGTAGTTGTAGGTGATGCTGATTTTGGTGGAATTATCTGTATTTATAACACTACTTTTGTATAAATATTCATTTACAAGGCTGGAGCTTTCATTTGGAGGATTCCTTCATAGCAACAAGTTTTCCAGCTCTCAAAGCAAATACTTAATTAGTAATTCTCTGTTAGTCGTCACTGCACCACACACTGCAAAATAAGCACACACACTAGCTGAGAGGGCAAAGGCTTTGTGAAGGGAGAAATTGAAATTTGTCACAGTTCTGTATTTTCATTGTCCCTACCTTTATTTTTATGTAAATAATTATAGTTTTTAAAAGCAGGAGAATAATATGGCTGTTGATTGATTACTTTTAAAGTCTTTTAGAAGCTAATTATAGAGATGCTTTCAAAATAGATTTATCTCTGAACTTGTTTTAGGATTTTTTGGTTTTGCTCTGGTTTAAAAAAAAAAACTAATGGAAAAAGCTTTTCAAGCAAACTTTCCCAGCAAGCTAGCATTCCTTTGTAGTTCAGGGGAAAGTGAAATGCATTATGCATTAATAAAAAACCACTTCTTCCTCTCTGTCTAAATGGTTTTGTCCATCCAGGAGCCTACACTTAGTCATCTGGGTCTGAAAACATTGCTTGTTTCCTTTGATTAGCATTAAGCTGCTTTTATGAATACATTGAAATCATTTTAACATGAAATTGATAGATAAGTCGTTCTTTGTCATTTTTAAACCAGGGTCTGATTCATTGTCAAAGCTCTCCTTTGTATTTACGGCTGCAAAGTATCCAAAGCAACGAGCATAGCTGGAAACGGGTCCCTCTCCAAATTCCTCCTCGCATGAGTAATATTTAGTCACAAAAGCAGTGCCACTGTACGTGCCTTAGTCACCAGGCTGTATGCAGTCACTCCTTGCTGCCCTTTATGCTTTGCAGTTCTGTGACTCTGGGGAGGGGGATTATCGGTCCCCCCCCCACCTCCTCTCTATCTTGCCTGGGGAGAACAGGAAGCAATTATTTGGAAAGCTTGCTCCTACCTGTGGGAGACCTGACCCAGCTCTGAGTCAGCTTTATAAAGCCACACCTTGCTTCTCAGGTAAAGAGCTTGTCACGACTTCCTGCTGGGCCCTTGCAGCTGCCTTGCTCACTTTTCTAATTTGCCCCGAGATATATTCCTGGTGGGGAGCTGGCCACTTCCTCTCCTTCTGTCTGTGAGGCAGCCAAAAGTTCAAGAGTGTCTGACTTTGTGGGGGCGAGGTGGAAGTGGAGAAGAAGAGATACTGGTTACTTAGGAGTTTACATCTTGTTGCTAATTTTTGAGTCTTTGGAATTTGAGTCTATGGTAATTATGTTAAAAATGGTCTCACTTGGCCTGGACTATAGGAGTTGGATGAAAAAAAAATGTATGACTTGACAAAAGTCATAAAAAGTCATATTACTAGAGATATTCTGATCAGCTGAACTGGCTCTTAGGAACCAAAGTGCAAAATTAAGGAACTTAATGCATTTTGCAAGAGGCAGTTTGGTGAGGGACACTTCTGCCAAAGCAAAATGTGGGGATTTACAGATTCTGGGTGAGTTTTTCCTCCGCAAGTTCTCTGTGTTTGACTTGACTCTGCTGTCATTGATTCTACGGTTACCAAGTGCAGTACCTGGCCTGAAGCAATATGCCTCTGAAAACTTTAGTCTAAATGGGTAGTTTTGCCAAAAAGGGGTCTCCCATGAGCAGTCTTCTGAGTCAATATTATATTTCTGCTGCCACCTACTGAAACATTACCAGTCAGCTTTCTTTTGTAGTAGTTAACATCAAGCTTGGGTGCAGAAGTTCACTGGCACAATCTGTCATCCCCAGTCACAGAAAGCAACTGCCTCCACCTCTATTTAAAATGCTGTTGTGTGGCTGAAATGACAGTTATGTGCAGTGTGCTCCCAGCTGGGATGGAGCTTTGATACTGAAAGGCTGCTCTGCAGATGTGTTTTCTTGGCCATTAGTGTTCCTTCTTCTCTCGAAGGATTCCCTCCCCTGGTACCATGTTTGGAAACTAGTAGGTGTTTTATCAAACTAGCTTTTTCTGAGTACATTCCTTGGCATTTCAGTGATGTCAGAAGCCCTACTGGTAGTGCTATAAGTGGGATGGATACATGATGAAGGTAGATTTGCACCTGCAGTTCTTTAGGCAGCTGCTTCTAATGATGGTCCTGAGTTGACAACTGCATTTTGATGCTAGATGTCCTTTCTAACTGGGACAGCCTGTGCTTTGCTCTGCTCTAATCCAGATGCTTTTGAAATGACTGAGGCTCCTCATAGCCTTCTGGAAAGAACAGCTAAGGGAAAACCCAGGGATCTGAATCATCACTTCTCCTCTTAGGTAAATGTCATCATCGTGCTTCTGTCAGCAACTGTCATCAAAAAACAGCTGGGCTCCCTTCCTATTGCAGTTCATTCTTGAGCAAACTCTAGGCAACTTCCTGAGAGCAATAACCCTCCTTGGAAAGTCTTGTTGAAGTGTATCTAAGTATGTCCCGGTTGCTGTAGCATGTAATCCCAGCGTGTCCGTGTGCCACAGTGTCACACTGGGCAAGGTCCAGTGCGGGGTGGACCCATTAGGGTGTAGGATTGAGCAAAGACTCACCCAGCCCTGTCAGCAGAGCCCACTGTATTCCGGTTTCTCCCAAAGCAAAAAAAGCTGGGTGCTGTGCAATGGGTCCATCTGATTGCCATTTATGTGTTCAAGTGAAAACACTTTAAACAAAGGCATGCTATCTTCAGTGACCTGAGGTTGACCAAAATATTTGACCTTGCCAGCAGTGTGTGTGAGAGCAGCTTAGTGTGCTGTTCTCCAGCATAGGGTATATAGGCAATTCCAGTCCTCCTAAAAGCAGCAGTGGCCCTGAAGGGTAAGGGTAACCCATACTGCTCCTGTCTTACCTCCAGCATGCAGACAGCAGAACTTTTTTCTCTCTTGGGGAAGATCCTTCTCCAGACAAGTGTTTGCACCCAGCTCTATCTCAGGATCTGCTTATCACTTTCCCGAAGAGCATACACACAGAGCCCTCGAGGAATGCCAAAAATGGCCTTGGTTAACTTTGGGAGAAACAGAAGCTCTTGGCTAGGAGATTTATTGAGATGGTGTCACAAGATGAGTTATATCAGGGCTTCTATTTGAGGCTCTGTGTCATGCCTGAAGACTTTGCAGAGTTCCTCAATGAAAGCCTTGAATGCATGAGAGTAGCATACCAGCATCTGGAGGCTGGTAGCCAAGTGTGCTGCAAACCTTGGGGAGCATGTGCTCTGGAAAGGAACCTGCCAGCTTGTTTCATCCTCACAAATTGTTTTTTTTTATAAACCCCAGTCAAAAGCAGCCTGAAATGAGAAGGCATGTTCCAATACCAGAGCCTTAAATTTCCATGCAAACATTTTTGTTTGGATTTAAGCAGTTAATATTTGTGTTTGCAGGCCAGGCTTTGCAATATTGAATTACAACATGAGAACAAAAGGTTTAAACTGTCGTTTCATCTCTGAAGTGAAGAGAGAAAACTGGATTTTAAAGACCAAAAGGAGTAAAAGTTGGACAAACCTCTATTTGAAGGAGGAAATTCACCTGCAAGTTCTAGGCGTAACGCGGCATGAATGACTTTTGGCTTCTATTTCTTGTTTTTTTTGCTGAGAGCAGAACTTCTGTATTGGCTTTTGGAGGGGAGGATACATGTCTTGAAACACCATACTAAATTACCATCTCTAGACAAGCCTCAGCAGATGTGTGGGTCTGGCCAAAAACTGACAAAGGCTTTCTGAAGGCAGAGAAGCCTAAATCACAGTGCTGTAGGAACTATGTTGCTTTGGTCATCTCAAGCTAGTCAGTGAGGAGCTGATTAATAGATTTTTCTTGCTGTGGAATTTGTGGATGCTGGCTCTTTAATCTGCCAGGAATGTAAGGTCTGGATGTGTCATCACACTTCCCTCCTTGAAAAGCATCGATTCAGCTATAGTCTTATTAACAAAGTGATGCAATAGAAATGGAGGTAGGAAGGTATCAGGCAGAATGCGACTTCCTGGAGTACGAAAAGGTTACAGGGCATGTCTGTTAACCATAACCCCTTTTCTTCTCTAGGGTGTGAACTGTAGTTGTATCTGCATTAAATCTAGTATTTCCACAGCTGCTGTTGAAAGTAAATAGTGTGGAGCTGATCAGGGAGCAAGTTGGCAGCAGGGAGTGAAGTCCAAGGGAGAGGCACAATGCAGAATAGTGGCGGGGCAGGTATTTAGGGAGTCTTTTTTGCCATAACCAAAAACACTAGATCACAGGCTCCCTTCTCCAGTGCACTTCAGTAAGAAGCATGAGCAGTGAGTTAAGATTTGGGGTTGCTGCCTTATGTCACTTCTGACTGAGGGCAGAGTCAAGCTGCTGTTTTGAAGATCTTGTGCTGGGCCTTTGTATACAAGAGAGGCACAGAGGAAAGAGACTGAGCACAGGCCTGGGCAGCAGTTGCCAAGAGTCTTTACCTGGAGGCTGCCCAGCGCTGAGTGAGAACTGAGCACTTGAGCTGCTGGCTTTGCAGCCCACTGTCCTTGTTGGGATTGCAGTGGGCACAGTGGGAAGCAGCCACCCTGCTCTCTTTGTAGGGAGTCCCTGTGGGGAGGGCCGCTGTGTTTGTAGGCCTGTGGGTTGGCTGTGTCCCCCCTGCAGAGTCCTGTAGCTCCTTCTGCAGGGCCCTGAGCTGCACAACCTTCGTTTCTCGTATGAAGAGCACCCAGGAGATTGACGTGAGCTGTCCGTATGATGGGGTTGCGTGAGAAGCCAATCTTATTTTTGGCTGTATCTCTGATCACATGGGAGATAGCAGTTTTACTCTATATAGCTCTATTGAAATCCCATACAGGTTAGCACATGCTCTTCCTCCCCCTTACCTCACTCATATGGTTTAGGATGGCTGCAGGAAAGCTTGGAAGTGAGGAAGGTTCCCAAGGACCCAGCGGGGTGAGCAAAGGAAGAGCAGGCAGGGCATGGTGACACTATCTGCGGTCATAGAACAGGGGAGCCCCAGGGTGACTCCTGAGCCACCGTGAGGTGATGGGAGGTTCAAACCCTGAGCAATTTCACAAGCTGGCTGGATTGGCTCTGTTGCCCAAAGAGGAGCTCTTCTTTGGCCATGTCCTCCCACCCTCTGTCTCAGTGCTAGGCAGCCATTAACCTGGCAGATTTAGGTGAAAGCTAACATTTTTTTTCTGGGCTATTTTTCAGTCAGATCAGCAGTTTTGTGCTTTGGTTTGCTCTCAGTTGCTGCAGCCTTGTCCAAGCTGTGGAAGATGATCATTGTCAGCAGCAGAGTCAGCTTAAAGGTATTATGAAACTACAGGCTTGGAGGCTTTGACTGCACTGGCTTTTGGGGGCATCTCCTCCAGTTTAGCACCCTATGGAGACCAGCTGTTCTTCCCCATGGGGCCTAGACCATGCTAGCCTGTACCAGTAGTAGTGTGTTGGTCTCACATGCTTCAGCGTATGTGGCAGTGCTCTTCCTGTGCAGGGAAATAGCTGAGTAGGAGGGGGATCGAGAGGCTGTCACTGCAAATAAGGGCCAGGTTAGATAAGAACTGGTGGATAACAGCCCATGATAGTGCCAAGTGCAGGTACAAGTGTTCATCCTGTGCTGGAGTAGGTCAGCACAGGTAGCACATATTAAGCATGCTCCCTGCCCAGAAATTTGTAGCTGCAAATCCCATTACCTTCCCACATGCGTTCAGCTGCCTTCAAGGCAGCCTCCTCACAGCTTCTGCAGTGAAGAGGCTCCTCGCATGCTGATGGCAGCTGCAACCTCAGGTCATTCCTCCCTATTTGGGAGTTCCTGTAAATGTTAATCATGGGCAGTGCTACAAAAACAAAGTAGTGTTTCTGAAACCTCTGAAAACAGTGTTGAGGCAAAGGCAGGCTGGTGAGTGTGGGAACCCCTGGTGGCTTTCAGTGCTGGGTGATTCACTTATGTGGCAAGCTGTGGGTGCTTACTTACCACCCTGGCTGAGTGGTTCAGCCTGGTGGAGGGACATTCAGAAGCTATGCTTGTTAAATAAGCTTCACTAACATGCAAGAAGTGTATTTTCCCGAGTGGTAAATAAACCTCTAGCAAGCAGACTGTGATGAGCATGAACTAGAAGGAGGAACTGTCCCTTTACTGAAGCAAGAGCCATCAGCTGACAAGCCAATCTCTTCCTGCTGCGCCTCCTTTATTTCCTCCTTTGTCCCTCAGCCCTGCTTCTTGTGCAGCTGCTGACTCCATGTGGGACTGCCCAGCCTTCTTGGAGGATGTGGTCCTCTTGCTCATAGGCCATGAGCCTGGGCTTTTCCGAGAGCTGAGTGGTATGGGTCACCTTCATCCCATTGGCTTTCCAAAGCAACTCTCCTTTCTCAGTCCCACCCTGAGACTCCATGACTCACGCAATGGTATCTCTGTCTTTCTGTTTTGGGTAATCACCCTGTCTTGCCGAAGGCCCTCTGGAGCTGGAGGATGGATGGGTGGTTGCTTTTCCTGTGCTGGAAGGCAGTTTCTGGCACTGCTGGTGTGGGGAGCAGGTGGGAGCTCAGAACTGGCAGTTTGCAGCACATGTGTTTTGCGGCTCCTCTGCAGGCCTCTAAAGTTGGTGGCTTCCTGTGCATGTACCCTGCAGGGCCAGGGTGCTGCCCTGTTCAGGTCAGGCTCCTGCCTGGCAAGCACTGGGGTTAAGGTGCCGGAGAAGTAATATTCTCAGGGAGGAGGGAACAGCAGCTTTTCAACTTCCTTAGGGACCAAAACTGGCAGTACAATTCCGGCATTGCACTGGAAATTTGCTGCTACATGCAACAAAAAATGAATACGTGGAGCTGTAAACACCTCTTCATAGAAAAATATATCTGGCTAATCTAGTAAAGAGCTAACACCTAGCAACCACAGCCTGGCCCAATATGTAGGGCAAGGGGAGCTAGAATTAACCAGGGCCACAAATCAACATCAAGTGCAAATAAAAATTTGCAAGTTCAGGGAAACTTGGACGTGGGTTTTTGGGAGGCTGCAGAGGGTGTTTCTCATACAGCTAACAGTTACCACCAGCCCAGCAGATCTGGCTGGGCTGGAGCAGCCTCAAGGATGACTTAAGAGCAGTGCTGTCAGATCCCTTGCTTGGCTTTTGCAGGCCTGGTGTGATTAGGCAGTGTGTGTCAGCCCGGCTTGCTCACAACGCTGCTCCCCAGGAAGGAGGACCGGGGAGTCACACTGAGTTCCTGTCTAGACCCCAGTAATTGTGGCAAGGAGGTGTTTGCACGCAAGTTTCTGCTGTTTCTCCCATGATTACCTAAGCAGAAACCAGGCTGCAGCTCCTCAGGAAGCAACACCTTACTTCTCCCACTTACTGTTTGGAAAATGTAGCAACAGTCTGCTTCACACTCCCCCTTGGCTTGAGCCATGAGTCAGAGGGGTAGCTAGCTGCTGTGCTGGCTATAGGTCTGTGTGCTGCTGGCCTGGAGGGCAGCTCTAGGAAGTTTTCTGTCCCCAAACTGGGGGTCCTGTGTTTCCTTTCCCCCTGCAGCAGGATGCTCCTTGAGCACAAGGCTGTGCAAGTGCGCTGGGTGCTGGGGAGTGCTGGCTGAGCACTGCCTCTCCTCTCCATGGCCCTCTTCCCCCAGCTCTGCCCTGTTTCCCTGTCTCTGGTGTGTGTTTCCAGCCTGTTGGACTTTGCCATCCAGTGCTCCCTCTCTGCTGGATCCTGAACTGTCCCCAAATCTTTGAGATGCTTGATGCCACCATCTCTGAAGGGATGAGTCTGGCTGAAGGCCACTTTTGGGAGAAAGGAGCAAAAGCACCTGGGCCAGCCTAGGTCCTCTACCCCACATCCGTGTCTGCCAGAAACTGCATAAGCCAAGAGGGTGATTGAAGGATATATAAATTCACTGAATCCTGATCTGCCCAGGACTACAGGCATTGCTTAAATAAAAAAAACGGTGTTAAACCCTGTCCCTTTGCCATGAGCTGTATAGCTCCAGCACCGTTATTCCCCCATTTCCTTGCAGAAATTGGGAAGGCAAAGCACACCGCTGTGAGATCAGGCAGAGTGGATCCCTGTGGCCCAAAGTGCCTCCCCACAACGTTCATGAACATTTTCACAGCCTTTCAGGCTGAATTAGTGCTCAGAGTCCCTCTTACTCAGGGGAAGTGGGGCCCAAACACTCTCTAGCTTTATTTCCTAATAGTGGGCATTTGAAATCCCGCTGTATCCCAGCGACGGAGCCCGTGTTCACAGCCTGGTGGGTCAGACATCACTCAGCGCCACGGTGGGGACTGCACAGCTCTTGCTACAGTCCTGGCTGGAGCCAGCCTGCCTGCAGAGAGCTGCTTGTTTGAAATGTCTGTTGCCCTGTGGACACGAGGGGAAGTGGAGGGAAGAGAAAGGCAGAACCAGAGGGGATTTCATGGGCTAATATAGTGAAAAGTGTTTCAGTAATAAATGAGTCCATAGGAGTCTGCTGTGCTAAAGCCACTCTCCTTCCAGCAAGCGCAGGGGGCTGGTCTGGGCGCAGCTCTGGGAGCCTCCTCTGAGCTCTGAGCCATGCAGCTTTACTATGACCTGTCTCCCCTCAGTACCCTCAGATTTAGTTCCCCAACTGTAAAAATCCCTCAGCTTCTTTCAGGAGCAGCATGAGAGCAGAGTGATAGTTGCAGAAGTCCTGCAAGCGCATCGGGGCTGTGTGAGGCAAGTCATTCACAGCAGGAGCCTATGCTGTGCCTCCTCCGTGGTTTCCTGGAAAGCAGCTCTTGTGAGCAAGAGCGATCGCCCCTGTCTGGGGGCCACGGGAGAGAGACAGGGAGCCCTTTCCCATACCCACAAGCTTTACCGTTTAACTAAAAGTCCTTTGGTAATTAGAAATGGGGCTGGAAGAGATGTCCTCACATCATGGGAATTTCAGTGAAATGTACGGAAGCATTGCTCCGCAGGTCTGCTGTGAGGGGGCAGATGCAGGGCGATGGCAGCAGGATTGTATCATGTGCTGATGAGTTTTCCTTTTGCGTTAGGCCTCCCCGCTCCCTGTAGTCTTGGAAGAGTCAGTCAAGAGGCTGTCAGGGAAGCATCAGTTCAGCAATTCTTGCCTTTTCCAGCTTCACAGGGTCACTGTGTCCCCTGACTCACACCCTAAAACCACCCGGGCCACCCCCCCTCCCACCCGCCCCTCTCTGATGAGTGCCGTGCTGCTCGGTGGAGGGCAGCGCGTGCTCTCGATGGCTGTGTGCATCCTGCTCCTGCAGCGGCCCTCAGCCTGCAGGTGCAGGGGATCTACAAGGATTTATCAGAGGCCTGGCCATCTCCTTGCCCCCATCCCATTCCCTTCCTAACCCAGGCAGCTCTCCCCCACCATGCACCACCTGCTAAGTCACCCCAAGGACTACACTAACCAACTGCTGGCTAGGAGTGAGCACCCAGAGCAGCACATGCTTTCCCCTTGCATCCGATCCCCCTGCTGTATCCCATGCAGGGCTGAGTGGTGCTGAGGACCTCCGGTGTCCCCTTTTAGCTGTCCTTGGCTTTGGTGGGGTTTAGAGGGTGTTCATCTTTTCCTGGGGTCCTCTGCCTGTGTTTGCGGAGGTGATTCAGTGTAGCCCATGGCAGGAAGCTCTAGGCTGAGGCAGAGACTCCTTCAACTTAGGGATAACCGTGCGAATGCTTGTTGGTTCATAGCTCAGCCAGGAGCTTGAGCTGTCACCGAGCTTCTGAGGCCAGTGTGGAGGAGCATCAGCTTAGACTGTGGCTGGGCAGCCGCAATTGCTGTGGGACACTGCTATGCTGCGAACACTGTGTTGCAGTGGTGCTGAGCGGGCTTTGCTGAGATGGGGCCCCTGCTGTGCTGGGTGCTGTGAGAATAGCGAGCCAACGTGCCAGCATGACCTGCGTCCAGGCAGGTACAACTGCCTGAAGCCCTGTTTGTGCCTCCCAAAGGCTCTGCCTGACGCGCTGCATTCCCAGCGACTGATCTAAAAGACGCACTTTGACTCCTCCGCAAAGCTGGGCTCTGGGGAGCCTCCCTGAGGTTTCCTTGCAGCCTGTAACAAAACACATTTGGAGCGGTACTTTCCCTGCTGCCGCCAGAGGGCTGCATCCAGCAGTTAGACCTGACTACACTCAAACAGGAATGCTTTCTGTGGGCCTGGTGTCAACTGTTGTGTCTGTTGTTTGGAAACCCAGAGAAAATAGTCAAAAGAGCCAAGTGCAGATTTTTCCAGTCACCTAGGAGTACCCAGACTAGCAGGAAAAAACGCTGCCTGTTGAATTCCTGTCTTGCAATGCACAGCTTTGGTATGCTTCCCTGCCAAGCAGAGACTAATTAAAGATGATTAAAGAAACACACGTATTTTATGATGATGGCAGGGAATTTTTGAAGATGCTGCTAATAGAAAGGAGGGTCAGGTTTTTGAAAACTGGCCCAGCGGGGAGAAAGAGCCATTTTTACCTGAGTGTGAAAGAATTTTACTGTCAGCTACTGGCCTCAGCATAACAAGGTACTAATAATTTATATCAAGGCTTCAAACATTTCAGGATCTGATTTTCCTTTTTCTCCATTACTCCAGTTAATGTGTCCAACTTTTGCAGCTCTTTCTTTGCTGTTGCCCCAGCAAATGTGAGGAGAATGTTTCAGAAAGAACAAAATTCAAGGTCTGTGTAAACATTGCCTGCCCCCCCCCCCCCCAAAAAAAAAAGGTAAATATTAACAGTTCCAGAATGCCTCTGGAAATGAATAACCACTCTCCTTCCACAGGAGGCCTATAGTGTCCTGTGTGCCCTCAGGCTGGTTAGAGGTCATCCCTGGAAATTTTGTTGTTCCAGCACCCTGGCATGTGCTGTCAGCTGTGGGATGGGCATTAACTCTTCTCTGGGCTTTTTGCCTTGCAGCAGAAGAAGTCGTACCTGGAGCGGAGTGTGAAGGAAGCAGAAGATAACATCCGGGAGATGCTGATGGCCCGAAGGGCACAGTAGCTGGGTGGCTCTCCCGGAGCCATGGTCCGTTCAGAGTGATTTTGGGTAGATCTGCCTGTGGTCACTGCTGCCTGGCTGCATGATGGCCTGTCTCACCTTGCCTGTGTTTGGCTGTTTATTAATAAACTCTACTGCAAAGCCTGCGGTAGCTCATTCTGCTGCTTCTGGCCTCGGCTTCTCGTAGAGGTTGGACAGCAGGTGAACCAAGTGCCTGTTTGGACCTTTTTCCATTGAACTCAGCTGAGTTCAGCTGCCAGTCTCAAGCCCAGGGCCTGTCCCAAGGTGCTCAGCACCCAGCCCTGGTGTTGTGCAATGAGTCCTCAATGGCTGATCTTCAATTGCTCAAGGTAGGAAACCTCAGATGTTGTAGGAACACGGTTCTCCTCCAGAACAGTGGCAGCGGCCTGAGTTGCTGAAGGCGGCAAAGCCTGACCAGAGACAGCAGGCAATGATGCTGTGCTGGGAAGGCAGCTGGAGGTAGGATTTGGGGTGAGTGCTGGTCCTACTCCCCTTTAGATCATTTGTAGCCCTCTGGCTCCCAAAAGACCCTGTGCCCTGCTCAGGTCTGGGTGCAGGGAAACATGTGCTGCGTTGTGTGATGCAGGAGTGAGGCTTGCAAGGCTGTGGCATGGGGAGAGTGGAGGCTGGCAGGGCAGGGGCAGGCTGTGTCATATATGTCTCCATGTCCACTACAGGTTGTCATTTATTCTGTCTCACATGGTGACAGGCTGGTGCCCTGGGCCCCTCTTGGGAAGCACAGGCCTGGCACAGCCCCAACCTGGCATCATGCGCACAGAGGGCCAGTGCCACCCTGTGCTTAGTGCTCGCAGTGCGCCTTCACCATGGCCTCTCTGCCAGCCCAGCCGCCTCTTCCCACCTTCTTGCTCCTGCTTATGGTGCCTTTTTTGAAATTGTAAAGCAAAGTAAAGAAGTTAAAAAAACAAAAAAACCTCCAGCATCCTGGTAAAGGCTGTTCAGCAGCACTATGCAGTGGGCTTTACTGTTGGGGCTGCCCAAGAGCACTTGAGCCTTGTCCCCTTGGGAAAGAACAGGGCACAGGCTGCCTCGCAGGACACTGATCCCTTTTCTCAGTGCTACCTGGGCAGCAACAGGGCTGCAAGAAGGTTGGTTTATGGGTGGGTCATGCACTTGCCAGGGCTTGCCCATGTACCTCGTGCCCTGGTGCTGCAGCTCCACTTGCTCCCTGTGGGCCTGTGGCCCAGGAGCGTGGGGCCACATGTGGGTGGCAGAACTGGGTGCCTGGTACACACCAGTCACAGACAGAGCCAGCTGTGGCCCTCTGCAGAGCATCCGCTGGGCTTGGCACCAGGCTCAGTCCCTTGGACACCCACTGTGACACCCGGTGGGGAGAGGTAGGCAGTTATCAAGGCCTTGGCTAGGCATCTGAGTAGGGCCTCCCCTGCCAGCTCGATGCTGGCCCAGTGTGGGAGTGGGCAACCCAGCTTGCTGTGAGCACTGGCAGAGTCCTCTCTGCCTGGCAGAGGTGCCTGCAGTGGGCACCTGCTCTCCAGCATTATAAGCCCAATTTCAGCTCCATGCAGCTGGCTTCCCCCCATGGTGCAGGAGAGGGTGACTGGAGCCCTGGGCAGCTCTTCCCAGCTGCACACAAACAGATCGGAGAGGTGGTGTGTCCCGTACATCCCTGCAGATGGGCACCATGGTGCTGAGGATGGGGTGTTGCTGGGGAAAGGGGGGGGGGGCTCTCTGCCATAGCCGCAGGAGCTCAGCACCCAGGATTGCAGCTGCTTTGTTGGTGCTTGCAATGGGTGCCAAAGCAGGAGGCTTAAATGTTCTACGACAGAGCACAGCAAACCCAAGCCCTATCCCCTTCCTACACTGGGGGCAAACAGCCCCAGCCCAGCTCTTGTTCTCATCTGAGGCAGAGCAAGGCCTAGCCTGTGACTCTGTGCCTGTATTTGCATGGCTGGGAGCCCTCTTTCATGCCCAGCAAGGCCCTCTCTGGGCAGCAACCAAGGCCAGGCCAGACTAGGTTTGCTGGGTCTCACTGCCCAATGCACTAGGGAAAGGGCATGGAGGAAGGGAGAGGAGGCACTCTGGCAGGCAGAGGCATGAACATTGAGTGGCTGAACACCCTTGCTCTTACCCATCTGCCAAAGCAGGGAGGACCAGGGACCAACTTCCCAAGCCCTGAAGGCTGCTGAGCAGCTGGGGGAGATGAGAACACATGCTGGAGCCCCACACTACCTCCCAGAGCAGGGCTTGCTACTGGGAGGCCAGTAGCAGCCCCATGGCAGGGGTGGCTGGGCCCTGCCTGGCCTGGGGGAAGGGCCTAGAAGGCCCCTGGGAACAGGCTGCTGCCAGGGGCTCCAAACTGTCTCACCCCCAGCTGGAGCCCTCAAACTGCATTTTCAAAACCAAAGCCAAGCAGTGCAGAGCATGCAGGCTGTGCCACAGGCTTCCTCAGCACCCAGGCAAGGAGGAAAAATCCCAGATAAAATGGCCTAGAGGAACTCAGCAGGGTGCCTTGTGCTGACTGAGCAAGCCCTGCAGCATGCCAGCACATGGCCCTGCCATGCAGTTAGCAGTCAAGCCCTCGCTGCCTGCTCCTATGTGCCCAGTTCCTCCACTGGCCCCTCCAGGCCTGATACTGGAACCAGGCCCACAGTGGCTGAAGAGCAGAGACACCTTGGGGTCCTCACAAGCACAACCCTGCTTTAGCTTTACCCTCACATCTCCTGGCTCCTGCTGCCAGTTCTCAGGGAGGCTGGACACAGCATATGCCAACAGCTTACTGCCCAAGGGACTGTGAGTGCAGCAGCTTTTGAAACTCTGCTGCTAAAAGGCACACGTATTTTAAAAGCTTTGTCTCATTAGATGATCTTCAACCAATACAGAGCAAAAGCAACTTGTGGCAATCTGCAGGCAGTTTTGCTCCTGACAAAGGCAAGAAGGGAACTGTACAGCTAGGTGGGAACCATCCTCCTTGAAGACATGCACACAGTTGAACAGCAGCAGCCTTCCCTCATTTTCTACAGATAAAAGCTTTTGAATCCCTCCTCTGACCCAACATGCCATGAAGAGGCTTCAGTCATAAATCCTCAGCACTGAATTAACCCATGGCCTTGTTTCTTCATACCCAGCTTTTCACCTCCCCTAAAGCCTACTCTGCAGCAGAGGGATGATGGATCACTGCTCAGAAAACCTGCATGGGATCAGTGCCTCTCCCAACAGCTGCTGGCACACAGCAATAAGGGACACACTTCCCTCAGCTCTCTGCCTTTCCAAGACTCACTAGAGAGCACCCCCCCCCCACCCAGGGCCCAGAAGGAGACCTGAATGTCACAAGCTATAGGACAGCCCTAAGCAAAAAGGACAGCTGAAAGTCTCACTGAAGGGAGGGGGGCTTCTGTTGTCAGAAAGAACCAGCTCCATCATGCCCCCAAGAGCTGGTTTCACTGTGCTGTTATTGCATATGCAATAGTGATTACTGCAGGAAAGCCCACAGATACTGGTAACAGCAGTGCCAGACATTCCCAGCCCAGGCTTCAAGAAGGGGGACAGGCACAAATTCCTAAAGCAAAACTGCTCAGTCAACTCCATCATTGCTGCACTGACATGCAGGAAGCTGAGGAGACATCAACAGGGAAAGCACACCCTCTGTTGGACAGATTTATTGAAACAATCAGGACCTAGCAAAGAAAAATCAACTGTTGGCTTTAATTATTGCATATACCTTCATTTCTAGGACTAGGAAAGTTTCAACTGATAAATACACATTTTATCATAATGCCTTTGGCCAAAATATACCATTAGCACATTCTTCAAAGTTACAACAAAAGTCTTAGAAATGTTAAAAAGGGATTTTCCTTTACTAAAATAAAGGAGTGCACCCCCCCCCCCCCCCCCCCCCGGCGCTAGGGCTGACAGACAGGAACTCTTGGCTGTGCAAAGCAGAGCATTGATTACAGTAACAGAAAGAAGTCAGGACAGAAAGTCAGGAGACTGCATAGCACTCTGTGAGGGGTATGAGAGGTGGCTTCAGCAGTCAAGTCAGCATGTCCCAGAGGCAGCAGCAGCAGAGCGCAGTCCAACACGCTGTCAGGCAGGCACTCTCACCCGTGTCATCCCTCCGCCGCTCCTCCACGACATACACTGGGGAGATAGAGGAGAGCTCAGTCAGTCAAAGAACAGCAAAGAACTGCACCCAGCTGCTAAACACCTGCAACTCCCTTTCAGATGGGGGCCAAGCACCAGCCTGCCTGCCCTCAGTCTGCGAGGGCCTGGGGCCTCTCAGGCCACAGGATAGCAGGCTTACTGTACAACCCAAATGCCCATCTTCACCCCAGCACATGGTTTGGGTGGCCCATGCTTGGGGGGAACTGAGGGGAAGGCATGCGTCCCCTATGCACTTCGGTAGGGGCTCAATCCCTGAAAGGGGTCTCAAGCTGATGTGTGGATGAGTCCTCACAAGAAGGGACTTGCCAAGCTCCTGTGATGAGTCTGGGAGCACCTCCAGCCATGCTTTTCATCACCGCAACAGCACACCATAAAACCCACTGCCCACTTCTTGTCACTGCAGCACCACCCAAACAGAAGTAGCCCTTGAATAAAGTTACTTTTTACAGCCAGACCCAGACTGCTGAGAGACTGTGCAATGTCACAACCTTGACACAAGCAACTGGTACAGATCAGCTAGGAGCAGATTTCTGTTACAACAGATACAATTATTGAGCAAGAAGACACATCTGCTTTGTGCAAGCCGCTCTTGGGAACGCATGGAGTGCTCGCTTGCCTGCATCCAGCGGTGTGCAGCAGCAGCCTGAGCTGGTGCCTCAGACCATCCCTGCCTGCCCATCTGCCTCTCCCTATCCTCCAGCCAGGCCTTTTACAGCAGCAGCAGTTTTCTAGAACAGAGTGCCTGCAGGGACACCAGTTGCCACATGCCCTGCTGCACTGACCAAAATCAGTGCCACTTCACACTGAGTGCCCCTCTGACTAGCACTGGCAAGCCTGGTGTGCACCATGGCAGTACAGCTCGCCTTTCCCAGAACAGGAGCTACCCAGTTCAGCTGCAGCGCTGGCAGAAGATCCTGCACTCATACAGGCTGCTCAGGACACCTAGGTGGGCATTGCTGAGGGAGCACATGGGAGGATGCAAGGTCCCAATGGCAGGAGGTAGTCCTCCCAAGGAGGCACAGAGTAGATTCAAGCTACTATACATGAACAGCAGTGGTGAGGTGAGGTACAGACAGGAGTCCTTGAAAGAGCCAAAGGTAGAAACAGAACAGCATCCCTCCTTCCTCTCACCACCTCAAGGCTGGAAAAAGCTCACCCTGCACTTTGCACAGGGTAGCTACTGGGCAGGAGGTGTTTTTTCCTGCCCCTAAGTGCTGGCTGGGGTTGGCAAAGCTCACCTTTCCCAGCCAGCAAGTCCTGCAGAAACAGCAGAACAGGAAGGAATGCAGGCTGACCAGCTTACTCACTCTATCATTGTGAGGACAGAGAGAGGGATGAGGCTGTGGCAGTGTTGGGACACATCTCCTTCAGAGCCTCCCTCTCTAGCAGCCCATTTCCCCATGAAGTAGTTTCACTGGGTTTCTCCACAACTGCCTGGCAGACCAGGGAACATTAAAAATAGCCCATGTCCAGAGGGCTCCAGAATTAGCAGAGGGCTGACTTGGAAAACAAGAGGGAAGATTCCTTGCACACAAGCTGTGCCACAGGGTCACTTCCATGCACAAGTGAAAGCTGCAGAAAGCTCTGAAGCACAGTGAAGATGACAGGAAGCTGCTGTCAGGTCTGCCCTGGCTGCAGGGACAAGAGCCCAGACAAGCATCCAGGGCAGAGTTTTCCAGGAGATGCCAGTTTCCATAGCTATGAGTGCATCTGGGATCTGTCAACTTGCTGTCTGCTTAGACTGGCAATGCTAAGTCAGCTTGCTTTAATAAGTAGCTGTTCCCTGACACTGCTCCAGCTCTGCTCAAGCACTAACTGTCTCCTCCCCAAGGAAGCCAGTAATCAGTCCTTGCTCCACCTCTGTGTCCATCTTACACACTAATGTCCAGTGCTACAAGCCTTTGATGGGCTTTGTCTGTCTGGCACACTGACCACCTTGGACTGGGTGGTCTTCTTCCAACATTACCTGTTCAGCACACAAAGTACAGCCAGCTCTTAGCAGGTGAGCAGGAGGCAATCCTTAGATGTTTCACCAGCTGAGGGGGCAATGCTTGGATTACACCTCCAGATGCTCATGGTAACACCTCATGGATAGAAACCATTTAAGCTCTGCCCCTGGCAGGCAACCAAAGGAGCCCAGCAGGCTGTTGGGATTTACCATACATTACCAGCTGACTAAAAGCATAGGAAGGAGCTGGCCCAGCAGCAAGTATGGCTTGTGGCTGACCCCTTACAGCCAGGTAGGGCTGAACTGTTTAGATCTTGCTTGCACCTCTGAGAGCCCCAGGCCTGGATACAGCTCTGCCAGCAGTGTCCCATACATGGGTCCTCTGTGCTGCCTGCTACATTTCTGTCTATCACAGCAGGCACCAGAAGCCCATACAGGGCAGACTAGCAGTTTACCTTTGGTTCCTCCTCCCTGTGCTTGGGCTAGCACACCTGAAACTGCAGCACAATTTGAAGGCAGGCACATAAGCCTGCCTTAGAGCTTTCTTGGGTCTGTTTGTTATGGTCTTCATGGGAAACATGCCCTTACACAAGAGCCTGGCCCAGGCAGGCAGATGCTGCTGTAAACCAAGTGGCTAAACAGCGTTGACAGCAAGGCCTGGGCAGGAGAATGTGCATAGCATGAGCCTGATCCACCACCCACTGATTTCTTTTGTGTTCAGAAGTGTTCCTCCTCCTTCACTGCTTCAGTTCTCTGAAGAATTGAAGCTCCTGGGTGGAGGAGCAGCTGTTCATGCTTACACTGTACTAAATCCTGTTGTCACGATACTTCATAGTTAGGGCACAGAGTTAAAGAGACCAGTCAAAAAAACAAAAACCACCCCCCCCCCCCAACTGCCTTCAACTAGTCTGCATTCCTAGCCTCAGGCAGCCTCCCTCTTGCCAACCAGAATAACAAAGAGGCATCTCCTCTTCTGCAGGCAAAGCCCAGCTCCAGAGGAGACACTGCATGGCTCCAGCAGAGCACTACCATTCTTTTCTCCAAGGCTTCACAGCTGCATTTGAGCATCCAGTAACAGCATGTGGTGCCCTTGCTCCATGGCAGGATAAAAAAAAAAAAAAAAAAAAAACCACCAACCACACACACCCCTCTTCTTCAGGCAGCCCTGGAAAGAGGTGAGAGTATGCTACAGTGCTGTGACAGGCTGTGCTGAAGCAGGAAAGGGAACCATGCACTCTCCTTCTCCAGGAGGAACTGTCTGCTGACAGCCCCTGCAGAGCTAAAAGCACATACCTCCCCCCTGCCTTGCCTCAGCCTGAGATAGAAAGCAAGACCTGAAGCTAATGAAAGCCTGGGTCCTGGTTCAGACTACAGCACTGTCAGTGTGTGAGTTGTTAGGCGCTGCTGTAAACATGGGGCCAGCTAGGAGAGGCAGCATCATCTCTAAGGCAGCTCCTCCCACAGCCTGTGGCCAGGGCAGTGATGTCAGCCCCCTATGCAGGCAGGAAGCAAAGCACAAGGTCAAGGGATATAGAGCCCAGAGTGCAGCCTTAGGCCCAGGTAGACTACATACCCCTGGCTGCTTATCCTCAGTTGCAGGCATGTCTACCTCCTCCCAGGACCCAGGCAATCATCCTTCATCCCTCTCAAAGGGTGGACCATAGACTCATCCCATTCAAAGGGAGGAGGAAAGTCTACCCCAAGGCAGATAAGATTGCTGTCAGGCCCCTTCCTCTCATCTGCCCACAACCAGGTGGCAGCCCCAAACTTGCACTCAAACACCAGCATGGAAGACTTACAAAGGCTTCACATTTGAAAGCTTGAAGACATGTGGGCATTTGACCCTAGACAGCACTGTCTCAGCAGCTCCGGCTATTCATTGCCTGTTCTCTGGTGAAGTGACCTCTACATCTTAATACTGCACATGCTTTAATCCAGTGGCCAGTCAGATCCTCAGAGCAGTGTGCTATAGGGGTCACTGACTCCTCCAGAGTGGGAAAGAAGGGAGCTGTGCCCTGCACTTCCAAGAGTTAAGCTGGTTTAGCAGAGTTGCCCATACAGTTTTGTTTTCCTTCCCTGACCAGCACAGTTGGAAGCAGCCAGACATCCTGACATTTGATCTGTTTGTCCTCCTCAACAGGATGGCATTCTCTCCTGCAGCAGCAGTGCACAACACTGATTATTCAGCTATTGCCTTTCTGCTTGGCTTGCCCCACTGAGCTGTAACGAGAAGCAAACCCTGGCGCCACACAACGCCTTTGTATAAATCCAGTCATAAGACCAAGCTATTCAGGAAGGCAAGCAGCAGGGCAAAGTTACACAGGACAAGTTCAGCTTGCAAGGACAGAAGGAGGTAGTGCATTTCAGGCTGGGAAAAGACATCAGGCTTCTTTCCTGGTAGATACAGGAGCTCTGAACAAGCCGCTGACTTTTTGGTGTCTTTGTTTCCTCTGAATAGAGTCCTGTTATGATGAGTGAAGTCAAAGTGCTTATCAAGTGCTCTAAGAACCCTGGTTAAAAAGGTGCCATGTAGTCGTTCAGCAGGGCAGAGCACAAACTAAAATGACAGAGATGGCTAAGAACTCCTTGCCAGAGTGGGAATATTCATTCATCCTCTCCCACCCATGTTCAATGGGGAAAGATGCTCAGCAGCTCCTACCATCCCTCAGAGCAAACAGTCAAGTGTGCTTTTCCCACTGCTGCTCAGGAAGCTCCTGAACTGGCTCTGTGTTTGAGCCCTGAGACAGCACTGGTTTCTAACAGTCTGCCACGTGCAGTTCAAGTTGTCCTACTTCAGAGCCATAGAGAGCTGGACTGCAGCTGACAGACCATTGCCATACCCCGAACTGGGGTCCACAGTGCCTCAAGGTACCCAGAACCGCACAAGAGGAGGCTGGGGGGATGTTTAGTGAAGCACTGGATTCCCAGTGATTGGGAGGCAGCAGGCTGATTTTGACCTCTGGAAAACAACAGCAAGAGCAGATCCCACTAAACTCACTTTAGAGTAAAGTCCTGAGTGAAACCCAAGGGAAACCTGACACCATCCTCAGCCCCCAAAAGAGCTCTGCAGTGTACAACATTCACAAATCTGGTGGGCAGTGTAATGTTACAACTGCTCAGGGATCAGTGTCATTAGGCATGTGCCTCACATCTTCAGATCATGGCAGGCAGGTCCCATTCTCAGCCTTTAAAAAGCTCAATCTTATCTGCTCCAGCAAAAGAGCTGAGGGTACGTGCCCTGTAAGCACTGCTCCTCTTTCCTGAGGATTAAGAGACAGGAATTTTACAATTTGAGTGCAGGCAGATCTAGCTAGCCAACTTCTTCAGCCAGCCAACCTAAAGGGCAGCCACAGCATCCTGCAGGCACCTGCTGACAGGGGAAGACCATGTCACTGCCATGCAAACCACAGGCTGGAGGGCAGTTACTAGCTTCAGCCACACTAGCCAAGCCCAGCTGGCATGGGTAGACAGAGCAGATTAGGTTTTCAGTATTGCTGTGACACATTAAGTCACTTCAGGTCAAGGATATAGTAGTGGAAACACCAACAGGGTAGTCTCAAGGCTAAGATACCATACAACAGGTTTAGCCAATTCTGCAACTTAATGAGCTGTTCAGGTATCTCCCACTTTACATTCCTATGAGAACAGCCGCTATTCTCCACCTCACAGCAGCTCTAAGATGAAGATGTGAAAATAAAGATAAATACAAGATTGAAACAATAGATCTGAGGCAAGAGCGGAACAATTACCAACCTCTCAAGCTAAGAAAGAGCACTTTTCATCCAGTGGAGCTGAGACAGCAACACCCTACCTCTTCCACCACCCTAAGCACCCAAAGCAATAACTGTCATTGCTTTCCTGATTTAAAGAGGTTGACTTCAGACAGAAGAGCTGCCATCCAGTTAGGTGTAGTTTAGTGCTAAGCTTTTGTACATTCACTAGCTGCACAAGACAAAAATAGAAAGAACAGGCAGTGCAGTCTGGTGTTGAAGAAAGCTATATTTGTAGCCACAACCAAGACATCATTCAGAGAAGAGATCTAGAACTACTGCCTTTTATTGCTAGAGTTAAAGCAACACAGCTTTCCAGTAACTCAAGAATAAGCTACCAAAGAGCAATGCTAGCAAGCATACAAAAGACAGCTGTCAAATGATGCACTAACACTGCAAAGTCCATCATCCCACACAAACCAATATTTTGCTGATTAGTTGACAACTTATTAAAAAAGAGTTAGTCAAATTGAATTTCACTGCAGACTCTGCTGCTAGAGGATGTTTCTATATAATTCTCCTTCATCTTAAAGCAGAGTTGAAATAGATGCCGACCAGCACAATTTATAGCAAGCTGCTTATGACTGGAGGCATGCAAGAAGAGTTTGCCTCAAGTACTTATGATTAATCCATTAGAAGTTTTAAACTACAGCCAAGAAGCATCTAGAACATACTGACAGGACTTAAAGTGCTGTTATGAAACACTTGCTGAAATATTAAACAAAATTGCTTTTCCAAATTTGGGCCTGGGCAATGGGAGATAGGCACTTCTATATGGCTCAGCTGATTCACATCATTACATAATGCTTCTCAGCACAGCAGCTCACAACTGGGTCAAGACAGCAATAAGCTTAGCTCTTCCCCTTCAAGTTAACATCTTCAACTATCTGTTCTGCACTTCTGCTTTCACTGGTTGCTATATTGCAAAGTCTCTTCCAAATCAAGTGGTTGATACAAAAGCACAAATGCCCACTAACAATTCAGGGCAAGATGGGGCAAGAGAATGAGCAACTTTGGACACAGCAGGTAGGTAGAAACAGTAACTGTATCAACACCTTTCATGGACTTGCAACAGATTTCAGGGAGGTGTACCTTTCTGAAAGAAAGGGTGACATGGCACTGAAAAAGACCAAGTCATCTCACCCTGTTCTGCTAGAGGCTGAAGATCCCCCAAACCAACAGCCCATTTATGGCACAGGCACCTTTCTACAGAAATCCCCTGCAAAACAGCACCAGAAACTAAGTGCACAGCTTCTCCCATTCAAAAAGAGCAACTGGAATCGCCAACTGCCAGATGAGCATCTTGTTACTGACATAAGACTACAGAATATTCCTCTGCCACCTTACAAGTCTCGTTTTCTGAGAATGAGCAAAATATTTGCTTTTTCTATAGCTTTTTCCCCACCATGTGAGGAGTAAGCTACTTTGCCATACTTATTCACTCAAGTGTATTTTTAAGGAAAGCCCCAGAGAAGATCCACTTGAAATAGATACATTGGAGAAGTCATTGTCTTCCACTGCAGACTTTCTCTCCCAGAGAGAAGAGCCTAAACAGGGCAACTCTCAGCCATGGTAAGTGGAACTGTCATCAGCCAATGCTTAAAACAAAGCAGGAATCAGTTTTGAGAGGAAATACAGTTCTCCCTGAAAGTTTTCAGACTTCATGAGTATCTGGGCAACATCCTAAATTAAAGGAAAACCCAACCTCTTCTTTATAGCTTGATCATTTCAGTCTGAACCTTCATTAACACTTCTGAAGTTGTAGCTCTACAGCCAGTACCAGACATTGCCAGTGAAATTTAAAGACAGCTATATGGTATTAAGAAGCTTCTCTCCCCCTAGCTGAGTGTGGGTCTTGTACAGAAGATAAAAGCAGAACAGGTGAAGGCCAGCTGACTATTCATTTACAGCTACCAAAGTGCATAGTCCAAAAGTTTCTCCCCTTCTCCCCAGTCTTAACCGCAACAAGGCTAGATAAACTGTCCTCAGCCGAGTCTCATTAAGCTGGAAACACTGTATACCAATCCTCTTATTTGGACACTGAGGAACTGAACATAGGCTTCAAGAGCTAATACAAATACAGTGATGAAGTACCCAAGGAAATCAAGAGTACTTGGAAGCACTGTTTAGTCATTTTTCCTAGTCTATGAATTAGCACTGCTTTAAATGCAGAAAATACCCTACAAAGTGTGGTAAAGGGTAGCATAACAAAACCCTAAGCACCTCACTCATTGCACTAATTATTCTTTCATTAGTAAGTCTTGCACAGCATGTTTTTGGATGCAAGCCACCCAAGTTCTTCCCAGTTCACTTCAACCAGCACTTTCACCAATATTCTATCTCTTCTGCTGTTTTCCATTAGGAGGGTTCAGGTCTCCTACTGCAATAGCTTTGCCCAACAGAAACCCAACTCAAAATGTGTTGATTCAAGAAACTGCTGTTTTTGTGTATTTTGTCAGAATCTTGAATACCTCCAAGCTAAAGCCACCCAGTTCAGATGTACTGCAGCAAGCCCTGCTAGGGACTTTATTAGCTACTTTGTGCCTCTTTCTGTCCAGGGTCAGACTCTCTAAAGATCTCTTATGACATGCTAAGGTTCTTCCCATGATAAGCATAAGTCCACAAGCACTTTGGGACAGGCTGTCAGACAGAATAGGAACAAGGGTGACTACTCCCAGAGGCTCTGAACAGCAACCAGTTTTAGACTCCAGTTTTAATGCTTCCATTGATTTTTCTGAAAAAAGATGGGACAGGGAATAAGACGAATAGACTCTCCCATTTTCTAATCAACTGTAAAGGCTGCAAATCACAATGAATCATGCTTGCTATGAAAGTGGTAGCACTCCCTGTAATCATATAGTACCAGTCTGTACAATGCAATGCAAGTAACAACTCCTACTTTTTTTTTTTTTAAAACAAATACTACAATACCTTGTTATTTCACATAGTCTACTTTATCTTAAGCATACACATTTTGTTTCTGCTCATACCTAATTGATGTGTTAATCATTAGCTCCATGAGGAAATGGCCATCAGCAGGACTTTTCACCTGGTTTGGTGTAAGCTGCAGTCATGACCTTAGGCTGTAATGTTACTTATCCCAGTGCTTTACCTGATCTACCAGCACTATGGTACAATGATAAAGGCTTTGGAAATACAATCAGACTATCCTTTCCCAGGGCCCTAGCACAGACATCACATACTGCTACAGCATAGACTTATCTACACTGAGAACCCCTTAGAAAGCATACAGTGACTGCATCTGAAAGCCCCAAAGAGCTCTGCCAGTCATTCTGCTAGTTTTGCTGCACATTACTGGCCTAGGTATTTCAGGTATGACATTGAGGCAGACAGCTTAGAAGTGAAAGCTCCCTTCAGGCAAACCAAGTGGCTGGTGCAGCCAAGAACTCAGCCACCCAGGAAGCAGCAAGGTGCATGCACACCCAGGGACTGCTAAGCTTGAGCACCAGCTGACTGCAGTCTCTTCCTTCTTCTTAAGTAAGAGAAAAACCAAGAACTCATGAGGTTTGCCTCTTTAGCTCCAGATGCATCCTAGCACACAGACCTACTCTGCATGCAAACAAGTTGCTGACATTCCTGGCTGCATATAGACTTGTTCTATTGAGGAAGACCTGGAGTATGCAGGAGGAAGCAGCAGTAAGCAGTCTACCAAAAAGTTGCCACCGCAGACCAAAAACTCTTCCCATGGTATCTAAAGAACTGTTTGCCATAGTGACAACTCTTCAGAGCAGAAGTATGCATTAATACAACAGTTTTCTCCTCTGGGAAGAAACACACAGCAGAGAAGGGACCAATAAGCCTTTTCCCACATGTGATTAAAATGGTTTTTAATCACAAGCCTCTTCTGCACCAAGAGCTCTGTTTTTACTTGTCCAGCCAGCATGCAAGAAATCATGTTTAATACTGCATATCACTGCTTTAATATTAACTTCTTAAACAATTAAGTACAGTCTACAACAGATTGCTAAGTCAAATCAGTCTGTATCTGGTTTTAACTTCAAAACATTCTCACTTCAATCTTTTTTAAAAGTCATTCCATTCAGGACTGAGAGCAGAGAAGAACAGGTTAGCACAAGAGCATTAATGGCAACCAAAGCATGCAGAGATGACAGTGACCAAAACCAGTGTTTTAGAGCCCTCTTTAGGATGTGCACTCTAGATCTGCAGACCCAGCACTGTAGGAGGAAGGAATACCCAGCGCTGATCTCCCTACACAGCAACAAGTCCTTGAGTAGATCCCGAGGCAGCAGCAACTGTGTGGAAGAAGAAATTGCACTAGCAGGGAACAGGGACTTTAGGGCTCTGACTAGAGCTTTCATAGTGACTACCAACAAGACTTCTATCTGCCCCATGCCTTCTCCCTTGCCCACAAGACCTCCAAGGGCAGAGCCTGGGCACAACAGGTCTGGCCAACAATTCCCTTGGACAGAAAGGCATTTATTCTTGCTCCTCCTTGGGGATATTTGTTCCTGCTTAACAGCTTCAACCCCGTCACACTCCCTCCCCCACTTTCCATCCACAGCCTTTCCTGCCCAAAGGTTTTCACTGTGTTCATATTCCCTCTACCTACACCATATTCAAATTTCAGGAAACACCTTAGCAAACTCCCAAAACAGATACCCGTCAGAACCAGACAGAAATACAACAGCCTACCTCTAAGCAAGAGAGCTTCCAAAGTTACAAAACACTCAGAGCAGGTTTCATCATCTCCAGCTCTAAATATAAACAGCTCTACTGCCAAAGCTACCTGGGCAGGGGGGAACAAAAGCAGTAAGCAAGCAAATGGCCAGTAAGGAGTACAGTTAGCTTCACTTGCAAGTCACCTGTGCCACCCAACAGCTGTTGCTGACTCAGCCTAGATTTCAGCTTGTCCTCAGACACAATTAAACTACCACTGCTGAATCTGGTATCATTCTTGCCATCTGCTCTCTTCCAGGGCTGTATGACTATATCCACTAAGGTAGGAGAAATCCTGCCTTTCAGTTCCTGCAAGTCTGAGGAGCTCTTACAGTCCCTAGAGAGCTGTTCTGACTTTGAGGGAGCTGAACACACATTTCAGGGAAATTACTGTACAGGCATGCCAAGTGAGTACTTTCAAAAGCCAACACAGCACTGGCTGCATTTCACACAAGGGTAAAGTGGTTCCTCTCTCACATACTGCCTTTGCTCCTAGCACTAGGATAGGCCTGACCGCAAATGCTGTACTGCTGAAAGTTATCTTACAGCTGAGCTCAGGGCTTGGAAAGAAGTTAAATTCCTCTCCCTGAGCATGTAAGTATCACATGTATCAGAGATCTCTGAGATCAGACAGGGGCCATAGGACACGATGCTGATCAGCATTTATGGGGTACAAGTGTCCCCAGGAAGGATTCAACACCTCTGAAAAGCAGGGCGAGAGGCACTTCTCGAGGAGAAAAGTATACCTTAGAGTAAGTACTCAGGCTCTGCAGGACATCAGCAGGCACTGGTGATCTCTCCAAAGCCCTACAAAGCCCCTGTCAAAGGTTAAAAAGTTTGCATAGACATTGTTTCATAAGTAGCCAACTTCCCCCCAGTTAAAAGGTAGTGAAATTCAGGGCTTGAGATTTCAGTTCTCTTCTAAACTGCAGAGACAATTCTGAAATTTATGGAGTTTGAGAACTTCCTCTGACTTTTTCACAGGGAAATCCTAGTTCACTACTTAAAGCAAGGAGGCATTTTCCACCTAGTCACTTGTAGGGGTAAGAACAGCACATTCCTCAGCTTGAGTCAGTATTTTCTACTGACCTTCAGCATCATTCCCAGATTTAAACAAGACCTCACTTGGAGTTTTACACAGCATGAGTTCAGTCTTGCAAGGGGCTTGTAGGAGGCTTCTGGATGACAGACTGAAAGGATGGAGTCCACTTTTAAAGCAAATGGAACATGTCGCAGTGAACAGTTGCTCAGAGTAGCAAGATCATCCCTGAGCAGTCTCTCCAGCACTCAAGTACTACAACCTGCACAGCTGCTCACAGTGCTGAAAGTGTCCTAAACAAATTGCTTCTTACCCAAGCTAGAGAGAGAACCCCAGGCAACAGGGATTTTCCAGAATGGCAGCCCCTTTTAATTCAGTTAACTATGTAGCCAGCCTCAGCCTAGGTTAGCCAGTTTGTATGAAGCATGTTTTCAGACACAGGACCTGAATTACAAAATCTTTTTCTTTGCATTGAATTCTTCTCACATTATCTAGCCCTTAGGGGTGAAAAGCATTTAAGGTCAGGGTGTTTCAGACATCAGCTCTGGGACAATACCGTTTGCCAGCAAACGGCCCAGTGTTTGTTCAGTCAACTGACGTTAGCCAGGGACCCTAAGTAGTATGATGCAGTAAGCTCACCAGCTTTCTAATGCACACTGTAGTATGAGAAGCAGATAAGAGAACAAATGACAATGTAGTTATGATAAGAGTATTTTTTGCCAGGACACTGACACAGGCTGTCTGGAGTTGCAGGTCCTGATGGTACAGCAACAGTTAGAGCAAAGTATTCCAGACTGCTTGGAAAGGATCAATATACAACACAAAGCCTGCTAGAATTGCTGCAATTCATCCTCCAAGTAAACTGCTGGAGAAGGCTCAAATAAACAAGCTTTGAGAAGCTTAAACAGAGTGGCTATGATCCCCTCCTTTCCATATGGGCCCGGGGAAAAACCCATACCTCTATCACAAGGCAGCGTCCCTGTAGCTAGGTGACCTGTTTATTCTTGCAGCTGGCCAAACACTGGGAGGCAGGCAGAATCACTGTGACTGTTACTCTTATCACAGCTGGCTTTGCTACAAGTAATCAGCTTGCAGAAATAAGATTTCCACCCTGTAAGTACAAAAAGTCAAATGCAATACTGAGCTTTATTTGCCTGCAGTTGGAAGGAAAGCTGCTGACAGAGCCTGGTTCCTTTAGTACAGTGGAATAGCCTCATCCTTTATGTTGCTATGTATCAACAGAAAAAAACTGAAGCTGAACAGATTACTAATATCAGTGAGTTCTTTCAAAATTAGTATGCTGCTCCATACTTTGGCTCATTCCACTTTTTAAAGCAGGCCATTAATGACAGCATTACATTTCGGCCCTAATTTATACTGACAAGAAAGTACCTGCCGACCAGTCAGCAGATATTCCAGTTTCCTTATGCCAGTCAACACTGAATTAATTCTACAACGAGGAAGAATTGGTGGGGAAATAAGGTATTTTCTGGAAATGTTTTCCTCCCAAGCAAGCCTTCTGCAGCTTGAGAAGGCCCACCAGTTTCTTATGCTTTGTTCCACACAGATGCTGTGCTTGTACTGTTGCATCTTTCCCAGCTATGTTCTGGTACAGGCAAGTTCTCTTTAGCTACCCAAAGCTTTTTGTGACACCAAACAGTAGATCTACCGTGTTCCAGAAACTCATGTTCATGGACAGACATGAAAACAGAGCCCTTAGGTTTTTATAGCAGGCAAGATGTGAACAAAAAACAAACAAAAAATATCAATACACATCAGTTCAGAGCCAGGAAGTTGGATCAGATATCCTAAGGGATAACAACCATCAGGCTCAGCATATAAATTATCAGTTGTAAAGGTCAAGTTGTTTACTTCTAATGAACAACAGCCAAGACAGTTATGAGCCCTTGCAAGATGTACAAAGTATTGTTTTTACAGAAGCTTGTCTTGCAGTAGCCTGTGCAAGCCCTGAAGCCAGCTATCAAAAATGATGGTCCAGCAAATAGACTGCTTGTTTTGAGGCATGGCTGTCATGCCTCCTCTGTTACCTCGAGAAGTCACCTTTCCAACTCACTGCTCTTCCACCTGTAAAAGAAACATATATTTCTGAAGCCTTTCAAACCTAACAGTGTTGAGGATTGAGGTAGCTAAGTTAATTGTGGGGACAGCACAAACTTGCATATGCTAGCCTCCATATGCTAGCCCCCATTCACCCTAGGAAAGGAAGCAAAGGGCCACCAGCAGCTGTAATCTCCTCTTCTAGAGTGCTATAGCAAACAGAAGTCATTTGGCCAACACCACTATAAGACAATGCATAAATAGGAAGCTAATCTCTGCAGTTCAGACACTCATCATTGTTAATTAATCTTACAGTCCAAAGCAGAATATACTTGTTCTCCTTGTTCAGCATTGTTCTAGCCTGTACCTTCCTTCAATGAGACATTCTTTGTTCTCCCATTCAATATCATTTAAACGATGACAACATGCTCCCTCATATCAATTTCTAGCCAAGTCTTTGCTCACTTAAAAGCAATAATTTCCTGCTTTCCAGACAAGGTTTTGCCCACCCTTGCCAAGCATGACCCCAATAAGAGTGACTAAACTCTCTAGTCATGCAGGGCACAGGAACTTTTCTGCTGATCTGGAGCAGCACAGTTACAGCACACAAGTTTGCTTCCCTACTTGCCATATGTCATGCAGAAATAGTATCACTTACAGCAACACTGTGGATAGTGCTGTTTAGTCTGAAGAGTCCTTTAAGATGAGCCTTTGAGACAAGGCTTACCTCAATGTTTCATGAGCTACTGAGCAGTGTGGGTGACAAAACTAATACTTGCTAAGCTTAAGCTGTTTCCCTACTACATCCCAGGTGCAGTTTTTTTATATAGAAAATAAGCCAAATGAAGATTTTTTTTTTTAAAGGACCAATTGAACGGGCTAGATCCATTGCTACTCTTGACAGGCTACTGATCCTTTGATTAAAAAGAATGCTGTCACCTTGAAATGCCACTTTACTGCCAGGTTTTGAGAGCACATATACATGAGGCAGAAAATGATCTTTAGATCCAAAGTGCCTCAGCAGTAACCCAGTTAATCTGAAGACTTATGTTATAATGTTTGAACGGACAGTATTATTTCCATCTGTGTGATCCACTCAGGACCAAAATGTAATGCATAATTAACTATCTCCGCATGTTAGCACACCAGCTACAGTCCATAATGTAACAAGAGCTCACTTTGCAGTTTGTCTACACAGAAAAACAATTTAAGGCATATTTTTAAAGTAGAACAAGTTTCCTACTTAGCTTTCAATGTGGACACACATTTGTTCATAAATATTAATGCATTACTTTGAGTAGTTTTCATTAGATTAAGTCATCTAGGAGAACAAAACATCTGTTCAGAAAGGAAAGCATCCACACAGTAGCTCTCCCCAGTTAACTGTTTGAAAACACCACAGGAACTGACAAGCCACATTAAGTCATGCCAGATCAGCGCACTAGACTGTAATGACTTGATTAAACTTACACGTCAAGTTGACATTACAGGTTCAGTCACAAACAGATACATAACATTAGTATAATGATTTTTTTTTTTTTTTTTTAAACATTAGCTTTTTAAAGAGACATCGGTTTTGTATTAGACACTCCTGGAGGTCATCATTGTACCAAGCTCAAAAGAAGCCTTCTGTCAAAGCATCACATTACAAAGGTCAGGTTTCAATTTGAAGGACTGGCCAAAAAGGAGCAAAGGGGAAAAGGGTGTTTAACAGAATGAGAATCAAGAAAAGGAAGAAGCTTTTGCAAAAAAAATAAGTTATAGCCTTGATTTCATTTTAAACATACTAATAAATGTGTTTTCACATTACATTTACATAAGCAAAAGTCAGGCAAGTCTGACTCCCAAGTCAGATCTAGAGACCACATGGCCACTGTAAAGTCAGTTTAAAAACCTGATCTACTGAAGATCATTGTTTTGTGGGTTAAAGTGTCTTTAGTCAGAACTGCAGTTGTGTTAGCTTAGGCTAACACAAAACTGTACCCTTTGCAGCATAAGCCTGGGCTGTTACTGAAAGATGTGCTCAAACACTTAGCTACTTACTCTCTCCAGCTTAGCAGCCTATTGCTTTTGCTGGTCCACAGGTTTGTGAATGCAGCAGAGACCTGGTCTGAACACAGGACTTTCAGCCTAATCACTTCCCTGATGCAGTCTGACATGGGATCCTTTAAGCATTGATGCCGCAGTCCTGGCTCAAAACCAGACTGCTCAAAACAGCAGTGCCTCTCCTGTCAGCTTCTGCTGGCATACCTTTCTGACTTGCACTAATCAAAGGAGATGTTTTGCACAGGAGAATAAGATACCATTTTCCCAAAATACCCAGAAATGCCCATTAGCCACTCCAACATTTCCCAGGGAAACCCCAGATTACACTTCAATTTTATATGGTGGTGAAGAAAAGCATCTCCTTGCTGCTACTTCCTCCTGAAAGGCAGGCCCTTGAAGCCTTCACTCTTTTACAGAGGAAGCTGAGTATGACTTGCACTCATTCATATTCCTTATCATTCACACCAATTGTTTGCTTCTTTGAATTGGGGCCTCTGGTTACACCCACAGCAGAAGATTCCCGACACATTCCATCAGCTATAACCCTAGTGAGGCTTATATACACTAGCCCCAGTAATTGAATCCAAGTCCACTGTTTTAGCCAAGCATACTGAAAACAAATTCTTGAAAATGGCCGCTCCAGTTTGGCTTGTCCATCCATCTTTGTCAAGGCTCCTTTGGCTTCAACATAGCCCCAAACTCCTACTAGGAACTGTCTCAAGTTCCAGCTTCCCTAAAGTGAGGGCTTTGAACAGACCTTTGTCACAGTGTGCTGCTGAGTCAGAGAAATATGAAGTGATAGAGCAGAGATGAAAGTTCTCAAAACACAGCATTTGTTATAGAAGCAAACAAAAGCATATATGCCCCTGTCCTGAGATGGCTCCAAGGGCTTTAAGGAGCACTTGTTTACCTCCTTTTGAAAGGCCCCATGTTTGACACTTCAATACCCTGAGTCTATGGCAGCTCTAACATATGGAAACTTTTCAGTAAGTGATCTTTCAGGCCTGCCCCAGCCACTTTAATAGTGCACTGTGCTCCCCTCAATGAGAACAGCTACCCAGCAGTAGTCATGAACTCAAAATTGCAACTTTGCACATGCAAGCATATGTCCCAAGCAATTGGGACAACAGTATGTGGAGAATTACATCAATGAGCAACAGCCAAGGACAGCCTCAAGTAGTAATAAAGGCCTCAGGGGAGTTGCCACTTCAAAATTGTCAGGACTGGGACATCAGCCTCAGACCCATAAAGTCTTGATTACAGTAGTACCTAAAGTGCTAGTGCCTTGCATAGTTATAAAGCATTAACTCAGATTTTCATTTGAGATACATTAGTCTCATTTCTTTCCATTCCCAATTTAGTCTATCCATTATCACACACACTTAACATTTCTTCCTGTATGCAACTCCACTCTACCTCCAATACAAACCCTGATGCTTCTCTCCTTCCAGAAAGGAACTCCTATCTGTACCCTAGTCCCTGGACAGCACCTCTACCAAAGTGTTCCCCACATCCTCTCCTGCAGCATAGCCCCTTTGGAAGCTCTAGCAACATCCTCTGGCATCCCAAGGCAGCCAGAACAGCTACAGTCACCTAAGGCTCTTCTGAACTGCTCAGGACTACACGTGATATTCACTGCAACAGAAGCACACAGGCAATGATGGTCTCTGGCTTCCCAGGCTGGATTAGTACCTTTTTCACTGAGGAAGGCTGAAATAAGGCACTTAAGCTGGCAGGACAGCATGAATCCCCATGCTGACTGTGAGAGGGTGAGTAAAGCCCTATGATACATAAGAAGCTGTACTTCAAAGAGATTTTACAACCAAGGCCTGTGGAACATCTACTAAAACCAAGCTGAGTAGAATAACCCTGGTCTCCAGGTAAGCGTCCTTACCAGCAAGGCAAGGAGTTCACAAAATAACTACCAAACCCTCTTCTTCCTGATGAGGAAAGGCAGGGACCAGACCAAACCTTGTCCAACTCTGACAATTTGAGGCTGCACCAAGCACCGCAGTGAGCTCAAGAGAGCTGTGGGTGCCAGGTTAAACCAGCACACCGGATTATGGGGAACTGGCACACAGAGACAGAGCATCTAGCTGCCAAGGTAGATTACATTGTTCTCCTTCCATCCCCCAGAAATCTGGGGTTTTCACAGGAAGATAACAGTTTCACAAAACAAACAAAAAACCTAAAAGCCTAAGAATTACTTCACTGGTACTGTTAGATCACCCAGACAGATTTTCATGGGCTGAAGAAAAAACTATGCACATCAATTCAGTAGGAAATATATTCTTGAATATTACTAGCTTTAACTATCCAGCTTTTGGCTGAAGTTTTTAGTCAACCAAGGGACAGGCAATGAAACAGCTGGCAAATCCAAAGCTAGCAAAAAATGGGTGTAACAACCTCAGCATAAAGATTCCCTTCAGGGATCAGCATCAAGGGTGTTCAGCAATATCTTTCAATAGCCAGAGAACCATTAGAGACACAACAGCAAAATAAAGCAGGAAAACAGAGCTATAACCAGAATTGTTGCTTCCAAACAGCTTTCCGCCACACCAACTCTGTTTAAGGCCAGAGGCTGGCAACCACGTTACTTCAAAAATCAACATGTACTTGTGTATTTGCAAGACAAATGGTCACAATTACACTGCATCATTGCTGTGAAGCATACCTGTGTTTTTAGGCCCATCTGCATAGACTGGTCCTGGAGGTGGAGGTGCGTTTTGCCATCCATACTGCGGATAACCTTGATAGCCTGGTTGACCTGGCTGATATGGCCCAGTAGGCCCTGGAGGATAACCTGGGTATGGGCCTGGAGGACCACCTGGTTGTTGTGCATAGGGTGGGTATGGAGCAGTCGGGCCTGGGCCAGGGTAAGGTGGAGGATTTTCGTAGTTCATGTGGGATGTAGAATCTGTCCTGCAGCAGAAGGAGAGAAAAAAAGTTTCTTTGCTTTTGCCTGCTTCTTCCAAGGGCATATAAACCTCAGTTCAGACTACTCTCCCAAGGGTCTCATATTCAGTTCAAGATTAACAGACTTCAAAACATCTGGTCAAGCAGTGAGACTTTTAACCCTATATTGTACAGGCAGAAACTGAGTTGAAGCCATGTCACTTAAAAGAAGTCACTTCAGCATAGCAGGGAAGAAACAGATTTGCTGATTTCCTGAGTCATGCATTAGCTATTTACCCTAAGATATTTAACAGTCTTCCAGCTGCAAAGAAAATTCCTCAGCTTCCACTCAAGTGATTAAATTGCTTTGGAGAGAGATTTAGAAATGATTACTTTGCATTTCTGTCAATATTAAAAAAGAAAAGCATACAGAAGTGCAGCCTACCACAGACATATGTCTCACAGTCTGGGTGAGAGAAAGAATGAACATATCTAACTGAAACGCATTTTATTCCGAAGTAGAATATTACACTTCGCCTGGCAATTGTTACAAATATTAGAGCAGACCTCTAAAGGAATATTGCATATGAATATTTCCTGATGACGTTGTAATTCAACAAATCATGTATTCTTTCGATAAAATGCTCGTAAACTGTTAAACAGCCACAAGCAATCAAGATCTTGGGCTCAGCCTCATTCAAAAAAGCAATATTGAAGAGACTTCAGAGACTTGAAATTCATAAAACCTAACATATATCATACTCATGCTGCAGCTATCAAGATACAAGGCCATCACCAGAATACTGCAATTTTAACTAACCTCTAAGTAGCATGACTGAGCAAGACATTTCTTACATTAGATTTCCCCAAGCTTCTCTCTATTTGAGAAACATAAGAACCATCCTGATTTAAGTAGTTTTATTCTGCTGTTGTCCTTTTGCCATGATAGGCTTTAGAAGAGAGTCACCATTTTCTTGTATGTTATATACCCCTTCCTACACTCCACAAGCTTCTGGAGAAATACCAGGAAGATTTGCTTCTGCTGGCACAGAGCAGGAGAGGTATGGCAAGCCTCACTGACAAGCAGTCTGTAGGATCCTCTGGAAGGTGTTGGAAAAGACAAGCAGCTGGGCTAGGCTGACCTAGATGCTCAGTATACTGCATTAGCTGTTAGAGATGTGCAGATTTCAAGGCCAGAAGAGACCATTAGCATATCTAGTCTGAGCTCTGGCATGACACAGATTAATGATTTCACCTTCATGACTCTACAGCAAGACCAAAAGTCATTTGCCCAGCCAAAGTCAAGTGAGTCAAGGTTTTGAGCTATGTTTAGCTGCCGCAATCCTTGACTTAAGTGTTGAACTGAACTTTGTTTATGACTTGCTATTTCATCACCTCAAAGAGCTGACTGTCCCTCCCCAAGGAAGGATCCCTAGGTACTCTCCTTATTTACAGATTACTCCTGCCTGAATTTCATTAGCATGTTAGCATCTGTATACATACTGTAGGGCTCTCTTACACAGCTCTGTTCCATTCTCAGCCTATAAGAGCCAGTCTGATTACAACAACTAGGAGAACATTACAGACTCAAAACAATTCCACAGACATACTTCAAGGTAATAGGATTAATGTCCCTGCTATGACAATACTGAAAAGCATTTGAATCTCACCAGGCTGGGTTTTCCCAGACCTTGCCACCCTGCAGTTTGTCATTCAACTGAATTACTTCTCATGCTCTTTTTGCTATGCAGACCAAAGAGTCATAATTAACTGCTAAGGCAGTGCTGTTACCTTTCAGATGACTATTTCTTAATGCCTTTGACAAGGGTTTTAACTGTTAAGCCAATGCCAGTCATTAGAGGAATTTTGTTCATTTTTTTCTGCCTGGCTAGCCAGACCACTTAACTGCTCATCTGAAAATGGACAAGCAAAACGGAAGTTTCACTCGAAGCTCCTTAACCATTTTACTGCACTGCAACTCTTCGACCAAGTCTGCAGCAAAGGGAATCTTCTGCAGAGAGCCAGTGAGATGCAGTTACCCAGATGCAAAAGACTGCAGAATTAGGACTTAATGCAGCAGCCATCCTTGGTCACACCTAAGGTTCATCTAACCCAGGAACTCATCTCAAAATAGTGGCCAAAAGCAAGCTCCTGGGGAAGAACAAGGCCAGTATATATACACATGTGCGTGCACAAGTGTGTATATACAAACTTACATGTACATAAACACACACAGAGCAGACTAACCATTTGGTACCCAGTGTGCACCAGACAGCATCCAGGCCATTAACATCTCAGGGTAAATTTCTCTGCTGTGAGTTTGTCCAATCTCACTTGAGCCCACATACAGTTTTAGTGACCATGCGATGGGGCAGGCGTTTCCAACTGGGGTGCTTGCAGGAAGTAGGGAACATAAATCTGTAGTGACTCTCAGGATTTTATGGACCCATCAGAATGGGGAGGAGGCATGTGGCAATTCCCTTTTCCAGGCTGAAGAGTCCTACCAGCTTCTCCTCATGCAAAAGCCAGTCCATTCTTTTGATCATCTTTTTTCTCCCTTGTCTGAAATTCTCCAGTTCTACTATCTGCTTTAAGTTTCCATGACTAGAAGTACATACAGTATTCAAAAGCAGCACACCACAGACTGAGTGCTTGTTCTTAAATCCTTAAGAATCCTTAGGGCTCGGCTTGCTTTAGTGACCACTGCTAAGCTCCAAGAAAAAGTCACATTCATTACTTCAGTTTTCCAAAGCTCTCTTAAGAGAATGGTCAGCTCAAAGCCCATTTTCTGTGAAGTTCAGTGAAGTTCTGTGAGGTCTTCCCTTCTGCACCTTCACATGTATTAATTCATTTATCTACATTTAATATCATTGCCATTTTAGTGCTGTCACAAGACTTAAGATGCTGCAATTCTTCAGTTGACTGTGAACTCATTCAGGCAGTGAATGACTTAAGTTCAGCTAATGCACTGCTCCCTTTCCAATTTTTCACAATTGCATTAGACAGACTAGAGTTTCAGGGATCTGCACTGATGGCATCCCCCTACTGCCAGGGCTAATCATTCACTCATTCCACTGTTCCTCTTACCCATGCAAGCAGCTTGTCCCTTACCCACATCTAGTTTCCTTACAAGCACCTGGTATAGGACCATACCAAAATTTTTTTGGAAAGCTGTATAAATGCCTGTGGAACCACACAGGCTAGAAAAATGTCTTTGCAGAAAGACCTTTGGATTGGTATCAGCAGTACCAGGCTGTACGTGTTAGAGCTTAGACACTACTGAGCACGTACAGTAAGATGAGAGACTGGCTAAGACTGATAGCTGTGGTGGATAAGAAAACTGCACATAAGCAGTTCTGTAGAAAAGTCTGAGAAACTGGATACAAGGAGTTAAGAGTTCAAGTCTAGCGATGGTCTGAGCAAACAGGGAAATGACAGCATAGTAAACAAGAAAGAAGACTGGCAAAGAGCACTGGTATTAGCAGCTTTGTTTTAGCCTTGTCAAAATCTAGTTTTTTAAACAGGAGATAGGTTTGGAGTGGAGCTAGTAACTGAACTTCTGCTTGTTAACACTGGGGAGGGGGAAGAAGGACTGATGAAAAAAGCTAGAGAGAGTCTACTAAAATCTGAGTAGATGTATGTCTAGTAAGGTCAGAGAACACAAGAGGACAGTGAAGGAGGTGAAGAATGAGATTAATGCAATTTTTTTCCTCAAAATTAAATATAAAATACCAGCACTGAGATTAGGCAAAAGCTGCTGGATGTTCTCTTGCACTAACAGTTTCAGCAGCAACTGTACCAGAGATTAGTCTTCCTGTTCATTACAGCTGAACTCCAGAAACCTAAAGCATTCAGCAAACCCAGAAGGAGGTTGTGGAAACTGGATTGTCCAAAGGTCTTAAGTGCTACTTCTGTCTGCTTTCCTTCAAACTCTTCCTCTACTGCGAGGGTCAGGCTTCTTAGAGTAGGCTTTGTGCTAAGTAGCATTCTCTAGTATGTTCTTTCCTCTCCTCCACTTCCAATGCCAGTTATTGACTGTCATGCATATACTTTTTTCCTACTTACCCTTTTGAACTGCATGACAATATTTAGATTTTATAGTCTCATGGAGTCACACATGAGATGTTTACTAGCCCTATTTATTCACCTGGGTATATGTTTGCCAGCCAGGGCCTTGCATCACAAAGCAGATATTTTTCAGAGACATACTTGAGCTCCTGTCAAGGGCATGTAAGCTTTGCTGTGGGTTCTCACCCTAACCAGTAATTCCATGCTGGCTGTAACCAACACTAGCTCCTATGACCTTGCATCAGGAGTCATACCTGTGGGTTTCCCAACTAGCACCTCTTGCACACAAAGCTCTGAAGAAAGAGGCCAACATGTCAGTAGAGCCCTGTTTTTCATGGCAGTCCAGGAGATTTCATTAGGAGGAGTTAGTATAGCAGGAGTTAGTATACAGTCTCACCTGAAGTGAAACTTAGTTTAGTACTAAACCCAGCAAATTTTAAGATATTTTTGATGCCACTAATCATTTGTCCAATTTGTTGCTGGTTATCAGAGAAGTTACAAGCACATCTGAAGAGAAACACAAAACTATTCTTTCCCATCACCCTCAAATTAGCATTTTTGCTAAGAGATAAGTTACTTGGTATGTCATTAAGTTTCCCTAGCTATCCTTGAACTCATTTGTTCCATGAGCAAACATTGTTTCCCCTACCCTAACAGAAGGGTAGGATTTTTAAGCAAGCAGCTTACCCAGCCTACAGAGGCTGCACACACTGGCTTCCCTAAGGTTGGGGAGGGTGGTGGTGGGGGGGGGGGGGGGACAAACAAACAAACCCCCCCCACTGAAATAGGAGCTGCTGCCAGTCAGAGATCTCTCTCTCAGGACTATGAAAAGGTGCAAGTATGATGCTTTGTATACATGTATATATTTTTGAACCTGCCCGGTTTGGCCATCAATACACCTACAGAAGTCAACACCCAATGAAACTACTACAGAAGTAGGGAATCACTGTTCCTTACTCACCTCTTCCTGTATACTCAGGATTTTCTCTTCTCCAGGCATCTCTCCCAAGCTGAAGGTTCTGCTCCTATGGAGCCTGTCCTATTCCTTAATCATTCTTGCCATCCGTTACCATCTTTAGCTTTACTATTTCTTCAGAAAGAGTGACTAGACTGCACAAAATTCTGCTGCTGCAGATTCACATCACAGCAGCATTTTGCTTCCTGTTCCCTTCCTCACCAACTCCTAGGACAGCATTGTACATCAAGCCAAACATGGAGCTCAGGTTTCACTGTACTAATCACAGCTGCAAGTTCCTTCTGAGAGGGAATAGCTAATTTAGAGCCTATCATTGCACATGTATAGCTGGGACTGTTTTCCTTCTCACACACATCACTCCCTGTAGTACCAAAACACAATCTCTCCCACCATTTCTCTCACCAGATACCAGATTCATACGCAAGTCTGAGAGCAGCTTTAGTTTCATCAGTCTTGGAAAAAAATTCATCAAGCACAAGCTGCCACCTGTTTACTCCTTTTTACAGATCAGTATGTGGTGGGACTCCAGCAGCAACTCCCTCCCCTTATGAAAACTAGCCACTTATTGCTCCCCTTCACTCTTTTAGAGGGGTTATAAATCAGCAAGATTTATCCTTATCTCAAAGGATATCCTAACCATCAAGGTTAGGAAATCACTGGGAAGGAATTTTTTTCCTGAACTAGTACTTCATGGTAGCCTCATTTCTACTGCCACCTGAGATTGCCATCTCCCTTGGCAAGAACAGCCCTGCAGAAGCACAGCATGAGTAGTAGGACTTTTGATCTGAAGATAAAATTAAGTGGGTGGGGGAGGGGGGAGGGAGAACACACAAGAACAAAGAGAATAAGGGAAAGCACGACGGTAGGAAGGTTTTTCTGTTAACATGCAGAATCTCCCAAAAAGGAGCCTTCACACCTTGCCAAGACAACTCAGTTTCACTCCCTACCCTCCTCCAAAAGGCCACATACAAGGCTGGCCTTCACAAGCACCTCTTTTGAGGTCAGCATACTTTTTGAATTTAAAGAGACTAGAAGCCAGTACAAATTTGCTACCACATATTGGCAAAGACTACACTGCTCCTTGTTATCTCAGCAAAAGAGAAAATAGTATATACAGAAGAGCTATCTATATTTTTACATCTCATTTGTAAAGAAGAAACACCAGTCTCTACAGACAGTTGCCTGCGAGTCAGAACCTTCAAATCTAATCTCCTATTCAAATGGATCAGTTAAATAAAAAGCTAGGGGAGAGGGTAGGGGAAACAACAATCTAGTCTGTGTAATGAAACAAGGTTAAAACCCTTCTATTGCATAGCAAACACTATAAGAAATAGCTTCCTGAAAGCAAATAGGAATTAATGAGTTTGAAAGCAATGCAGATCAGTCTAGAATGTCTAGACAATTTCCCCTGCCCCCCAAGAAAAAAATTAGCAGATTTTAGGAACTTTAGGCAACAAGTTTGTATTTAAGACAGCAGATCAAGCACTGCATCTCATATGCTGGTGTAGTCAGGAAGAATCACATTTTGTGCATGCTAGATACTGATTCAGTTTGCCTTTGCACAGACGAAGATGGAGGATATGGTGAGAGGCATAGATCCTGAGAATGGCAACTGGGACACACTAATGCAACCCACCCCCTCCCATGCCTGCAGCACTAGGAAGTAGTTTTCCAATACCGAGCTCTAATGGAAAGTACATTTAACATCAACAATCCAGCTCCTGGCAACAAGCCTAGACCTTAAATTACATTAATATGAACAGTATCCAAATGAAAAAAAGCACAAGTGGCTTTTAAATGGCCCTGGTTCTGTGTTTCCCTCTTACCAGCTTCTTTCCAAGCTCCATTTAGTGATTGCATCAAAGGTACATTAAGGATAAATAGCAAGATATTCCATTTTGCTCTATTCATTTCCAGGAAGAGCTTCCACCCAGGTTTACCCACTCTGCCCACCCACTTCACTAGGCAGCATTATCAACCTAGTTAAATAGATGAAGTTCTTGTGCTGTCCATTTGTTCTATCAAAAGCCTCCCCAAAATATTTTACTTCAAAACACATGTTTAAGCAGAAGTGAAAAGCCCAGCTTCATACTACCAATGGAAAACTAGAAAATGCTGCTTTGTTCAAACCAATTTCATTAAAAGGTCACCTGGTGGTATACAATACTCCATAATGGCCAGGAAGTGATGGACTTCCTCAGCTTTATTCAGATGATTGCCAGTCATTTCCTAGACATCTCGGAAGCCATCTGAATGACTGAAGCCATCAGATGAGTCAACCCTGCTAACTGAAAAACTGCAAGTTTGGATCAACAGGCATTTAACTTTCACAAGTTCCAGAGCTAGTTTCTCCTCCCAGTACCTCTGCAAGCCCTATGGATATCTGAAGTTTTCCCAGCTATGCAAATGGAGAATGCACCCGATGCACGCAAGACTGATGCCTGTGTCCCAGTCCCTTGTTTTCTGTCATGCCTTCTGGACAAAACTCACCATTGGCACATGTTTCCAAGATTATTTTGATTTCAAAACCCAAGGTGTTGATTAGTGCTAGAGGGTCTGATGTTATGTTGACAGTATTTGCCTCAGATGAAACTGCCTTTGTAAAGTTTAAAAGTCACAAGATCTGTCCTTGCTGCTCTGTCTCAAGAGGACTTTGCAACCTCATGCCCATGTGGGTTTGAACACCAGGATTCTCCTGCTGCAGAGAAACTTCAGTGTCTTGTCAGTTATGAACACACAAAACCTCTTCAGAAATACTACTCTAACTGCCTGTTTTTTTCTGCTTGCAATGTGTTGTCCACTATGTACCTACACACTCCTCAGGCTGCAGAAACAAAAGTGAGAAACTGAAATAGCTGCTTGTATAGCACAAAAACACACAAAACCAAAGCACTGTTACTGTTATTATATGAACTGCAGTTTTGTGGGGAAAAATCTTCAGGTTTATCAGATGGCTGATAAAAGGTTAGAAGAACATACGGCTTAACACCAGAGACCAACAATAATGAAGTCAGAAAGCAAAGAACAGATCTTCCAAAGGTACAAAGCTTGGTACACTCGATACTGACAAGCTGAGGTTCAGCAGTTATATAAGTGGCTGCAGCAAAAAGTATGAAAAAACAGAGGACTTTGGAACTCATTGCAGATATGGGCATTAATAAATTATTTCATGTTCTGAGTACTTCTTGTGCAACATTTTTGTTCAAGTCTTTGCATACGTGCTACATTATATATATTCTTATACATTTCTAGAAGTGTCTCTAAAATACTATGTCCGCATTTAAAGAGATGCATTAAGGCAGTTTTAAGGTGCAACAAATACTAAAACCAAGAATCTCTGAAGACACCTGAATGTCAACAAAAGTTGTACTAGAACCTGCAAATGATGGTTAAGGTAAGAATTTTTGTTGGTCCAACTGAAAGCAGAATGAAAACAGACAATATAGCTCGCAAGAAAGTTAATAAGCACTTGTTAAGATAGATAATATGTTTGTACTTGTTATTTAGATGGTGTTCTGGCAGCATCCAGTGTTCCAAATGGAACAACCTCCCCAGTACTAATAAACTGATGGGGGATACTACTCTGACTGCATGATGATTTCTTACCATCTCATGTGGTAAACGCACTGAAGGGCAGCATACAGCTTCTAAGGCACAGTAAAGTCAGTGTATGTACACCAAAATAAAAATATTTTTTCTACAGCTTCATTACTTCATTACTCAAAACTAGACTTTCCTTACAGGCTGGAAAATGGAGCAAGACAGAGACTTTTCCTTATGCCTTCTCAGTTACCCTCCTCCTGCTTTTCTGTACCATACTTGCAGTTGTAACATGATGCTTTACTTCAACCCATAAGAAAGATGCAGGAATCCTCTTTAATGGCAGCTTGTCACAGGATGCAAGTTAATACTTCCAATACAACACATTGTCAATAGTTAAACCAATAAAGCCTTTACTTTACACTGTGAGAGGTACAATAGTTATCTTTGCAACACTTCTACATTTCAAGTTGAAGAGAAGCTACTAGAGTTCAGAGAATTGTCATCAATGACTCAAAACCAAATGACACTCCAACAATTAATAATGCTAATGTGGAAATATCTTTCTGATATACAACTGAAAGAAGCAAGAGTTTGAGCTTAGTCATCATGACCACCAGGTTTCACCACTGACCTCAAGGAATACAAAAGGCCAGATATACCTTATAAAGTAGGTGTACTCCACAATGCACCCTGCAACCCTGACTGCCAGTCAGCCATTTACTGAAGCATATTGCAGCTCCCAACTTCCTTCTGAAGGAAACCAGAATGCATAGTAGTAGGGATGTGCACACTCATTTCTACACAAGCAGGTCATAGTTGGGACATGCACCCGGTGGCCATGACAACAGAGGGCAATAAAAAAAAAAAAGAGGTACCTGCCCTACACCAAAGATGCTAGGCAAAGCATATATATATATCATTTGAAAATCTGGAAGAAAGTGATCTCTTCACATCACATGGTGAGCAAGCCTCAGTAATTCTTCCAGATTGCCTTGTGTGCGATCTAAATCAGCAGATGGCACTATGCCAGAACCTGACAATAATGATACAATCTGTTTGAATGACTCATGCTTCTTACTATCTTTCTCTATTCCCAAAAATGACAGAGTGCTATTTTCTACTCATTGAGCCATATGGTGTCAGTTCAGAATAGGAAATTGAGACAAAGTACACAAAATAGGAGAGTAGAAAACATCAATATTGAAGGCGGGCATTTGAACATTGCTTATTCAAGTTTAAAACTCCCACTAGAAGTTTTCACCACCCCTTGGTAAGTCTACAGCACATCATCATGAGATTTAGAAGAGGTATCTGGAGAAACAGAGACCTGTTTATTGAAAATTTGAAGTTACACAAGCTTGCTCCGCCCTTCTACACAGAGTAACATATTAATCTGAACATGCTCAGAACTACCCCTTAGAGCAAACAATTCCTCTGTTTACCATAAATGCTGCCCCTCCAGAAAAGCCCCTACCAACCCATCATAATGCTACAAGAAGCAACATCTCTGCTTATGTTTACAGAAGCACTTCAGATTTTTTTGGAATAAAAAGCTACTGCCAGTTTAAAGTATAATATGAACTGACTACTTGCCTAGATGCTTGGGAGACACATGGCAGCAAAACACCACAGCTGTTTCCTTTAACTGGCATTGGGGGTACCACCTGGCAGGACCTGCACAGCATATATGCCCCTCGCCCATGTTGGGAGCCACTCATTTACACAACATTCCTCTGTGCCTCTTAAGCCTCTACAGTGAAGACACCCACCAGTGTCTGCAGACTATCAGTTACTGCTCTCAAACCTTTTGAGGAATGACAAATCAGTATTTTAACAAAGATGGCCTTTATTAGAAATGAAACGGGCAGGCAGTAACAGACTTAAAGTGCTGCAGAAGTTTCAGTACTCAATAAAAGTAATACTCTGCAGTGCAGAAGATTATTATCCAACATACGCATTAGTTCTAGACCATCCCTAAAAAAAGCACTGAAATATAGTCACTATAAGTCCCAGCATTTTATGCCTCCTTTTTAGTCTATGTAATATAGTAATAAGATTCTTATTACCAAGTATTTCTAGGAAGAGCCAGTCTTTTTTATTAGAAAAACTGATGCAGTAAAAGCATAAAGCAGTTGGCAGTCGCTCAGCACTATAGTTTTAACATACCTACATTTACTAAATTGTAGAGATTTACAGCATTTAGACAGCACAGATAAACCTTCTGTTTATACAAGTCTCAGAAGAACAGAAGCCCTAGCAAAAGGGGGAAGCATCAAAAGCAAAAATGCATTTTTAATTTTCCTTTCAGATATAGCTAAACATGAATCTGGGATGATGGAGACAGATCTTAAGGCTGAACCAGACAGAGGTCTCCCATCTTAGATCAGTATGGCAAGGAAAATGAATGGAGCAGGCTCCTTTTCTTTAATTCTCCTATTTCACCAAGACATTTGATTATGCAAATGAAGTCTCTCATAGCTATAGGAACAGGAAATGTAAATCCAGGACAACTACATTTAAGCACAGGGTGCAGTATTACTGTTTTTAACTCAGAGGACTGCTAGCATACTTATTGCTATATGGTATTAAATATGCCTAACTGCTTTGACCACTAATTTGCCTTCCTCTTCTCTCCCCTGCACCCCCATTACACAGACAAGCAGCTGCAATAGGGAAGTACTGTTCTCCCTGACACACGCCATAGATTGCAAGACACCACAGTGGCTTCACAGCTACATTGGTCCCTACAATGAAAGCTTCAAAACGTTTAAAATAACTTTTTGGTAAACAAAACATAATTATAACTGGCAGAAGGGGAGGAACATTCTAAAGTAAGCAGGACCATTACCCTGGCCAACAGAGGGAGATTTCATTGTTTAATCACCCCTTTTGCCCCAGAACAGCATCTATTCTCATCTGAGACCTCAGAAGACTTGTGCTGCTGCCACCAGAGCAGTCAGGCCCATTGCTGGGCCCTTTCCGGAGGCAAAGGCTCTCCTTTTCTCTTTATCCTGAGATGTTTTGCTCTTCCTTCTCCTCAGGAAACAGCAGCATGTCTCCCAGAGCAAAGGCTCCACACCTCTGCGGGCAGCGTGGGGTGGGGGCGCCCGCCAGGGCCATGTCCCAGACCCTCCTCCCCCACACTGGGCTTCCCAGAGCCGCCCCACAATCCCTCCACTCCCCGCTCCAGCTTCTCTCCTACCCTCGAAGCCCTCCTCGCCACCAGCCCTTGGGGGAAGGCTAGGGCGACTCAACCCCACACACAGCTCTCACAGACCCCTCCCCCCAAGCTGCTCCCAGGCCCACACCAAACCTTCATAGCACCGCCCCCCCCCTTCACAGGCTGCTCCCAGCCCCACACACAGCTCTCACAGATCCCCTCCCCCCAAGCTGCTCCCAGCCCCACACCGAACCTTCACAGCCCCCCCCCCCCGACCCAAAGGCTCTCCCAGTCCCCCCCAGGCTGCTCCCAGCCCCGCTCTCATAGCCCCGTCTCCCCCGCAGGCTCTCCCAGCCTCACACTATCCGTCACAGCCCCCTCCCCAGGCTGCTCCCAGCCCCACACACAGCTCTCACAGCCCCGCAGGCTGCTCTTAGCCTCCCTACTGGCGCGAGACCCGACCCGACCGGCCCCGCCCGTACCTGAGGCGCTGCCCGTCTCGCGCCGCCGCTCGCACCTGCTGCGCCCCTCCACCGCTGGCAGTGACGTCAGAAAGCAAGAGGAGGAGTCAATCACCCGACGGCTAAATAAGAATCGGGCCGGAGGGGGGGGGGGGGGGACGTCACGAGTCCGTGGTTCTGTGCGCGCGCGCGCCCCGTGGCTACCCGCTGCGCGAGCTGCGGAGCCTTCGCACCTCCCCCGCGCCTGGCCACTCAGCCAATGGGCGCGAGGCGGGGCGCGGCCCCGCCCGGAACCCCGCCCCGCCGGCGCCCCCTGGCCCTGCCCGCTGCAGAGCCCCGGGCTAGGCGCAGGCCCCGCTCGCCCTCGCCCGGCCGGGAACAGGCCGGAGGCGCCGCGGCAGGGCCGCCTCGGCCGCCAGGGACCGCGGGGGCTGGGGCTGGCTGAGCCAGGTCCCTCAGGGCTGCGCCGGGCCCAGGGTCTAGTATCCCACTGTCTTCCTGGGGCTGCCCCTGTGCTCGACCCCCCTCATGATGAACAACATTTCCATGTAGCTGAGGGGAATTTCCCTCATTTCAGCTTGTTCCTGTTGCCTTTTGTCCTCTCACTGTGCACCTCCATGGGGATCTGGTTCTGTCTTTGCTATGTCCTCCCGTCGGGGAGTTGAAGACATTGTTAACATCTCCCCTTTGCCTCTTCCAGACAGAACAAACGCGGTTCTCTTAGCCCCTCCTCATGCCTCCTGTGCTTTGGCACTTCATGAATCCCTACTGGCTGCTCCCAGTGCCCTTCTTGTCCTTCAGGTGCTTGGAAGTAGCTGCCAGGAGGATTTGCTCCATCACCTTCCCAGGGACTGAGGTGAGGCTGAGCAGGTGGTAGTCTACTGGGTCCTCCTTCTTGCCCTCCTTGAAAATGTGTGACGCTTGCCATTTTCCATCAGGAAACCTCCCCCAATTGCTATGACCTTCAATGGCATCAGCCAGCTCCCTCAGCACCCTCGGATGCATTCCGCCTGGTCCCATGGACTTGAGTGTGTCCAGATAGCTCAAGTACACCCCAAGTCAATCTTCCTCTCGTGTAGGTAATTCCTCTCTCTTGCAAACTCTGCTGTTAGCCCCAGGGACCTGGGAGGCTTGAGGACAAACCTCAGCAGTAAAAAATGAGTCAAAGAAGGCCTCAGGCTTTTCTGGGTCCATGGTTGCTAGGTCCCCTGCCCCAGTGAGCAGCAGGCCCGTGTGTCCCTTAGCCTTCCTTCTGCTGCCAATGTACTTCTAGGAGCTCTCCTTGTTGTTCACACCTCTTGCTGGTTCCCACTGGCTCCCACTCCAGCTGAGCTTTGGCTATTCCAGGTTCACTACTGCCCACCCAGGCGATGCCTCTCCATCCCTCCCAGGTTCCTCCTTGTGCCCACTTCCACTTTCTCTGTGCTTTCTTCTTGTGTTTGAGCTCAGTCAGGAATTCCCTGTTCATCTGTGCTGGTTTCTGCCCCACTTGCTCAACTTGCTGCACACAGGAATGGCCTATTCTTGTGTTTGGAAGTGGTGATCCTTGAAGATGTACCAGCTGTCCTGGCCCCTTTGCCCTCCATGGCAGTCTCACACAGGATCCTGACAAGCAGACCCCTGAAGAAGCTGAAATCTACTCTCCTGCACTGGGGTTGTGGTTCTGCTATTTGTCTTGCACCTTACTCTCAGGAGCTGAAACTCTGCCACCTCATGGTCACTGCAACCAAGGCTGCCCTCAGCTTTTGCATTCCCAACCAGCTGTTCCTTGTTTGTGAGTAATGGCTCTCAAAGAGCATTTCTCCTAGTTGCCTCATCAATCACCTCTGTAAAAAAGTCCTTAATACACTACTGGATTCAACAGAAATCTCCTGGATTGCAGACATCATGCAGATATTGGTAAATATACATTAAAATACTGGTGCATTTCTGAGAGGTTTAAAAGCTGAAAAGGGCTTTTCTTGACCATTCAGTCCCTGCTCCATTTCTGTCTTTGAGAGTCTAGGAGAGGCAGAAAAATGGTTGCTCAGCAAAGTAGCCTATATGTGGAAAGTCAGAAATCAGGACTTATCAAAAATTAATCTAAGTTAGATCTTAAAAAGGAATTAAAACAAAAACCACAGTACAGCTGAATTAAAACAGAACTAAGAAAGAGGAACCAAGGTCACAGTGCAAAAAAGATAAGGTTGAGATTAAAAGAATGTGGGTGCATCCCCTTAAAATTAAATGAATGCTCTGCCTCACTTTTCACTGAGGACATTGACACAGAACACACAGGCCGCAGCAGAAGAGCTAATAGGAATTAATGCAGGGAATTGGAAATGAACATTTCTGAGGCAGAAGCAAGACTGGGAGAGGTTCATCTCCACCAGGGAGCTCTGACAGGATGACAGCTCACAGCCCTCCTAGGACAGAGCATGGATTTGAATGTGTCTATTAAATGCAGGGTGTGAGAGACCTTGCCTGGAGAAGGCCTGGACTGAGATCTCTTCTGCAATATCACCTGCAGCAGAGTGAAAGAAGGGTTTTTGGTTTGCCTGGCAAAACTCAGGCTAATAGGCAATGTGATTGTTCCTTATAAATGCCTCAGGAGGGAAACATGGTGGAGAGAAGAGCTATTCAAATCTAAAACCAAACCAACTATGTATGAAATGTAGCCTGAAATTTAGAAGACAATTTCTAACCATCAACACTGAAAGAATCCAGAACTGCTTTCAAATAAAAGCAAATATTTAGACTGTTTATAAAGTGGATGTGGATACATTTAAAAGCAGGACTGGGATGGGGGCTCCTGGGATAGGATTCAGCAATCCTGGAGACGTCTCCTGGTCTCATTTCCACACAATGCTCCCATTGTCTGAGGGCTCAGCTAGAGTTGACAGGGACAGCTCTGCCCTGGGGAAGCTGCAGTCTAACTCCTTCATATGTAGCCTTCATTGCCCTACAATATTATTTACATATGCATTTGTAAATGACAGGGACATGCATACCAGTGACTCAGGTTTTGGTATAATATCTTGTAGCCTCTTGCTAATAACAAGAGACTTGCACATGAAAACTTCCAAGCACAGTATTGGGAAAGCAGTGGTCCAGATTTGCTCAGATAAAATAGGTCAGGGCCATGGGTCAAAGTACTATATCATCATGCCTGCCTCGAGCACATGGCTGTGACTCATGCTTATGACTCAGTGCAAGGGGGACAGCAACCTACTGCCTGAAGGCTGCTCCCAAGTCACTCCTGTGCCTGGAGTGGTGCAAGGTGTTCTGGGAAGATGTGGTAGTGTCTGTGACTGCAGGATAGTAACACACAGGGAGTGGAGGAGCACACTCCCTTCACTGCCTCACACACAGAAGTGAACTTTCTTTTCCCCTTCATGAATTAGTATATAAAATCAGGCCAGTTTAATACTGGTTCTCTGATGAGGCTCAGTTATTCAAATTAGTATAGGAGATACTGTAGGCTTGGACAATAGAAGAACGAGATATACAGCTACCACTCTTCTCTATGAAGTATCCCAGCAAGCACCGTAGTGAGTGCATCTCAAATTAAACCTTCTGGCTGATGGGAGGTGCAATGCATAACAGATTTCGGAGGGCCCATCTCAGGGAATCAACTTCTCTGGCTAAGGCTGTGATCTCCCTAATGCAGTGAGCAAACTATCAACTCACCCATTCCCTCCCTTCTTTGCTCCTAGCCACAATGCCCTGCTGCCAGGTCTGGCACTTGCCAGAGCCTCCTCTGAGGCAATTTACTCTGCAAAAGGGAAGAAAACTAACAAAGCAAAATAAAAAATCCCCTGGATAATTTTGCACCATGCTAATGAGTTCAAGTGGCTTGCGCAGAGGTTGTGAGGAATGGGAGAGCTGGCGCAGATGGGCTGAGGGGAGGGCACTGCACACATGGGTGCGACGGGGGCTGCTCAGCTGCTAACTCCTTCACATGTAGCTTTCACTACAATATTACTTACATATGCATTTGTAAATGATACTCCTTGGCCAGGTACATTACAGCAGACACGATATACGTTGTTCTGCTGGTTAACATTAAACTTGTCTTGGTTCTTTACTGCAATGCCAATGGATACGCATGATTGTCTTGTCAAACATTAACTAAAAAAGCAGCTTGAAAAATGTTGCATGGCAGCAGTAAGATCTTATAATGACACTCGATACTTAAATCTCCTTATTACCCAGTTTGCAAATACTTCAAGTACTAATGCAATCCAAGCTTGATTGCTTTTATTACCCCTTCAGCAGAAATTATATGCTCATTTGGGGGTTCACCCACTTTCAGTCAGCCATGTTAGTGCATCACAAGAAGTTACCTGCGAGGCAGTGGGAGCATCCTTAAGGTGTTACATATATAGAACTGAACGGGGTCACTTCAACTCGCACACAGGCTTCACTATGCATTTGGGTGGGAGCGTGACATGGTCAGTATTGAGTCTCAGCTGAGGATAGGAAACTTCGCAAGATACGCTAATGTGATCACTTGAAAATGTTGTCTGAGATGCTGGAAGACAGGGAGGCTTTTGCACCTATCGAAACAGTCCCCTTTGCATCTTTCTTTTATCAGTGATTTTCTCCCTCACTTTCTCCTGTTTCTTAATATGACCTACTGTTATTCACAAACATGGGAAGGGGGATGTGAATCCTGTTCAGTAGGAAAAACATGCTGCCAGGAAACTCCAGTTTAACAACTTTTGTTTTGCCAAGCCCTCCCTACCACTGCCAGCTCAGTGGCTTTGCAATCACAATTTGGTGTTTACTTTTTTTCCTCTTATTTCCTGAAAGACATAAACAAGAGGGAATGACTTGACCTTGTAGAGGACAAATACCAAAGCTGGACCCACACAGCACACACCAAACTGCAGAGAAGAAGGTGAATCGCAAGACAGAGAACAGCAGAGTGCAAGGCCATTGCCCAGAGAACCTGCTGCAGTTCCTTGCCCCCATTCTTGCTTCCTTTTGCATCTCTTTCCACACAGTTGTTCAGTTAAAACTTATTGCAAAAGCTTTGTGAAACACCCCACTGTCTTGCAAGAGGGTTATGTGAGATTACAGGATGCAGGCAGGGCGGTTCTGCTGGTTACCAGTTTTAGCAAGGGTGTCTGTGTGGCAGAAGGGATGAGAGAGGACACATCTGTACCTTTTTCTTTTCAATAATGTCCATTGAAGAGGTCCTGTCCATCCCCATGCTCCCACCAACCTGAGTGTTCATTCCCACTCCATGCCAGCCCTTCAGCACAAAAATGCCCTTGCAGGACCATGTGAGCAGATCTGGAATCAATAAAACACTGCAGAATGAAAATGCTTACTTGGAGGATAAAGTCAATGGATCTTCACTCTGTGTGCTGAAATCCCAAGACCCGCCTGGGGACAAAGGTCTTTTCCCCCATGAATCTGTGCTATCAGAAAGGTTTCCTAACTTGCTTGATGAAAACTAACAGTGTAAATATTCAGGTCCATAGTTTCTTCCTGGGACATAGCTGGATTTAGAAAAAGAAATCTGTCCGCCCTGCCAGGAGCTCTGCCTGGGTGTCTGATCCAAATCAAATGAATGCTGCCGGACTGTGAGGGAATGGGGCTAGTATTTCTGAGAGCGGAACCAGGGCCACAGAGTACTGCAGCAACGCAGGCTACAAAACGCACTTGTGAAATTGGTCCCCACTGCACTGGCCACTCCACTCTGAGTCATGTCCTCCTGACACTGTGCTATTCAACAGGTTCAATGTCCCTTCACATCTTTCTAGCCTTGGCTGGGTGAGCTGCATTCTAAAAACTGGAGCTGTGACAGGCAGGTGATGCTTGTTCATCCCTTCTTCCTTGGGATGGGTTCTGGTGTGCCTTCCACTGACTTACCTTCCAGACCAAACCCAGTAGCTGATCCTTGCCTTGGTTTCCCCATCTGGCAGTGAATTGGAAGTATTACTGGCAGCATTTCCCTCTCTCCCTTCTCATCTTCAAAGTGCTGGAAAGCACCATGTGCTAGAGAAGTGCAGAAGGCTGTTACATTGCTTGCTGTGCCCTAACACCTGTGCAAGATATTCCTGAAGTTGATCTGCTCTTCTGCTTTCATGTCACAGGACTCTGAGCCCTTCCCAAGCTGCTGTCTGGCCCTCTGGCCCCAGGTCTCTATGAAGTCTCTGACTTGGGTCTCTGTGCTCCATCATGCCCAGTCTTTTGATCTCTGCCTGCTCCTTGCTTGTCTCTCACTCCCATCCCACCCAGTGAAGTAAGATGTATTCTGGAAGATCTGAAGGCTGTTATATTCAGGTGTATGGAAATAATACACCATTGAGGACCAGGCTTGTAGTGGGTGCGGAGAAATTAGTTGATCACTTTGGATGACATTATTTTACTTAGGCTAAGGAGACATCTGGTTGTGATCCACTGTCCTCTGGATCAGAATATGATGCACCAAATCTTGAGCTTGAAGAGAAGCTGATAGTTATATAGTAGGGTTTGTGTGCTGCTTTGCACAGCCATGTCACCTGAGTTTGTTGGAGCCCTAGCCATGACAGTAGGATGAGGTTTAAAACCATCAGATCCCTGAGATCAGAAGAGGTGCCTGAGGACTTGAAGAAAGCAAACGTCTCTCCAGTCTTCAAAAAGGGCAAGAAGGAGGACCAAAGGAACTACAGACCAGTCAGCCTCACCTGAATCCCTGGAAAGGTGATGGAGCAGCTCATCCTGGATACCATCTTTAAGCATGTGAAGGACAAGAAGGTGATCAGGAGTAGTCAGCTTGGATTCACAAAGGGGAAATCATGTTTAACCAATCTGATGATAGCCTTCTATGATGGGATGACTGGCTGGGTAGATGAGGGGAGAGCAGTGGCTGTTGTCTACTTGGACTTCAGTAAGGCTTTTGGCACTGTCTCCCATAGCATCCTCATAGGCAAGCTCAGGAAGTGTAGGCTAGATGAGTGGACAATGAGGTGGATTGAGAACTGGCTGAAGGGCAGAACTCAGAGGGTTGGGATCAGTGGCCCAAAGTCTAATTGGAGGCCTGTAGCTAGCAGTGTCCCCCAAGGGTCAATCCTGGGTCCAGTCTTGTTCAACTTATTCATCAATGACCTGGAGGAAAGGGCAGAGTGCACCCTCAGCAGGTTTGCTGAAGATATAAAACTTGGAGGAGTGGCTGATACCCCAGAGGGCTGTGCTGCCATTCAGAGGGACCTTGACAGACTGGAGAGATGGGCAGAGAGGAGCCCCATCAAGTTCCATAAAGGGAAGTATAGAGTCCTGCACCAGGGGAGGAATAACCCCATGTACCTGTACAGCCTGGGGGGCGGACCTGCTGGAGAGCAGCTCTGCAGAGCAGGACCTGGGAGCGCTGGTGGACACCAAGCTGAGCATGAGCCACCAACGTGCCCTTGTGGCGAAGAAGGCTAATGGCATCCTGGGCTGCATCAGGAAGAGCATTGGCAGCAGGTCAAGGGAGGTGATGCTTCCCCTCTCCTCAGCCCTGGTGAGGCCACACCTGGAGTACTGTGTCCACTTCTGGGCTCCCCGGTAGAAGAGAGAGAGATATGGAGCTACTGGAGCAGGTCCAGTGAAGGGCTACTAAGATGCTTAAGGGGCTAGAGCATCTCTCATGTGAGGAAAGGTTGAGAGAGCTGTGACTGTTCAGCCTGGAGAAGAGAAGAGTGAGGGGGGATCTTATGAATGCGTTTAAATATCTGAAGGGAGAGTGTAAAGAGGATGGGGCCAGACTCTTTTCAGTGGTGTCCAGTGATAGGACGAGAGGCAATGGGCACAAACTGAAACACAGGAAGTTTTGTCTGAACGTGAGAAAAACCTATTTTCCTGTGAGGGTGACTGAGCACTGGCACAGGTTGCCCAGAGAGGTTGCAGAGTCTGCATCCTTGGAGTTATTCAAAACCCATCTGGACAGGGTCCTGGGCAACGTGCTCTAGGTGACCCTGCTTGAGTAGGGGGTTTGGACTAGATGATCTCCAGACGTCCCTTCCGACCTCAACCATTCTGTGATTCTGTGATTTTGTGACTCTAAGCTGAGACTTAAATTGTGCCCCACTTCGGGGAGTTTTCAGGGTGCAAAGCAATTGGTGACAAATCAATCTGTGCTGCAGCTGGGAATCTTAAGCGGATGTCAAGGGGCAAACAGAGCATCTACCAGAGGCTGGAATCATGTGTCTGCTTGAATTGGCAAGAAATAGCTCAGAAGGGCTGGAAAGATGAGTCAGTTTGGAGGCTACACCTTGGTAGTGTGAACTAGAAATCCAGGCTCTACTTGTTGTTCTGAGTTCAGACATACCAAGTCTCTTGGTTTCTGAATCCCAAGGTCTTTGGATATAAGCCGCTCTGGATCTAGGAGAGCAAAGCCCAGAAGCTCCAATACAAAGAAAGGCCTCATTTCTTATGTTCAGCCTCTGCTGTTGCCTCCTAGGTGGGTTTGCCTCTGTGCCCTAAGTGGGCTGGCAGGACTGGTAGTTATTTCCCTGAAGACAGGGTTTAAAAGGTCATGTCCATGTGAATGCTGGTGAGCTCCATGTTATGAGTAAGGGAACACACCTTGAGGGCTGGGAACTGGGAGATCCAACAGTACCAGTACTCCAGTATATCCAGTGTGTGGGGCACAGAGTTGGAGAGGGGACACAGCATTGCTTTTTCGCAGGGTGCATATCACCTGGCATGGCCCTGGGTTCAAGGAGCCCCATTAGAAGGTACCTACTGCTGGTAAAGCTAGAGCCATGGCTCTTCTGCCGTGCCAGGTTTAGAGGGGCTTGAGATGTATCTCAAATATATGAATGACCTATGTACTCCCAGTGTGACTGATGGAAGTACCATCATTTTACCATGCCTCAGTTTTCCTATCTACAAAAAAAGGCTGAGCACAGGCCACCCCCCAAAAGAGGAGTGGAAGATTTCAACTCACTGTTGTATGTAAAGGAGGCTGAGATACTCAAGGCTGGGTGCTGTTGAAAGCACAGCTTTGTGCTGAAGAAAGCATGCAGCAAAGCCACAGGAATGAGTCCAAAAGGCAGACACAATCCCTTTGCTCTCTGGTTGATGTGTTCCCAAATGCCATCACTTAGGGTTTCAAGCAGAGAAACCCTGGTTGATTGTGTTGAGATGGTTTAATCCATTGCACCCACAGCTATCAGAGCTGCTAAGAGGGATGTGCCATTTATCTTGCTAATCAAGCACTCTGCAGCAGCTGAGGCAGGGAACATCTCAGTGCTGTCAGGACTCTGTTCCAGAGGTGTTTAAGTCACGGGAAACCAAGACACTGGCACAATAAAACAGCTAACAATACATTATTTCTGGGCTAGTCTGACTGTGATCCAGCAGAGGAGATCAATGGAGGTTTGGCAGGGCAGATGTAGGCTGCAGAAATCTTGCATGTGTTCAGGCCACAAGGCCCCCATGTGATTTTCTCCAGGAGCGCTGAGCAATATCAGAGAGCTCTGCCGGCTGCATGGGATCAGAGGATGAGAAGAACAGCAGCACAGCAAAGCAGGAATATGAAGGAACGGAGGAGGCATGGAAATGGTCTAGAGGTGATCTTTCCCTCGTAGAGCCAGAGCAACTCCGAACCAAAGGGCTTGGAATTTGGGGGGCGAGCAAGGACAGATCCATCAACGGGAGGAGAATTCACCTGCGGATACAGGATTTGCAGACCTGGCATATTTGGGGTACCCAGTACCCAAGATGTTGATGCTGTGTGGAACATACTGGCTGCTGGCAGGCCAGGCAGCGAATGCCATATGCTTGCAGAGGGAGGGACTGCAAAATGCTGGGAGGTGCTAGTTTAAGAGGGCTTCACAAATAAGATAACCTGCTCTTGCTGTAGACCACAATTTTATGGCAGGACCACATGGATCCTGCCCTCTAAAGGGCCAGAATTTTCATCTTGCATTAGGGTCCTGTCTCATTACTGTGATGTCAGTCCCTGCACAGCTCTGAGACTGCAGGCAGTGGCGTGGTAATTGGCACATATTAAGGCAGGCCTGTGGCTGCTTCTACTACAAAGCAGCCATAAATCAGGCCCAGAGCAATCCCAATTAGGCTCAGGCCCTGGTGCAGATCCTTGCTGCCTCTTTACACTGCAGGAATCAGGAACAAGGGCTGGACACGACCTTAATCCCCATTCTGAAGAGTCCTCTCTGCATAGCCAGGAGGCTAGGCAGTTCTTGAAGTGCCTGGACAGGTCACCACTGTTGTTGTCACCAGGAAGACCGTGACGTGCCTGGGGAATAGCAATACCCATGTGGACATAGCCCTCTAAGCCCAGGAAGTCTGTGGGTGAGGAGATTGAGCAACATGAGACTGAGCAAAGGAAGATTTCAGTGTGAGTTTCACCAGGGTCCTGCAGATAGCATGATGACTGGAAAGGAGAAAGAGGTGGGATTTCACAGGAGCGGAATTGTATTTTGAATGTTGCAGCTTTATGCTGGTTGTACCATCCTTCAGAGCAGGCTGGCTGTAGATGCCCTATGAAAGGCAGATGGAAGAGCATTAGAGAGAAGACAATTACATTAGCACCCTCATAACAGTGGCTTGTGCTTCTTAACAAACCATTTTTTCCCAGGATCACCGAGCACTTTACAAATCTTAAATAATCAAGCCTCAGAGTGGCACCATGTGAGATACAAACATCTCCTTCCTTCCTGAAATTCGGCTGTCTGGGGTGGCCCACATCAGTGTGACCTGACAGTGGAGCAGGAAAGGAAAAATTTTCCGTCTAGCTGAACATGCTAAGGGGCTCAGAGAAACTGCTATTGAGCTGGGATTTCCCTGAGACATCCTGAGTCTCACAGGGATGTGTGGTGGGATATTCAACAGCCACCAGGATAAAAAGCCCTGGCTCAACAGCAGTCCTCTCTGGGCTTTGATTTTGTTCAGTGTTTCTCTGCTAATAGCTGGATAGCTGGGATCACAGTTTTTGACCCCAGTCATGGAAGAACTGGGCATGACCCTTGTCTGGCTGGCAATCGCACCCCCTCTATCCAAAGACTTTGCATGCATGAGTCAGGTTAGAGGTCCATGACAAGGTGTTGAAAACTCCTTGTGCCACTAAACCAGGGGATTTTGACATAAGCAACACCATCCTTCACAGGACACCCATGTAATCTGCCTACAACCCTTCTGCCTGTGCTGCCTTGCCATCAGCCTTGACCCCACAGAACCTGCTGCAATCAGGCCCTTTCAGGGTTTTCCCCTGGCTGCTGGCAGGGTCCTTCCTCGCACTGATGAGTCTCATTCCCATGCTATTTATATTGCATGGGATAGCATGTAGGCACCACTATCTATTAATAAAGGGCTATGCCAGGCCCTTTCAGCCAGCTCTGCTATAGCTAGGGACTGGCCTTACTTCAGGTGCGCCAGCAGCAATTTAACAGCTTGCAGGCACAGGAAAAGGCCATGTCTGGCTCCTTAGAGGTTCCAGTTTCTTTCTGAGTCTGGCTTTCTGTCTCCCTGCAGTGGGAGCCATGTCCTTTCAGTCTTGCCTGTGCTGGAGAGACATGGCAACTCCTGCACTTGAACTCTGCTTTTCTGCTGGGTAAGATGCTGGTACAGAAAGGTGTTGGAGGGAAAGAGGAAGGAAACAAAGGCTGAAAATCACATTAGGAAGCATTGCAAGTGACAGTGGAACCCTGGGGAAAATCTCAATTGCAGAAAAGGCTCTGTCTGAAAGGCCTTCACTGCCGACTGAGCCTTTTCTGGTGTAGAGGAGCTGTCTGGAGCTTTGTGAGGCTGTGCCAGAGGGATTGCTTGCTCCTGCAGCCCTGGCAGAGCTGCAAGTGTCCTGGCAAGCCCAGTGGCAGGGCCCAGGCACCCTGGTTTCTCTTCTGGAGCAGGGTGGGAATGTGTGTCTTTCCTCCACTGTGAGCATCCCTCTCCCTGTGTGTGGCTGCCCGCAGATGGGACCCTATGGCTCCTGGTCCCTTTAGGGCCCCAAATCCCCATGCCTGACACAAAACAGTGAGGTTTCCTGCAGAAAGTCTGGCTTTTCCGGCTCTGGTCCTTGTCCTTATACCTGCATTGCCCTCTGCTGGGATGCTTTTATCTTTCACAGTGTCCGTCTGTGTTGCACAGCTCCTTGTTCCCGCTGGATTAATGGGGGGATCCCAGAGTTCTCGGACCTGCGCAGGTATATGGGGTCCATCAGCTGAAGCTAACAGTAGCGACAAAGACTTCTACTTCGTGCTGAAGGACCATCCCAAGCAGCAAAGGGGACTGGGGTGAAGGTCTGTACCCCAGTTCCTCCAAGGCACCTGTGTAGTTCAGTTAGTGGAGATGGGGCCAAAATTTCCCTGCTCTGGTTGCAGGAGGCTTTCTAGACAACTGGGTCATCATCACAGATATGCATGGACTAGTAGGGTGAAGACAGGCAGAGAGATTGGAGTGGGCACAGCCTCAAGAAGATGGAGTGTGGTTAGGTTGTGTCCTGCTGGGGGCACCATCCATCAGCCAGACCCTCAAGCCTGTCACAGCAACCAACATCTCCCAAGTCACCCAGCAGTGAGCCACGTGAGACCATGCTGCTGGGCTGGCACAGCCATAGGAACCCCAAAACTAGCCAGCCAGGCTGCTGCTCGCCACCTTGCTGAGCCAGCCAAGCCCCATCAGCTCATGTGAGTAGGTTTTGGAGCCTATGGGCTGTCCTTCTGGGGGCAGAGTCATGTTTCCTGGGGGCCCTTGGGGCATTTGCAGCCTTCATGATGTTTCCCAACAGGGTCCTGACATCAAAGGAGCCTCACGGAGAAACCAAACTGCAGCTCCTCCTTTGTCATGGGACATGTGTGAGCCCTTGGGCCCAGATGAGGGCTGCTTGCAATGTCCTGGAGCCCAAACCCAAGCAATAAATTTAGTTAAGCCTTTTGGTGTGGTTTATTTGGCTCACTAGGCCTGTGCCACCCTGGTAAAGCTTGGAGAGGGTTGAAGGGCTGGAGAGATTGTTTTTCAGTCATTCTGTGTCTGTTGGGAGCTCTCTGTCCATTGGCCGTGCTGTTGGCCATGATGGCATGGGCATCCTCACATGGACGAGGCTGTGCTGCATCTGCAAGAGGTGCTGGAGCCACTGGCAGAGCTAAGCTCAGTGCACGTCCTTGCAGCTGCCGCTGGTAGCAGCGGTGCTGGGGACATGCCCTGCCATCCATTCCCATTTTGTATGTAGCTCCCCTCCCAGACACCCAAGCCTTTGCATCTGCCACTCAAGTCCTGTCCAACTCCACAACTGGGGTCATTCTGGCATTTGAATTTCTGAAAAAGGAATTAAATTTGCAGTCCTTGCAGCATCACACAGCCCCCAGGACTCTGCCTGCCTCCAGCTCTAGGCTGGCTTCTGGAGAAGCCCTTTGCCCACAGCTGGGACAGGCCAGGGGACAGGCATGTTCTGCAGTGCAATGCACTGGCACCCTCTAATGACACAGTTATGTATATTCAGAGAATGCCAAGGTAGCTGGGTTGCTCACCCCAGTCCTTCCAACCATGCTGGCACTGGCTGGCGTGTTGCTCACAGGTATTTTGGAGGCTCCAGTGGGACAGAACGACAAGCCAGGTTCCCCCTCCTTCTGCCCTGCTCTGCTCCAAATCCTGAGCTTCAGTTTCCTGGACTGCAGTTTCCCAGGGGTTAAAAAGGGACCGGGACAGACAGTGCGAAAGGCTTATGTCTATGTATTGTTTCTGCCAGGTACAGCATCAGCAAGGACTCTGTTCCCATCCCTCTTAGCCACAGGAGCAAAGGAAGATGCAGTTGGCCCCACACTGTCTGGAGCAGGAGTGCTGGAGAGCCTGTCACCAGGTCACACAGCCCTGGCTTTTGGCCATGTGCCCGGACCAGCTCAGGAAGCCCCTCTGCTCCAGTAGTGCCCTGCCCTGCAAACCCCGGGAATGTTCACCAGCTTGATTCCCAGCCCACTCAGGGTGAAGCCAGGGAGCAAGAAGCCTAAACAGGATGGCATTACCCCAACCCATGATGAACTTAGTAAGACACTGAGCTGCGCAATTGCTGCAGGATTTGGCTGCCTGATAACACTGTGCCTTGGCCAACAAACCAGGTGGCTGGTGTGGGGTTTGGAGCAGCAGAGCAGGGCCCTGTGTCCCTGCACAGCTGGTCGGGGGAAGGTCAGGTTCCTCTGCCAGCTCCCCTGGCTCCACTGAGCTCTTGTGGTGTGGGTCTGAGAGCACAGGCCTGGGCGGATTAAATTCACTGCAGTAGAATTTGGCTTTGCTCAGCAAGTTTGATTCAGCCATGTTCAGTGAGGTGGCAGGACTTTATGGCAGAGCCTGCCACAATGCCAGCCAGCAGCTCTGCTTGGTGAGTGGTGGAAAAACATGGACAGCTCTTCCCTGGCCATTGCGTTAGGCTGAGAATGGGCTTTGGGTTAGGACATCTGGACTAGCAGGACATGTCCCAGTGCTGTCTTGCTGGTCTCATGGCCAAAGCCAACAGCTCTCTGCCTCTCCCCACTGGGGAGGAGCTTGGAAATGGCCCTGGGAAAGCCAGTGGGCAAGCAGGATTGTTCATCTCTGTAGGAATGGGTTGACTTGCTTCTTACCCAGTGAAGCAACAGCATGAGTAAGGCAGAGATCAAGTGCTGTGAGCAGTGCCCCAAGGCTGAACTTGTTTTTACCTCCTACAGCTGAGAAACAGGCAGAAGAGTGCTGGAGAGTGAGCTCCAATCCACATCCCGATGCACCCCTCCTGCAGAAGCTGCCCAGCAAGGCATAGTGCTATCATCTTCCTGGGAAGTGTCCCAGGAAACCTCTTCCCACAGGGGTGGATGTCGGTGGTTGGGGAAACCTTTGGGGGACCCATAGAAAACCTGAAGATAGGGATGGGATAGGGATGGGAATAAGATGTAGATGGGAGGGAATGGGGATGGGAATAGGATGGGGATGCAATGGGGATAGGAACTGGGAATGGATAGAGGTGGGGAGGGAAAGGGGATGTGGATGGGATAGGGATGGGAATGGGATGGGGATAGGGATGGGAATGGGAATGAGATAGAGTTGGGGAGGGGAAGGGGGCAGGTTGGGGAAGAGAAGGGAGATGGGGACTGGGGTGGGATGGAGATGGGGAGAGAAAGGGGATGGGGATGAGTCTTTCTCTTTGGGAAAAGACTGGGAGCTCACACCAGCTCAGCCACATTGGACACAGCAGCCTTGGAAGTGCTGAATGCATTTCTCCTTTGTTGTTATCCTCAGGGGCTGTGGTGCTCAGCCAGCCAGCTCTGTACCAGCAGGGTTTTATTTTACATTTCTTTTCCTAATGGCTTGGGTGGCCTGAAAACTTGAGCAGTGAATTGTGACTGCTTGAGATTGGGTGAAAATCCACACAATGAATGTGCATGGTAGTGTGCCACCAGGGATTAGTCACCGAAATTGCAATTAGGAGGGAAAATAACAGTGGATTTACAAAATTCTTTCCAGGAACATTGCATTTCTTCTGAGTTGCAATAATGTTTTAGACTGGTTTATGGGACATTGCCCTGTGGTGAAATATATATGTATATATAGAGAGACTTCTAGAAATGGAAGAAGAGGTAGCTAATGTAAAACAGTTTAACAATTAAGGGAGGAGGAAAAAAAGCATCCATTTTTTTACAGTGACAGCACAGGCACTTTGGGAGAAACATGCGGGGATGAGCAAATCACAGCAAAACTCAGGGACAGGGGACAGTGGAGCTGAGCCTGACATGAAGTCCATGGTGATGTAGCTAAGCTGGGCAGAAAGGGTGCTTGCACAGAGTCCCAGGGAGTGGTGCCTCCCAAGGCCCACCACCATCCATTCCTCAGCTGTGCAGATCCCAGCACCTTGCTGGAGAGAAAGTACAGCATCAGAGATATATGCACCACCCATGGATAGCAGTGTAGTGAGGTGTCCAGAAAAGCAAGAGTCAGTCTTTTGATTGTTTTCCAGTAGCTTTATTTTGTCCTTCAATCAAGACACATACTGCTTAGCAATGAGCAGAGGTGCAAGCACCAAGAAGCTCTATCAGGAATGAGAACATATATAATCTTTATGGCATTGCACTAGCAACAGGTTTCAGCAGTTCCTGGGGACAGGGCCAAACACAACCCTGCAGATTTCTAGTCCACATGGTGCAAAACGGACTTCTGACTCCCTGCAGTTGCCATCACCTCTAGCCCTAGTACTGGAGGGAAGGGCCAGTGATTCCCCAAGGGGATCTGCAGGGCTTGAATATGGAGAGTCTGGGTTCCTTCAGCAGGCTAGGCCTTATTTTAGGGAACAGCAAATGGCCAAAAGGCCCTGAGATGCCCAGGTCTCCAAGGGATTCAAATCCTCTCCTCCACCCTGGCAAAGACACAGGGTCGCGCTGTCCATGCTAGGACTGTGCAGAAGAAAGCTGCTCCTCATCCATCCCCAGGCAGGCAGCAGGCACCAGCCAGTTCTCGCCTGTGTGCTCTGAACAGACCTCAAGTTTGCATCTTGGATTTATGTGTTTTTACTTATTTTAATTAAACACAGACAAGATGTTCCAAGGCAGAGACCGGACAGCTGCTGCCACCATTAGGAAGCAGAGTGCTGCTTGCTAACTTCAGTCACCCTCCTGCGCTGCCTCTGGCCCCAAAGCGACAGGATGCAACACCTCCAGGAGCTGTCAGCACAAGTGCCATCCTCCTGTGCCTTGACACTCCCAGGCAACTGTCAGGCAAACAACCAGGCCCAGCCCCCGAGGACAGGCCTGCCACCTCACAGTGTCCCCAGGAAATTTTGTTAGGAGGCTTCCGGGGTTCTAGCATTTCTTCCCTCTAGGTTTTCTTCCTTTTCTAGGGACTCCCTCCTCCAGGAGCAGTGTGGCTGACAGCCACCATGGCCATGCTGCCAATGGCAAACCCAGGTAGCCCAGCAGCATGTCCATGTGTCATGCTTGGTGTCAGTGATAAAACATGACTGGATCTCTGCCAGCTACGGGCCATTTTCAGTCTGAGATCTCATCAGTCTTTTCTGTCTCAGGACTCCCAGATGTGTTGGACCCGAGCCCCTGTCAAAGCACAGTTTGCATCTCCATCATTAAGGCCACTGGGAGCAGTGGCTGCTGGTCAGTCCTCTCTGTCAGCACTCTGCTGATGACATCAAGCAGCTTTAACCCCAGTGGGACAACTTCCTCAGTGCCAGTTAATACACAATGTGGACATTCCCTAATATTTTGTTCCATCCCTTGGATATGTCACTTTTCCAGAGAAGCCAGGGACAAGAGCTCCCTGGCTCCTGGGGGACAATGACAATCCCCTACCTCTTAATGCTAGCTGCTGCCCTGTCACACCGTCCCCAGCCCATTCCCTCTCTGACCGCAGTTGTGCCCCATGTCGGCAACTGCATGCAGTCTACAACTCCAGTAGCACAGGGAACTCATACCTCCAGGCAACAGCGGGGACAGCTGTGGAACATCACAGTTTGTGTAGGAAGTGAGATCCTATCCCGTTTCTGGCACATAGTAACTCAGCCACTTCAGGAATGAACAACCATCCCCTGTCCGACTCTCATGGCCTGAAGAGGGGCCCATCTCCACACCAAGAGGAGCCACTGGGCACTGCTGGGCTGCACCAAGGCAGAATCACAGAATGGTTGAGGTTGGAAGGCACCTCTGGAGATCATCTAAGTCCAACCCCCCCGTGCTCAAGCAGGGTCACCTAGAATATGTTGCACAGGATCGCGTCCAGGTGGGTTTCGAATATCTCCAGAGAAGGAGACTCCACAACCTCTCTGGGCAACCTGTTGCAGTGCTCTGTCACCCTCACAGTGAAGAAGTTTTTCCTCATATACAGATAGAACTTCCTGTGTTTCAGTTTGTGCCTGTTGCCTCGCGTCCTGTCGCCAGGCACCACCGAAAAGAGTCTGGACCCAACCTCTCAACACCCTCCCTTTAGATATTTGTATACATTGATAAGATCCCCTCTCAGTCTTCTCTTCTCCAGGCTAAACAGGCCCAGCTCTCTCAGCCTTTCCTCATAAGAGAGATGCTCCAGTCCCCTAATCATCTTTATAGCCCTCTGCTGGACTGGTCTCCAGTAGTGCCATGTCTCTCTTCTACTGGGGAGCCCAGAAGTGGACACAGTACTCCAGGTGTGGCCTCACCAGGGCTGAGTAGAGGGGGAGGATCACCTCCCTCAGCCTGCTGCCAATGTGCTTCCTGATGCAGCCCAGGATGCCATTGGCCTTCTTTGCCACAAGGGCACATTGCTGGCTCATGGTCAACTTGTTGTCCACCAGGACTCCCAGATCCTTCTCCACAGAGCTGCTTTCCGGCAGGTCAGCTCCCAGCCTGTACGGGTATATGGGGTTATTCCTCCCCAGGTGCAGGACCCTGCACTTCCCTTTGTTGAACTTCATGGGGTTCCTCTCTGCCCAGCTCTCCAGCCTGTCAAGGTCCCTCTGAATGGCAACACAGCCATTCTGGTGTATCAGCCACTCCTCCCAGTTTGGTATCATCATCAGTGACAGGGAAAGGGAGCAGCAGTGAGGAAAATGACATCATCAGTAACATTGCAATTTCCTTGGTGGCTCATTTTGTTGGTGTTCTTCCTGCAAAGGTAAGAGGCCATGAAGAGGAGCTGGCATAGCAAGGGAGACACAGAGGATGATGCTTGCCAGGGCAACTGGAGCAGCACAGGCCCCCAGTGCTTGGAGACAGAGCGGTCCTCGGGGACTCACAGTGGGACAGCTCCATCCCTGGCCTGGGTCCCAACTGTGCCTGCCACATCTACAGGCAGGGGAACGTGGCACAGAAACGGGGGAGCCTCCCTGAGCATAGATGTTTGAGCCTGTTAAATGTCCTCTTAAAGGAAGTTTCAGAGCTTTGGTGTTTGCCAAGAGCTGCACAACCAAAGAGTGATTATTTCCATACGTGTCACTTATTATGCAGGTTTTACATGCTGTAAAACAGTAGCACAGTGTGTGTCCTCATTTCTACAGATCTGTGCATTAACAGCAACACATGCAATAAAGTGCCCATCTCAGAGTGGCAAAACCACAGGGCAAGCTGTGAAATGGGATGTCTGTGCAGTGCTTCACCCTGATGTGTAATGTTTGGCCGATCAAACTAATCTAAATCTGCCTACTGTACTTATCCCAGTCCTTAGATCTCAGGAACATGCTCCACAACAGTGCTTTAGTAGCTCTGACTACAGGACAGCACTTACTGCCTTTAGGGGCACATCCCCGTTTGTAAGAAGCTGAATGAAGTCCACTTTTTGACCATCTTCTTCCAAAGAAGGTAGTGCCAAGCCAGGGAGCAGCAGGCAAGGGTGGCAGGCCATGACTGAATGAGAAGCAGAGCGAAGGCACTCGGTTTCTTCAGATTAATCAGCACAAGGGAAGACTCAGTTCTGGTCATCATGGGCTTTTGGCTCTAGTAGGAGAAGATATGAAGGGTACGTAGCTAGCCTAAACAGATTTGGACTAGAAATGCACTTGTCTGGTTTCTTGGGACTGATGGAGGGCAGTGGTGGAGTCTCAGACGACTCAGCCTGAAGGTCAGGACAGGATTAGGTCAACTCCAACAGGAACTGCTGGCTTGATGCAGAAACGGCCAGGTGAACTTTGGGGTAGGTAGGACAAAGTAGGCCATTTGAGAAGGTGCTCCTGGGCATCTGTCCAGAGACTATATTCAGACTATCTGCGAGGGGTGCCCTGCTAACCTACACTGACTGTACCAGGAGCAGAACAGTCTCAGAACTGCTCGGTGTTTGCTGGGTTTTGGTGCTGGGCCAGGCCATTCAAGTGTATTTACTATGCAGTCATTCACCATGTGGGCATGGAGATGTGTGGTGTGACCTATCTCCATCTCCTGGCTGACACTTGGATGGCGAACATCCTGGCTGAGCTCACCCAGGGAAGAACAAGCAAAGTGCATGCCAGTTTGCAGGGTAAGCTGATTTATTGTACGGGCCAGGAGAAATGATAAGTACTTAAATATCTTCTTTAGTCTATATTTAAACAGCTACATAGATACTTTGAATTTTAAAAACTGCTATGCGCTGAGCTATTCCTGTGAGATACAGGCTGTTTGTTGAGCTGGCTGAAATACAAATTAAAGAGGTCAGCTTCAGGCAACTTTATTTCACAGTCTTGGGGCTAGTATTTAATACACACACATTTCATGTGAACATCTCATCTGAGTGCTGGGAACAGTATATACAAAATAAACACATTGTCAGCCTTGCTTCTAATTTAAAAGGCTTTCATCGCGCAAAGTCCTTCCTGTGGAAAGAAGGCTCTTGGCAAAGCTGAGTTTTAATCAAGCATGATGGGTCACTCCTTTTACTGTAAAACCAATCCATAGTAACCCCCCAGATGTGCCCTGGGACATATACAGCAGCTCTGCACTTTTTCAAGCACGTTTCCCTGCCCAAAGTTTAATACCCTGCTCCGCTAACTGGTGGCATCTCATTGATGAAGGGGCTGAGCTAGATGGATAGTGAAACCATTTTCCCTACAAGAATTAATGCAAGAGAGGAGGGACACATGCAGAGGTTTGGGAATACACATAGTTTAAATAGCAGGTGAAGCACACTTGGTATGGTGGGTAGAGAGGCAGAACTGGCATTGTCTTGATGATAAAAGACTGACAGGATGAGTGTCTCTCTCCCAGTGCAGTGCTCCCTGAAGGTAAGAGAGCCCCAGGTCCCGCTTTGCCCCCAGGCTTGCCAGGTAAGTCACTTTGAGGGTTTCTTTAGGAACATGGTTGCTGCTCTCTGCCACTGGAGAAGGACAGCAAGTAGGATGTTACAACCAACTCATGTATGCTTGTATGCCCAAGATTCAGTGGGATCCCAGAATGCTACATTCTTGGAAATACCCTGGGGATATGCTGCTTTAAACTCATTTTTACTTTGCAGTTCCCTATTTCTGCTCCCTTCATTGAACAGAACAGAAAGTGATAGTGTAAGCTTGTCCCTTTCTGGGGGAGTTGGGCACAGTGACCTAGTGGTCATATGCCTGTTTCATATTTCAGTAAACGGTCAGACTGAATTTTGCTCCTGTTATGGGCAAACCAGTTTCATTCTCTGTTATATCCTCCTCTTTTCCCACAGCAATCAAAGTTATTGTGTGGGCATTTCTAATGTTTTTTTTCTTTTTCTAAAGCAAAAGTAATGGCTCTGCAAGGTATTTTGTAAAAATTAAATAAAAAAGCAGGTTGCAAAACAAGTTTTGGTAAAATCAGGGCTATGAAGCCTGGTTTCCTGTGGCTGCCTGCCATGTGGGGTCTCTGAGAGCTTGTGCTGTTGTTGAGCTTTTGCTGCATGCTTTCCTATGCTGGAGGAACAAGTTTAGGTTTTGTTCTCCTGCCTGACGACCACTTTCATGCAGCGTACAGGGACTTAATTATGCTGAGCTCTCATACCTCCTAGATTTTACCAAAATTGGCCAAAAGATACAAATCTTAGTGGGGAAAGAAAGGGGCCGCAACTGTACGCACCTTGAACATTCTCGGCTAAAGGTGGCACCCGTTCATAGGTGGATGTCACTGAGGAGGATGAACTAACATGCGGGCAGCAAGCTCTCAGCTCTCAGTGCCATCCTTTCACACAACATGGCTGAAATCAGGAATGTGCTGATGATTTTGTTGCAGAAACTGATAATAAAGCAGTTCGTGAAACACCCAGGAGTGCATGGGGTGAGCAGAGCAGGAACTGTGCGGACATCCCAGTAAAGATCCAAGAGAAGATTTGGCAGGGGGAAATTCCAGCTAATGACATAGGGAATTACCACAAGAGGGCACTTAAATATTGCTCTCACTGAACAAATTGTGTTTCTGAGCAAGAGACCAGCTCTAGATCGCCTGACGATGCACATCCAAGCCTGACTCATTGCTGGCACAGAGAGTAAAGAAAAGCGCTCAAAAGGCATTTGAGAAATCATGCATGAATGGGAACTTACTAGCAAGACAGGGAAGATTAAACTTTTCTTCCAGACTTTTTCGGAAAGGTCTGCCAGTGTGTCTCCATCCTGCCTAGTCTATCAAGGTTAGTAATGGGTCATTAGACTCTGACCCTGAGTGGTACCTAAGTAGGATGGCACAGAGGCAGGGAGCTTTTTACTCCTTCATCCTGCTTGCTATGAACTCATCCTGAGGACTCTCAGTAGTACAGCAGGAACACAGGGCCCAAGGTGGCTCTGTCTCAGCTTCTGTTTTGCTGCTTGCTGTGAGTGCTGGGGAGAGAAGAGCAACAGTCCTGTGGGGGGACCCTGGCTCAGAACCGACTGTGATGCCCACCTGGGTGCATCTGTGCCCTGCTTTTTACTCCAGAGCTGAGCAGGGGTGGAAATGTCAGCTGTCTTCTAAGAGTAATTGCATGAAATAGGTAAGGAGTGAATTGGATAGGATTTCATATCCAGTTCTGAGAGGTCCTCAATAGGTATTAGGCTCTGGGTACCAAATAAAGTCTGTAGATGTGAGGACAGATGTATACCCACAGACTTGTAATACAAGGATGAAAGAGAGAAACCTCCGTCCTCGTCTTGGGAGCAAGCCAGAGTATCCTGTTCATTGCCCACATTTTTCTGAGGAAGCACGCTGAGGCTTTTTAGTGGGATGTGACAGTTTGTGCAGGCTCACACTGTGGCTGCAGCTCTTGGTGTCATGCTCAGAGATCTGCTCTGAGTATAAAGACTCTCTTGAGGATCCTGGGTTCAAAGCAGCAAGAACTGAAAGTGCTACAGATGAAGGTGATGAAGAACCAAAGTGAATGTGGTTTCTAGGGAGAAAAAAATGTGGCAGATGACAGAAAGCAGGTGATGGGGACTGCTTTTGGAAATGATATTATCTGACTTCTTGAAATAGCTGGAGGAACTGGGTTTAATGCCTCTAGAAAAGGAGGTGCCCCCAGGCCTTGCAGGAGCACCCATGTGTGTTGAGGACCACACCGAGCTGGAGGGTGGGCTGCCTGCTGGACTGGAACGCTGGGGAGGTAGGAGCGAGGCTGTGCCTTGGGACACTGCATCTCTGAGCATCTTGCCCAGTGGCGCGAGGCTGGCTGCCTTCAAGGTAGCCAGAAGCCAGGGAAGCACCAGCAGCCCCTCCCAGGCTTTGCCATGGGTTTTCCCAAGCTGTGGTACCCCCTATGGACAGGGTGGGGGGACATGGGAGAGCAGTTTCTGAGGAGCTACTTACCTGGGGTGAGCACCAGTGCCTAGGCACTTCTGTCTGGACCAGGTATGGGAAGAGTGGGTGATGACTAGGGCTGTGTGGGGAGAAGGTAGGTCACCAGCTGTCAAGCCAATACCCTCCTTATTCCAGCTGGAGCCATGTTCTTTGCCAGTTATTGGTTCTTCCATGGTCTTAGGTGTGGCTGATTACTTGCAATTAGCACTAATTAGTGTCTCTTTTGACAGTGCCTTGTCCCTCTTGCCCTGCAGCTTGTCCTTCACACACCACACTAGGTGCTGGACCCTGTGGGACCATGACCATTTTGTTCTGAGGCACCTCCATGGTCTCAGCAGCTAAGCCTGAGGACTTTTCAGGGCTGCAGCCTCTCATGCGCAGGGGCCTGGCTGTAGGCATTTCAGTTTGCATCAGGCCTGAAGCATCTCTGTTTTCCTGGAGGCTCCCTGATTTTGCCTTGCTCTGCAGAGCCTTGGTGTTGGGCATGCTGTCCCACTGCCCGGGTGGTTTTGGCCTTTTGCCCAGGACCAGGGACTGAGAGCAGCATTACAGGGTCTCCACTGCCACTGCTGCCTTTCAGCCAGAGTGGCACCCACTGCTGGGCACTTTTGCTTCTTCCTAGCCCCCTCAGGGTATGCTGAGCCCTGGCACAGGGCTCAAGCAATATGGGCAGATTGATGGGAGCAGGATGGCTGGTACTATCTTCCCCCATCCCTGGCTTTAATGGGAAAGCACAGTGTGTAGCTGTATTCCTACACCCCACCAGCCCTGGTTGTTCTGATGCTAGCAGCCAAAAGCAGAGCAGAAAGGCTGGACCTCGTGGCAGCAGCCCACCCGTACACCTAGGTCTTCTGCTGCAGGTGGCTTGGGGACTGCAATGTTGATGGCAAAGCATGTCTGGCTCCTCATACACCTGTCCTTTCCATGCCACCTTAGGAAGTGAAATTCTGCTGGGAATTGCTGCAGGAGTGGTCCCACAGGAGGGTCACATTTACTGCAGCAGACTGAGCCTCTGAATAGGAGAGAGCTGGGGTGGCAGTAACAGAAATAGGATGGTCTTAGGAAAGACCCACCACATCTCTGAGAGCAAGCCCAGGAGAAATGGAAAGGAACCCCCAGCAGGGAAGGATGTGAAAAAACAAAATGCAAATGATATATATTTGAGCATCAGCTCTGCAGAGATTTTTGGAGAAGGGGAATACAAGAAATCATGCAAAGGATGCCCCAGCTGACTTGAGCAATATGGCAGGGAAAACTCATGGTTGATCAGAAGACAAATATGCCTTTGAAAACTTCCACCTCCTCAGCACAGCCACTCAACCCCTTTCGTCTTCATGTATTGTCTTCATAGCCCACACCAGCTCTGGGTGTTTGCCATCTGACTGGTGCTTGAGCAAAAGAGGACACATGCCATGCTGATCCTGCCCCATTGGGGAATTGGTGTGTCTGCAGGAATTTACCTTCAAGAGGGAAGATGGTACCTTTCATGCTGTAGAAGTCACTGCTGCTGCACTGAGAGACCTGACGGCACCGGAGACCCCAGCATGGTTGCCCCAGCCCCAGTCCACCTATGAGCACGCAGCCCCCGTCTGTGTGCTCAGCCAAGCTGCGAGTGTGGCTGAGGTGCCATGCGATGGCACAGGGTGGAGGGGACAGCCACATTCATGGTGAAGCCATTGCAGCAAAGTATAGCAGTGCCTTTGCTTTGGAGCCCTCCAACATACAGTTTCTAATAACTTTCCCTCTTTCTTACATTTCCCCAAATGTTCCTGTTCTCTGATGGCACGGACTGCAGGGAGAAGGAAAGGCTGAACCCAAGATTTTTCTGAATGTTTTTAAAACACATGAGCATTAAATGTATTTGGGTTAGATGGAAGATCTGCACAGAGATTAAGTGCATCACATTTGGGATGGGGTCATTTTGGTGAGGGAAAGAGGGTTGAAGCAATTGCCACATCTGTAATCTTCAAGCACCAGTAAAAAATCTCTAAGCTAGCTGAAGATTGTCAGGAAGCAAAAGAGGCATTTTTCCTGCTGAGAGCTGTCCAGAGTTGGTGTAGTAATGAAGTTTTGTTTGTATTTTGCTGGGTTCAGACAGAAATTTCTGGGTGGATCTTTGCACACACATGCTGGATATGTATGTCCAATTCTAAGGAGAACAAGAGCTCAGGACAGTCCCAGGAACTGCCAAAATCTCTGCTTCTTTCTGCCTCAGCTAAATTAGAGACCTGAAAAGCTTCAGTATGTATTTTTTCAGTACTCCCAGTAGTGTGATTTGGTACTCAGTAAATACCTGTTTAATTGCAGAACACACCGTGTTTGGGTTCACTCGACCTCTAGAGATGCTGAAGTTGGAGAAAAAGATAGAACAAAGGATAGCATTAAAGAAAAGGTGAAAGGCACAGTCAAGTTGAAAACAAGCACCTCAAAAAGGCCAAATCCAGCTGCCAAATCCATCAAGTCAGGCAAATGTGTGCTAGGGGAGGTGAGGGCAGGGTGATGCATGATTGGGCAAGGCATGCAGAGCAGGATGGACTGAGCATCATGGCACATCTCTTTCCACCTCCAGTGTTTCTGAGCACTGAAGTCTCCAGTTGCTTCCTTTTTCTCTTACCTCTCAGTTGAGGTTTAGCACCTTGCAGGTCTCCTTTCCTTTCCTGTCCAAATCAGTCTCAGGCACTCAGTGGCCCAAGTTAGAAATGCTGATTTTGCACATGGCTCACTCAGGATTAGCTACTAAAGCAAGTGGAAAAAATAGCTTTATACCTCATTTCAAAGCTATTTAAGCCAAATGTTCCTGCATGGACATTAGATGAAAATCACTATATTGTTTTGAGCAGGAAATCAGCTTTCCAAGAGCAAAAAGACAGGCATTTTATAGCCAAAGTTTTTGGTTAGATGGTGCCAAAACCAAGTTGCTGAGGACCCATCTGCGTGAGATTTAAACCTCTTTTGCAGCCAGGCAGCTGCAAGATGGGCTCAGGCACACTCACCTCCATAAATGAGGAAATACTTTTTCACTGTGAGGGTGACAGAGCACTGGAACAGGTTGCCCAGAGAGGTTGTGGAGTCTCCTTCTCTGGAGATATTCAAAACACGCCTGGATGCAATCCTGTGCAATGTGCTCTAGGTGACCCTGCTTGAGCAGGGGGTTGGACTAGATGATCTCCAGAGGTGTCTTCCAACCTCAGCGATTCTGTGATTCTGTGAAATGATTTCATTCCTGGATGGAAAGGTGGAGGTCTGTGGGAGCTGGAGCATGGCTCGGGAATATGAGACCTCAGCATGTCTTGTACCCTGACAATGCGTCCCCTCCTGTGGGACACAGCAGGACGGCTTCTGAATGCACTTCACACCCGGGGAAAATACTCTTCCTCCAGCGCTGCTGCCTGAAGCTGTTCTGGGATAGCCCCCTCAGGCTTCTCAGGCCACAGCAGAGGAAAAGTGCACGGAGGTGCCAGAGTCCATAAACTCCTGGTGGCAGAGACTGCTTTGCTCTTGTGAGCAAACACACCCAACACCAGTGGGCATCTCCTCTTGGCACAGCAGCTCCCTGCAGCACCACAGCCGAAGGCTGTTGATAGTGGTTGAGCAACATGCCTTCATTTCTGTGCTGTAAATAATGTCAATTAATACTCTGCATGACATCAAAGTCCATGTGCTGGACATGCACAGGAAGCAATGAATTATGCCCTTCAAAACAGCAGTGGCATTAAAAAAATTGTAACCATTTCTACTTTGCCCAAACAATGAGCACGTCTTTCAAGAACTCACATATGTGAGTGATTCAAGAGGCCTCTGCTGTTACGCTGCTAAACAGATGGTTCAATTTTTTTCTAAGGCACTGATTCCCATTTTGTCTCAAGGATTTAGCTGGGGAGAATAACCTTAGGGTGCCTAACTGAAAGGCAAAAGGCCCCAGGGAAGATCTAGGACATGGAAAAGTTGTTTATTTGCATGCATTGGATTTTTCCCCTCTATTAGATGGCAGCTCCCCAGGGCCTGGATCAGATTCTGTCCTGGTTGGTGCACACAAGATGCTGAGCATTTCTGAACATGAAGCTGCAGCAACGTCCTGCAGAACCCCTTGAACGTGATGGCCGAAGAGTGTGAGGCTCTGGCTATAGAGGAACAAAGTAAGACATTAAGAACAGCTGATGCTGCAAAGTGAAGCACTTGTTCTGCCTGTGCCACAGGTTATAAACACAACAGAGTGGCAGATGGAGCAGAAAATTGAGCTCACATGGTGATGAGGCGGCAGCCTTTTGCTCTCACTGAACCAGGTCCCCACTGAGCTCCACACCAAGAAGAGGCCTGGTGGGAATGCAGCGCTTGCTGGGGGTTATGGGCTGCTGTCTGACCCACCACAGCACCCCTTGGGCACTCAGCACCTCCTCAGAGTGGTCAGGTCAGCCCAAGTGCTATGCCATTGGGCTCTCACAGCCAGAGCTCCTTGGCCTGCTGGGATGGTAAGCGCTTAAGGCAGACGTGTCCAGGGATCCTTTTTGAAAGGGCAGGTGGGATTCATTCCTCTGGCCATGCTAGCCTTGTCATGGAGCAACTGTTCACAGAAATCAACCTAAAGATGGAGCCTGAGATGTCTCACCCCTCAACGCTGACCCAGAGTCTCGTTCCCCTGCAGACCTCCCCAGTGCTTGCCTTTCTCCTCCTGCAGGCAAGCAGCTGCCCACTCTTGGGGAGATCTCAGGGCTGCTGTCTGCACTGGCAGCCTTGCGACTACATCTACAAAGCCACTGCCATCCCTATGGCCATGGCCATCCCCAGGCCACTGGCCATCCCCAAGGCCACCTCCTGCAGGTAATGTGAGCGAGGTCCAAAGCCCCCACACCAGGCAGTTTCTACCTGCATGCCATTGGAGCCAGGCTGCTGTGACAAGGGATCCCATGAGCCTGGATTACCATGGCCAGGACACGGAGGAGGGTGAAACACTGTTCACGTCAGAGCCAGAGTCAAATTCTCCAATGTGGGAAGAAGGATGTGTTGCCAGCAAGGACTGCTTCGAAGGACTTTTCCCACACCAGGAGTGGCCATGCCAAGAGGGTCCCCCTCCTGGTGACCTTGGAACTGTGCAGGGACTGTCCCCCTAGGGCCAATGAGTTGGGACAGGACACCACAGCAGCAATTGCAGAAGCCTTATCAAGAGGTATCTGCCTGTCCTACAGAGTTGAGGACAGACCTTGCTTTGGGGAGCAGAGCTCAATGACACCATCCCAAGGGGCTCTGCTGCGCATGACAGACCACTGCACAAACCTGTTCTGGGAATGAGCCATGAGCCTGGCAGAGTAAGACCCAAATCACCTTCACCATCCTCCTGTTCCTTGAGCATGGCTTTCCCAAGAGACTGAAAGCTTCCCTGCCGTGTCTAACTTCACCAAATAATGACAAGTTGGATGTCTTCTTTTAGGTGTGGTGCCCTGACTCCAAGAGCAGTTAATAGAGATGTGATTATGGCACCAAAATGTGGCACCAGCACAAGTCATGGGAGTCTGGCCCTAGCCCCTCTGCCCCACCTGGTTTGTACAGAGAGGCTGGGATCACACTCTGAATTATGTGTCATCCTGTGACGTTAGGTGCTCTGATGTGACTAGGGCCTTCTGTTCCCTTAGAGGTGAGGCTGCTGGCTGGGGTGAAGACAATATGTCTGTGAAGCCTCCTACATTCTCAGAACTGCAGTTGTCTTCCAGGGAGGATCACAATGCTATGGAGGGAATCACAGGAAAGGCTGTTTCATCTATGTCATGATGGGGTAAAACTGGGGTGCTTTTTTGCTGTCTCAGTCTCAAAAGCTGGGGCATACTGCCTAACTGCCCATTACCACAGCTCAGGATGCATCTTCTCTAACAACCTGCAAGTGAAAGCTTGGGTGAGAGGTGAGCATATGGGGCCAGGTCACCCAGATCATGACTGATTCAACTCATGGTCAGTAGTGGCCACGTGGAACAGACTGAAGTTTGGCATTTGACATTGCTATTTGGCAACATCTTCTTCCCACATTGGAGAATTCTACTCTGAAGTGAACGTGGGGCAGTGCTTCACCCTCTTCTGTGTCCTGGCTGTGGTGATCCAGGTCATTCATTAGACAAGCGACCTGAATTATATGTGTTCCTTCCAGGACCGGGCTGCTGCCATACTGAGGCCTTTGGCTTAGAAGTGACCCGGTGTGCTGGCCAAGGACCCCTGCAACGTTACTCCAAGGGATGCCTCATTGGGCACTGCTATGATGCAAAGTGAAAACAGTTGGAGATTTATCTTTCATCTTGCTTCTTACCTCATCCCCAGAAAACTAGAGCTGGACAACTGGAAGACAGAGGCCATAGCTTCTGCAATCCAAGGTTCATCTCTGCCTCCCGAAAGGCTGCTCAGTTAGCATCCAGGCTCTCCTGAGGGCCTCACTGTTGTCGGTTATCCAAGCCACCTGCATCTGGCATCCCATTACCAGGAAAGGGCAAAATTAGGGCGGTTGGCAATGCTACTCAAAGGGAATGAGTCTGCATGAAGGACAGCAGAGCTCAACAGACCCTGCCCAACATGACCCCAGTTCAAGGGCACTGAGAGGTGAGTGGTCTCAGAGCAGGCTGGAGTTGGAGCAGAGAAAATCTCTTTCCTGCCTGTTCCTCTCCTCCTGCCATCTCCTGCCATGGTCAAGAGGGGTGCCCAGTTTGCGTGAACACATTGATGATAAGGTTTGATGGCCTTAAGACTGATAAAGAAGGGTGATTTGTGGGGCTGGGGCTGGGGACTGGTTGTTGCCAGATGTTGCCAGCAGCAGTGCCAGGCTGGGGATGCCGGCAGAGCCTTGGTGCATCCCACATCTAATGGCCATGTGTCCACAGATGCTTAAGGAGGACAGACTGGGTAATCCCTCTCACCCCAGGAAAAGCCATGGTTGGGCCACTATCCCAGCCAGAGACTGTGAAGGCCATGCCAGGGGTCCTTATGTCCTAGCACAGTCCATGCTTGGAGAGGGACACCCCAGTCCAAGGTGGCATGTGGGCCATTCCCTGGCTGTGACACCAGCAGGACTCAAAGGCTACATGTCCTGGCTCCAGATAAGGGTATTGCCTCCTCCTCCAGGTTAGGCAGACCCCCCATAGTCACCCTGTCATTAGCTGAGAAAGTTCATGGTGCTGCTCCTTTCTTTAATCTCATGTTTCCAAGGTGCTATTGCCCAAATGATGGTGTTTTAGATGCATCTTTAGGTTCATGAGTGTTTAGCCCTTGGTAGAGCCACAGATTTTTAAAATCAAAAGGGCGCTGTTAGGGATGGCATCTCTGACATCAGAAAGGATATAGAAATATTCACCCACACCTTCTATGTGACACACCATAGCTCTGATCACCGGGGCTCTGGTCTGAACTTGGAGGGCTCAAGCAACTGTTAGTCCAACATCTCTTGCTCAGCAATATCTCAGATGTGTCCTAGGCACTGCCATTTACAGGCCAATATCTCTTTCTGTGCTGTTTTCTGCAAGACTTATTTGCTACCAGAAATTTTTTCTATGAAATATTTAGAGACGCTCAGGTCAGCTCTTCTCTCTGCACTACAGACATCAAGCTTCTTAAGTTTCCCAGTATATCATATGTCCCAAACCTTGAACAGTATTTATGAAAGGACCTAAGACTGCAAGCTTTTATTAAACTAATAGAAAAAAAACAGAAATTTCTTTTTGCTGCTGGTAGGTGCCCAAGGGAGTGACAAAGTATAATAATCATTTTCTACGTAAAGCAAATTAAACCGATATTTATTTGAGTAATTCATCTTTATGTAATGATTATTTGCTATTTCTATATCCACTATTATTCACTTGTTGAGCTGCAGGCTAAAAACAAATTCCCATCACAGAAGATGAAAGGATTAGGGGCACTTAATGCCATGGGACATCAGGGGGGCCAGGAGGAGAAGTGGGGCCAGAAGACACCAAAGCTGGGTACCACCTCCAACTTAGGGAGTCCCTGAAGCCCCGGCTGCTGGGAGTGGGGCGGCTCAGACCAGTGGATGCGCTCCCTTGCTGCCCTACATTTTCTCCCTTTTCCCTAATTGCTTGCCCCTGCTACTGTCTCAGATGGGATAACTCATAACTCATGCTGGGATTATTCCACATATGGTGTTATTTTCAACAAGTTTAGACATAGTTTTTGGTAATCTACACATGTATTCACAGCTCCTTTGAATTGTACCCCTACCCGAGGCTTCATCTCAGGGGTTTTCTCTACAAAGGAAGGGCAGTAAAGGGGGAAACTGCTGCACTTGAATGTACCTGGGTGCTAAGCCCATGTGTTCTTCAGGTGGGAATGCTCCTCGGTGATGGATCTGACCCGGCCTTGCACTGTGCAACCCTGGGCTCAGCCAGTCTTGATGGGCATTGCCATGATACAACTCATAAATGGTAACATCTCCAAATGAGCACTGCAGGCTGCTAGGGCAGGCAAAGGAAGGCAAAACTGTCCCCAGTACTGCTGGCTTCACCTTTCATTAAACTCTCAGATGTCCTTCTTGCAGCTGCTGGTCAAAGCTACAGATCACAAAGTCTTTGGGGACATCAGCATCTATTATGAGCCAGAGCAAACACAGGGCAGCCTTTAGAAATAGTTTAAACTGTTTTTTTCCTCTAGAGTTTTGCATTTAAAGGAATCCCTCCAGCCCTTGGGAAATGAAGCAGCTTCTCCTGGCTGCATTGCAGCAGACATAAATGAAGCCAGAGTCCTAGCAGCCCGTAATGTGCTGCATGGAACAGGCCAAAGGCTCTGGCTGCCATTTTGGAGTCTCCTGAGCGTAGTCAGCTCAGCTTGGCTCTGCTCGGCAAGCTGTCCCCAGCCCCAGGGTCAAGGCTGAGCACTTCAGCTCCAAGAGGAAGAGCAGTCCCTTTTCTAGGGGAATGGCATGAGAACTGGGGGAGAGAGAGATCACTGGCCAGGAGGAAAGTTGGTTTTGCTGCTAAAGGTGATTTTTTTGAAGGAGCGACCTAATTTTCTTCCAGTTGAACTGCATTTTCTTGGGTTAGGTTTACTGATCAGGAAAGCAAAGGAGCAGGTGAACATCACTAACCAGTGGAGATAAACCTGGCCTCTCTCACTCAAGAACGCTTCAGAGATCTAAAGACTTCTTCTAATGCCAGGGACTACTTACTCTCTGGTTAAAATGGCATCTCCTGTGCTTACAAAAAGCACAACAACCACATTAGGCCACTGATCATTCTTGTTACAAACTCGAAGGTCATTCTGTCCCTCTCTGTTTGCACAGCAATGAAAAGAATGTCACAATGTGCTTTTCCACAGCACTATTCCGGGAAGAGATGTTTAAGGCAGGTTCATTTTCACGACCAAGATGAATATCCTCAACTGGAAATACATTGCTCTCCAGAGCAAAGGGCACAATGTTGAAATAGCTTCTTATGATCTGTCTGGAGTCAAGTCTTTGTCATATGGGAAGCAGAAGTAGACTGGGCTGTGTCATTCAAATGGCAGTCTAGTACTCTTTTCCCTTAAGTTTCTTGCTCTTCCATGGAAGTGGATCAAGGTCTTCCAGGTTTGCGTCAGTGTGGTCAGCACAAGTACTAATGTGCTTTTGCAAGCAGGACTGCAACACAAAGACAGCCTCCCACTGACAGTGTCTTCCTGACGGTTCCATGGCGAGCTGCCGAGGAGCAGGGCAGCCACCTGTGGATGGCAGGAGAGGGCTCAAACTGGGCTCTAGAGCATCCTGGGACGTTTGTGCACTGGCTTGCATTGGAAATTCATTTCCTTATGGCAAAAATCACTGTCCATCTTTCACTTCTGATTCATAGTTCAACACTCTGGACGAGATGTAAAACAAAACACATTAGGAGACAAGTTTCTCCCACCCCTCCTGAGGGTGACTACAGCAAATGATCAGACTAGTTTCCCCATCTGAACAACTATTTGCTGTTATCGTCAGCGTTGCTTCTCCCTTTTAAGCTCTTCTCTTTCTCAGCTTTTAGCATCTCTACATTTTAAACTTGGAGAAACAAATCTAGGATGAAGTTATTCAAATTATATCTTTACAGTTATCACATTGTACTGGGTTAAGCGGAAGTTGTTTGTAGCTGGATCAAGTTCATGCCTACACCTCCAAATTGCATTTATGCATTTCTTGAAATCAAGAACAGGCTCTCTTCCAAATGTCCAAATGGCAACGCTGAAGAGCTATCAGTTAGCTTTCAAGCCATCTTTCCATGTGAGCAGTGGAAATGGTGATATCAAAAGTACCTGCCTGGTTTCTCAAATCAGAAAATGTCACTCTGTGATCTTATTTTTCTGGAAATTGGCTAATTGGAGTTATTCAAGGGAAAATAGTTCACAGTTCAACTCAAAGCTAATGGGTTTCAAGACATGCAAAGTTCTCTTTATCAGGAGATTCAGAGTTACTCAAGTGTGTCACTACATCAGTCACAAACGAATGCAAGCAATTAATAAAAATACAAGTTTGTGACCATTGTTTCTGTTTCATGTTTCACTTTGCACATTAAAAAAAAAAAAAAAAAGAAAAGAATAGTAGCCACTAGAGGGAGTGGAAACCGAGTTGCCATTTCTGTAACTCTGAGTACCTCACAGAAGTGGGTCGGGCAATCCAAGCTGGTCTCTTATCAGCACCCCGTATTAAAGCATGAAAGGCTTTTAGAGATCAGAGACTGAATTGCTGGAATAGGGGCTGGAAATCTTGATTTTCTCCAAAAAGGCAAGGGCCAGTTGTGTACAGCTGTGCAGGAACCAGGAGCAGGTGGCCCATGGGAGGTTCTGAATATGTGCAAGCAGTGGGGTCTATGTTTACTACTCTCGACCTGTGAATCGTATGAGTCGCCTGCAAGGGTGAGGTAGGAAGGAAAGCAGTGCCTGTCTGAGCACACTCCGGGAGGAAGGATGGGAATCCTGTCCTGAATACGAGGCATAAAATCTATTTCTGACAAATTTAAAATAGTGTATAATGTTAAATGGGTTTTCTAAACAGGTATCTAGTGTTGAGAGCATTAAATTAAACATTATGTGGCTTAGCATGTTATACAAGAAACAGCCTGGAAAATGAGAAATACAGTAATAGATTGCATTATTTGTAGTTTCTTTTTCTTTTTCCCCCCCCCCCCATTTTCTATCCTTAATAAAGAACAAACATATGAAACTAGCACTTTTGGGGGGGACATAGCGTGTCCAGATTCCATATTTGCGGTGATGGCCTGCTATTTCTGCCTAGTCCTTTTACATGGATTTCTTAATCCAACCTCTCCCTAATTTAATTCTTGCTACTTTAGAGCTGAGTCCAGAAATGCTGCCAGCCTGTGGACAGAGGCTATGGTGGGTCTGTGTGGAGGTCGAGGCTGACACCAACTCCATGCCAGTGCAGGGCTTGAGACCTACAAGAAGGGTATCCCGTAACCCATTTTCCTTCCTGGGATGTGAGGGAACACTGACTTTCATGGCCGCCCCGCCAGCACTCCGCAGTGCCGGCCAGCTCCCCCCATCTCCACGGTGTCGGGGACCAGCAGAGAACAGCTCCCGGCCTCCTCTACTGCTAAATAATTTCGAGTCTAGGCAAAGAAAAGCTAGGTGGGAGCCCCCTAAATTTGTCTTCAGCCTCACTGACAATCCAAAGCACACGTCCCTGTCGGGTTCCTGTGACTGCCTACAGATCCAAGTGCCTTTTCGCAGCTTCACTTGGCCGGCAGCATGTGACTTTCCTGCAACATTTTAACAGAGCAGAAAGGACCAAAGCATGTGCTGTGCTTTGAGCTTGCGTGGCATTAAGTTTTACAGCTTGTTACCTTGAAGCATGTTTTACTCCTATCTAGCCACTTTCCGTTGGAAAAAAAAAAAAAAAATATATATATATATATACACACCAGGATTCAAACCAGTGAATACTGTCTGTATGTTATGCAGCACCATTTGCTGGAGGACTTTCAGTTAATAGCATTCTGCTCTGTTCCAGCAATAATTTGTTTTTGCACATGGAAGTGCAGCATCAAGATGTGGATCATGTTGGAAAATGTTAGGTAGTACTCCCGTCAGAACCCGTGGGGAAACATATGTTTTGTGTCTTCCTCACAACCTAACTTAAAACAAAAGGAGGTATTCAAAAATTTGCTTTGGAAGATTTTAAAGAACAGCACGAACTAAAAAAACATTAGCCCAAATTAATTTTCTACATTAAAAATCAGCACTGATGAGAGCCATCTTAGATCAAATAATTTATTTAGTAATTCCATGTAAACACTTTAGATTTACTAGTAAATACAAGGCTTGCTGTTCTTTTAAATAGATTATTCAAAAAATAAGAATCTATTGTTAATGGCAGGTTTACTAGAGATCTCCATACTACTGTACAATAAGGAATTTGTTTTCTATTGAATTTAACATCTTGATTTTTCTTGTTTTGCATTTGTTTTACATACAGCCCCAAGGACACACATTTCAACTGCTCCCTTACGATGTCACTGCTGACTTTGGTGCACTGGGGAAGGTACGCAGGTAAATTCTCCCATCCTGGAATTGGTAAAGGTTGATGTGAAAGTGGGATGGCAGAACTTGAATGAACACTGTTCAAAAATACATGCCTTTTCGGTCAGAAAACAGAAAATAAACCATGAAGAACTTCTCTTTGGGATGTATAAAAGCAATGAACTCCATTGTTTGCATTTACTTATCAACATAACAATACAAATACACATATCCACAGTTTCTGAAAAGCATCCTACAAACTAAAGAATGCAGTGGTTCTGAGGCTGGGTACACCGGTACACTAAAACCAAAAGAACGATAGCTTCTTACATAGTCAAATGAAAAATAAATATCTTTATTTTCTGCCTACTTTATTTCAGTTTTCAAATAAATTTTAAATAAATCTGTACAAAGTATACTGTTACAGTATATATTTGTAAGTTAACTGAAATGCCTAAATATAACAACACTACAATAAAGCAGTATAGATTGGCACATCTCTAATAAAGATTAACTTTTACACTCAAAAAATACCAACTCCCATGAAAACCCTTGAGATATTTTTGGTATTTTTAGGCAAGTTATGTTCCAAACATATTACAGATGAATTCTCCTCTATCTTAAAAAGAAAATCACTTCCAGTCATTTTGCAGAGAAAGTGAACATCTATATACTTTTAAAGGGACACTATCAGGCTAAGATAGATAGACAGATAGATATATCTTTTTTATATATATATACATATATATATATATATATATATATAAAGCAAATTTCTGAAGAGAAACTTTGATCAAGAAAATGGCAAGTTTTAGACACCTTGTGCACTTGTAGTCATCTTGCTGAGCTCTGATTTTGATCAGTGCCAGGGACCTGATCCTGTTTCCCTCTGAGGCAGAGGCATTGCCACGTACTTTGCACAGGAGGGGATCAGGCCTTTCACTTGGACCGGGAGAGACTCCACGTCCTGTGGTCAGGCAAGTCCTTGTAGTCAGCTGCCTTTCACCCAGCACCCAGAGCTGCACAGCTCTGAGATGCAAACAGCTTCAGGAAAGTTTCGAGCCAAATAAACAAACTAAAAATATATATATATTATTTTTCCCTTGCAGTTAAAAATGAATTAACACACATGTACTGAGGGTGAGTTTTTCTTTTTTCTTTTTCTTTTTTTTTAAACAAGAATCTAAAATTGATCTGACAGTGTCCCTTTGCTCAAAATAAAGACTTCCATACTATATAGATTAGATATTGAAGCAATCTCATTCACTACAAACAGGGTGAAAGAGCCAGGTACATTTATAAATTCAAGTTTTCAAATGACATGGTCCAAGTGCAGTTGTTAGTTTCATGAGTTTTTGAAATCTCATAATTGTTCATTAAATGATTCTGAACTGGGAATTGGAGGATAAATATTACAGCTTAAGAGTGAGAATTTTCTCTCTTAGTTTTTCCAATGATATATTAAATCAATGTTTACATGCTGAAAGTTAATCTTACATTAGAATGTAATGCAATATTGGCTGCAACATAAACCTATAAATAAATCTGAACTAACATAGATTAAACTCTGTTAAATATTTCTAAGTTAATAAAATATTGACAGTATTATAAAATTACAGTATTTACAATAAGAAAAAAACTAGACTAATATATACCTTTAACAGATCTGTTCTCCAATTTGGGTTTGCAACGGAATTATGACTATATGAACAATTTATTATAAAGTTGCATTGCAATATAATTTTTCCATTAGAGCTAGAGAGGGTAATCTATTACTGCCTTTTAAAAAATAAATGACTTCTCATGGTGGGGTGTAGCTTTTGAGTACCAAACTGGTAACAGAAGTCCTCCGCAAGACGTCTGAAGATAATGTAGGACCAGGCTCAATTGCTCAGATTAAAGTTGTGTTATAGAACTGCCAGCAATCAGAACCACACAGGCTGTAAAAGGGGAGGAAAGGTAGTTTTCAGCTCAAAGTGTACAGCTGGAAGACTCCCGTCATTATGGACTCCAACTAAGGTTTCAGGAGCTTTGATTTGCACTAAAGGGAAGATAACTTTAGCTTTTGTTTCATTAGAATGAAATTAGTAGATTATGCTCCTTAAAGGGACATAGTTAGGCTGCAGTTGTACTGAAAACACTCTTGCCAACCATAATCTATACGATAAAACATCTGAAATCACGTTTTGATTTTGTTTGTTTTTGCAGGGGGTTGTGTGGTTTTTTTTCCTCTCTCTCTCTTTTTTTTTTTTTTTTTGTTTGTTCAAAAGAGAAAAATTTGGCTGGGGCTGTGCAGTCAACTCATTTTCTATTCCTCGCCAGCTTCTCTGTTTCTTGAGTATTAGCATAATGCTGTTGTGTTTGGGTTGCAAACACCTGCAGAAAAGGAAGCTTCAACACTCCCAGGTTGATTTGTCTTGGTATAAACCAAAATTCTGAAAATTACACAAATCAATTCCAATCATTAAGAAATGCCAGCCTGCTTTTGGAGTCTCACCTACCTAACAATGTCCTTTTAAGGTTCAAACCTTTTACCTGACTTTTCTCTCTGCTTCGGAGAAAGAGTTTAGAAAGGGTAATGTCCAAATTCTCTCCCTCCTCCCCACTTTATGCTTTCTTTACAAAAGAGAATGCTTGATTTCTAGTAGGATATAGAAAAAAAGGGGGAAAAAATCATTTCCAAATTCTGATCCCACCCTCCCCTCCCCCAGTCCTGTTTGCTGTAAAACAGAAATGTCATTTCCTAATGTACACTTTTGGATAAATATTTTCTAAGCCCAAGCCTGAAGACACTTGTGAGAGACCTACCCACAGGCTTTGGAAAGGTGAACCAATTTATGCATTTGTAAGGATTTCTATTAGTTCCCGCACCAGACTGACGGGAACACCTGTATCCTTAAAAGTAGACTTTAAAATGTTAAACAACAATTTGTAAACTCAGGTCTACATTACCAACAGAAGGGTCTAGGTCCTGTGGGCTCCTTTTCCAGAGATGCAGAGCAGGAAAACTAGAAAGAAAACTTGGTACCTTTCAATTACCTGCCAGTTTGTACTGGGGGGGAGTGGGGAACGAGAGAGATGAAATGACAACTGACCTTATAAACAAAGGTATGTTTAGGGCTTCTGGTTTCAGGAATAAACCGATATTTACTGGTAAAAGTCTGCCAAAAAACAAAAACAGAAACACAGGATTACTGGTAAATATTGGTTTATATGGAGAAGACAAAAAAAAGTCATTTTTTTTCCTGATCTCCATAGGTTCAACTTCTGCAGTCCTGAGGCATGTTACACCGGGGCGAGCGGGAGGAATATGCCCCAGAGCAGGAGCTGAGTGCTGATCTAAGGCCTCCCTATGCTCAGCTGAATTTTTGGCAAATGAACACCTCAAACCAGAAGCCTTATGTTTAAAGGAAAGTCAGATTTCTTTTCTTTACTCCATTTAAGCTATGTGCCTCTTTCTGGAATTCCCCCCTTTTCCAAAAGACTGCAGTTAACCGAGCAGTCCTGAAAGGTGTTTGTCTGACAGCCCAGGAGAGGGAAAGCTTTCTTTTGAAACTACCTGGAAATGAATTTGTATATAATATGGTATCTCATCATGAAGGCTGCTTGCACCTGAGCCTCTAGATTTTGACTGTTGTCCACTACATGAGATACCATAAAATATACAAGACTGAGTGTATATTTTGAATAAAGGATTTTCTTATAAGTGGCATAAACCCATTCATTTTATTTACATGCTTATTTATTTCCAAAAATAGAGTTGGTCCACATTGGACAAGAGAAATCAAGAAGCCATACAGTAGAAGAGTTAAAAGTCCAACATTTAACCAAAGTACAATGAAATTCCAGAATTCTGTGGCTGACTTAAACCACAGAAACATACACATGAGCCACACAGACATTTGTACATATAGCATTATATTACCAATAATATTTGCAAACATGAGGTCAAGATGGCTAAAAAAAACCAATAGAACAGAACCATAGGTCATGGCTGAAAAGAAGCAGGTTTTAAATGACCTTAACTACCAAGGGAGAACACAAGTCTCCAGAGTTGTTTCATTTTCGTTTTGTTTTTTCCTTGAACTGAAAAAAGTCCTAATTTATCATTCCAGGGGATCAAAATTTAGGATTCACGTTTGACATGGTGAAAACCAACCACATTTGACTTCCTAAACACAAACTTAACAGCTGCAGTAAACCAGCCCACTAACTATGTGAACAGCATTACAAATAGAGAATTCTTTATTTATTGTACCTTTGAAGATACAAGAATGCATGTGGCTGAAATACAAAATACCATGGAACTGCAGAACTCCACCAGTAAACCCATCCAGGAACTGGCTGTGTTTGGTATTAATATCAACTCAGAGGACCTCTTAATATTGCAGCACGCACACGGAAAATACAGGCCGTGGCAATGACCTGCAGTTTCTAGGCCAAAGATTTCCGACACCCTCCCGTACAGAGATGCTACAGGACTAGGCCAGGGAGCACAGGATTGTTACATGGTGCTGAGTTACACAAAGCGAAGCAAAAGCCAAAACAAAAGCCCAAATCTATAACCTTTCAGTTTTACGCTAAAGCTGGGCAAATTTGCAGGTCAGGGTATCCTTCCCACACACCTGGACCTGCTGGCCCTACTTGCCTTCTCATCTCCCCTGACCCCAGCCCAGCAGACTGCTGTGTGGTGTTAAAGATCACCTGGAAAAGAAAAAATATGTAGGTATTTATACCCTTCTTGTGTGTTGTGGGGTGTCTGAAGAAGCTCCTAATGGGTTTTCTCTTTAAAAGAAGGGATTCCCTCCCTCATCATGGATGATTTTTGGCATTAAGAATTGAGGTCCTGTCTACCTTTCTTGGAAGACTACAAATAATCAAGCCTGAACAGATTTATAGTATCAGAGGAAGCAATATCTGACTGATGAGTGAAGTCTTTTTTATTTAAACTATTTAAATTTTTTACATTAAAAATATCAATCAGATAACTGATGACAGCTGAAGGAAAAAAAAAAGTGTAAAAAAGATGCATTATCCCTAAGTTACGGTCTAGTTTAGCTACGTATTTACATGGACCTCATCATGATAATATCTCAGTGTCTCCAAAGGAAAGAAAAATAGATTTAAATCTGTATCTTTCAATTAAAAGTTTTCAAATAAAAGCAAAGTGTGCTTCCAATCTACATGTTTGGGTTCTTTTGCAGAGCATCACAGCAAGTAAAATAGGGAAGACAATTGTAGCACTCCTGGTATGTCTACAAAAAAAACCAAACAAAACAACCCCTGTATGGGGCAGAACTACATAAAAAGGGTATAAATTCATTTTTTCTTTTTCAAGTCATATTTGACATTCACAATATTAGGCCCAGTCCAATGTGGATCCTAGTACAGAGCTAATTTACAGAACACCAACAGTAATTATCTGTACCTATAAGGATTTAAAGGCAAATATACTGAGTACATTTAGAAAAAATACTATTACCAAAACGCCAGACCTTTAACAGCAGTTAAATGGAAACACCCGTGCAGTTTTCTATGTGGACAGACAGTTTTTAGTACAAGTCACTATTATCATCTGAGCCTGTAACAGACAACTTTTTTTCTGATTTGTGTTCTGGAACATCTCTAATCTCAGATGTGGAATATATTTAAAAAAAAGATGGGCCTGATCCCATGCAGTTGGGTACATACAACACTCGCAAATGAAACCCAAAGCCCAAATTCCTACAGAGCGAGCACAAGAGATTTTGCATTGTCTTACATCAAATAACTATCATGCAAGCATATCACAACTTTTTTTTTATATTATGTACTTTAAAGTCAGCAGATGTAATTTAACTAGAATTGAGCAATCTAATGAAATTAGTATTTCTAGAGGAAGGGGACATAGGTTCTGTCAGTGACAACCACCAGTATATCAAGGGAAAAACAGCACAGGAACATCTTGGAGAGCTAATGAACTGTATTTAATATGAGTTCAAACACAACAGCATCTAAGACCCTAGCACCTAAATGTATAATATTCAGTTATTTCTTATGGCAGTCTTTATACAGCTCCGGTTCATATGCTTTTGCTACCCAAAACCAGATGCTGAGGGAAAGATATTCTTCTTTCTGAATAAGCAAATCATTTAAAGCCTAATAATAATATTGTTAGAGCATTAAAAATTAGTTTTTCTTTGTATATTGCCTTGCATTTCACAAACCTAATCTCTGCGTACTCACAGTACCAAACTTTGTTAGGCCCTTCTGAACTTGCTCAGTCACTGCCAGGCTGAAGAGATGTCACTAACATAAACTGACCACTCTATGGGCTCCTAATTGCCAATTCATATATTTAAGCACCAATCCTAACAGAAAGCCTTGAGGCAAACCTGCTATTAATCTATTCCTATCACAAAATTAGATGGTTTAGCATAGCATTTACTGTTCTCTATCAACATCTCCTGAAGGCAGGGAAGGCAGGAAAAGCAAGGGGATTTGCTCTGACTTCTAGATTTTTAAGAAGCCTCAACCTAAGCTAGAGCAGCATAGGGTTGCTCTAGCTTACACCATTTAGCTATGGTTCCTCCCATGTCTGCTGGAAAGAGAGATAACACAGGCATGCATGAACACACACATACATACAGAGACAACCCTCTCTCGAGAACAGAGCTGGATGAAAACTGCTTTCTTGACCTGGAAAATATTGGACAGATCTTTCTCCTCACCCCTTCCCTTTTTGCTCAATGTCAAAACTGAGACCTTTTAGATTTTTTGGTAAAAACAAAAGGAAACTGAATGCATCCAGACTTGTCTGGTTGCTGAGGCACACTTGGGGATGTGGCAGCCCTGCAGTTCGAGCTCAGGGTAGGGATTTGAACTAGGGGTGTCACATCACAGGAGAAGTCAAGATTTCATCCTGCCAACTATTCTGCGCTTCTTTCTTTTCTTCAGTCAACCAGGCTTTCCAGCCAGGACCTAGATGCATTCGCAATAAAAGTTCAATGAAAATCAGCCCTTCTCCACCACACAACTTTGGTTTTAATGAATTGGTGTTTTCCAGAGGAAACTCACTTGTTCAAAGACTGCAGACCTACTCAAGAACTCCTCTATGCTCAGGAAGTCTTGGACCACCATCTCAAACTAGACTTTTGTCTACCTCGTGCTGCCTGAGTGATGAACATTGTCTGGAACAAAAGAAGAAACCAAGATATTTCTCTTCTCATTCCAAGAATAATTTTTAAATGCCTTCTTGGGAGGATTTTATCAAAATCTTTTAAAATATTCACATAAAGATCAGTTGACTCTCCACCTCCTGCTGTTTGTCAATGTGTCCAAAGATTCTGGTAGATTACCTGGAAAACAAGATCTTTCTTTGCAGAAAGTATGCTGCTTTCCACCTATCACATACAGAAGTGTTATAGCACTTCAGTTAATCTTTCTCAGACCAGAGTTCAGGATCACTAATCTGCAATTCCCAGTGTCCTATTTAATACTTCAATTTAAAAAAAAGAAAAATCCATTATTAGGGTGTTATCTAGTCATGGACAATACTAAACTATTTTTTTAACAAGGTCTTATTTTTGCTACTAACTTAGTGCTTCAGTCTCAAGCTACTTCAAAACTCCTAGGTACAGCAGTTGCTTTTCCACTTAAATTTATTGCTTTGCTCTAGCATTTCTGCCTTAGACTCTTGAGTTTCAGAGAGAGGCTCTTCATCTTTATCATCTAAAAGGACTAGATCACAGACAGATAAGCTCTCAAACACACACTTTGCTCCAGAATGAAGCTGAGAAGTCACTCAAGTACAATGAAAAAGTGCAGAAAATTAATTGGTCCTTCATTTCTATGAACTCAGATTTCTCCTGGCTTTCTCGCTGATACACTGAAAATAACAATTGTTCTCTAAGGCCTCTGGCTCTTCAAAGCTCCTCCAAATATATTTAATTTTCAGATCGCAGATTACCTGCTATATAGCATGGCTCTTTCAACCTACTTCATGAGAGTTGGACTTTTGTCTTTTGAAAGAGTGTTGCTGGACTCTACCTTTATAGCTGTTTTACCGTACTGATTTACACCTCAACTCTCAAGCTCTTTCATGCCAGACAGAGTTCTGCCTAACGTGGATATCTGTAACCTTTCAAGGCATCTATGGAGCTGCTATGCCAAGTCTAAGGGTTTTAAGTTTCTGTTATTCTCCCCTCTGAAGTTTTAGAATACAAGACTCATTTTTAGTCCAGCTTCTTCCACCCCTGAGAATGCTGAACCTGTAATTGTACTGTGGTCACTATTATTTAATGACTCAACTGTAATTATATCTTGAACCAATTCTTATGTTTTAGTCCTAAATCAAGGCTAACTCTAGAACAGGCTGTTACAAGAAATGAATCTTTAAGTAAATCAAGTTTTTTGTTCACCAAAATGTTTTGGAAGGAGCTGGCTAACAATCTGGCCAGAAAGCATGGCCATAATTGAAGTTACTCTTTCTTACAGGTTTATGAAGACTCAGCTGCCTATTTTCACCCAAGCCCCATGAAATTCATAACATTTTTTTGGTCTGGAGTAGAAAATTTCCTAATACATCAGTGTCATTACAATTTGGGATTCATATCCACATAGATTTGACCGTATGGTCATCACCACTCCAATTTCCTCTCAGATTTTATGGCAGCTTTTCTAGATCTAGTGCTCCTTCACGCCTTTATGACCTACCATGTCTGTCCTGTATAGTTTAATGCCAGGTAGTATGGCATCTCACTAATTTTCACTGTCTCTCCCCTCCTCCATGTTTCAATAAGGCTAGCTATGTCAAGGTCTTTTTACATTCCTGGGCTTTCTACTCACCTAGTTTTGTTCAATGCTTCTACACTGGTATAAAGACTTTTTTGTTTGTTTGTTTTGGCCACATGCCTATTTCTTATTCATCTCTGTAGTACAACGTCCCATTACCCTTCCACAGTATACGGCTCTGTTCTCAACCTCCTTGTACTCTGCATGCATGAAAATTTATTCCTTGCCCTCTGGTAGAAATGGGCATACATTTTTGTTACTGATATTCCTGTTCAGCATCTTTGTTCAACCCCTGGGAACACCAGCCTTCCACTAGCACCATGTTTAAACTGTCCTCCCAAAACCTTGTCCACTTTCTGTGCCACCAGTCTACTTCCACTTTGTTGAAGTGCAACCAAGCTCACACTGCAAAGTAATAAGTTCTTAAATTCACTTATTTATCATACCCTTTCTATCATTTTCCCAGTCACATATTGAGACTTTAGGAAAAAGGTACCACCATGCTCTAAATGCTGTCTTCTTCCCAACCATCCAAATTTCGCTTCCCAAATATCTGAACCTCTTTCATATGCAAAGACCACAGCACAGGATTGTTCCAAGCACTCTGATATCTTCCGAGATTTAGTTTTGCTCCCATCAAGCAGCTCATCAGATGGTCCTCACAATAATCAGGAATTGACCCTGTATTTCCCATGAGCAAACCATCTGCCATCCAAGCCTCTCCAAGCTATCTCCCCAGTTTCTGGAGACCTCTTCAACATGCAGAGAACAACTGCTCACTAAATTACAAATTACTCTTCTAGCCCCGTCCAGTTACAAGTGAAGTTTCCTCAGATGAAAGAATGAGGCAACCAGTGCTGAGGTGAGGATAAACCATGACCATCTGCAGGTGCTAATTCCATCTCTTCTTCACCAGCTCTACAACTATGGCCTCAAGATGCTTACTGGAGCAATGAGCACTACCACTTGTTGCACTGTATGATATTCTGTCACAAGCTAACCACTCAAAGTATGCCCTCTGTGCCCTACTGTGTGGTTCCTAGTGCAATCAAGCTGATGTTCTTCAATTTCCGTAATTAAACCAGGATGTTTACTTTATGACCATATAAAGTCCATCTTTAAACTAAAATAGACCTTGAATGCTAACTGATTTTTTTTTTATTACTTTAAACCACCAATTAGAGAGTTTGATTGCACAAAATAAGTTACATATGGCCTTGCATAAACCTGCAAGGACTCATTTACCAGGACTTTTATTGACAGATGCAGCTTGGAAGCCAACTTTTCTTTTAATTGAATGAGTCCCTGAATACAGCATGATCAAAAGACCTATCTACAAACCAAATTGTTTGCATACATGAAAGCAAAGAAGACAATTACATTAATTTGCAGTGCTTAGTTCAGAATTATTAAAGCTAGAAAATATTTCAAAGCATCTAGTCCCTATTTTGCTCAGAGACCTTCTTGGTTTGTCTGGTTGCCCTTCAGCAGCTCCTTGCAACGGTAACCCTACCATCATGAAAACCATGGCACTTAAACAAAATAATCTTTCTAAGAAAAAGAAATTTAGACCTAGTTTATTACCCTGCATCTGACAAGACACTGGCTTATTTTCTTCACCTCTGGTGCTATAAACACAAAAATTTTCTTAAGTTGACCTACCCACACAATTCCTGATACGCCAATGTTACGTTGCCAGCTCTCCTCATCATCACTTGAGTGGGAGGTTTAAATACCAGATTTTACCAGTCCTTTATCCAGACTTCCTAGACCAGCCATTTCTTCAAGTCTTGACAGATCAGTAAGCCTTCACAATTTGCCTAGAAATGAGAAAGCTGGGCCTTCCTCTGCTGGACCAGTGCAGAAGGATTCTTAAGACAAGAGCTGGTCTTTGAAAACCTAGCGCCTGCCTGCAGACACCTAGGTAAACATATAAGTCTTGAGGAGTCTGGATCAGCTGGCACAGAGCCAGGAGAGCTGACAAGATGACACATACTCCCAAAGAACTGCTGGTTTAAACTCCTCTGTCTATATAAAAACATAGAATAAAAGGCAAGCGTAAGAAAAGCAAGTCCCAATGCTTGGGGGCTACAAACAATAAAGCCAACAGCTTACATTGCACTCACAAAGTACTGTGCAACCAGCACAGATCACGGAGAAATAAAATATAGTCCCTAGTGAAACACTACAGCAACCTCAACCTGGAGGTGAGAAAGACACGCAAAGCAATGGAGATTTGCAACGATGCTCTGAGATGTCCTGTCCAGGCAGGTCCTACTGCAGGTACACATATGCTCTCTTGCACTCTGGCACATGATAACAAATCTTTCTACCCAGGCACAGTTTAAAAAAAAACAAAAAACCAACAACCAGCCCCCTCCCCTCTTCTCCCCAAATCTTTGACCAGAGCTAGCACACTATCTGAAAGGTACTGAAGATCTGAGATGCCCAGTGATTTGAATTTGAGTCACACATCAAGACATTCACCATCAACGGAAAGAAGGAAAAGCAGCCACTGCTCATTTTCTCCACCCTCTACTCCCAGCAGTATAAATCACCCAGGCATATACACTATATAGGCTTAGCCTCCTCCAGCTAGCCTGCAGCTTCATCTCAACACTGGGTATATCAACACAGCTTAAAACACAGATGAGCTGAAAACATACGTGTAGAGTTCAACAGTGCAGCAGAGAGTCCACAGTTTAGATTTCCTCGCATACTTGCCCTAAAGCCCCATATATTAATGTTGATCCACTCTAGAGCAGTTGAGCATTGACCCAGCATGATCATGTGAGATCTCTCTGAAAGCAAATGAGCCACTCAGGCTCAACTCCCATACCATCTAGCAAGTCTGCAAGTACAACAGTGCCACTTGATGGTCAAACCAATCGACCCGCTATCAGCAAAGACACCTCTCTTACACCAAGACAGTCACAAATATGAATTGAAAGCACAATCTTTGTACTGTGTCCAAGATGAAATCCAAACTCAATTGGGTCAACATGATCAAGGGGATTCAGATGCAGTTTGCAAACCAGCTTTACAAACAGTTCTCTATAGAAGTCAATATGTTAAATGAGATGACATTATGACATTTCAGTGTCTAGAGGTTTTTCCTGAACAGAGGTCTAAATCTCTTAAGATAAGCATACACTTTGCCTTCACTAGGACACACTGCTGATCAGCTTCCATAACAGCCACTCTCCAAGTTTTCACTAGCCAAGAGGGACACATCTTTCTACACTGCAAGTTGTAACCCCACACCTCTCTCAACTGCAACAGAAAGAATGAAGCTTTTCTTCAGTTCCTGCATATTTCAGGTGTTTCCAAACAAACAAACAAACAAACAAAAAAAACACCTTCTGCACCACAGCCAGGAAGGCTCAGAACAAACTTCCATTGCCAGCATTGTAGCCAGTCTTCTTTCCACTTCAGTTTCCTACATGTCCTAGGCCAAAGAAGAGACTAAGATGTGTATTTTTACAAAGCTAAAGGCAGGAAGATGGACAGCAAACTAACCGATGACCAGCAAAACAAAGAAATAATCTGAGTTAACCCAGAGAGCTATCTGCTGATGAAGATCCAGAAGATACCTGTTCAAAAAAGCCACCTTATTGGTGATTCAGGGGTTTTACTGTTCATGACCTCTAGTTTGGTCCAGCGGACCTAATGTCCATTAGTGGTTAAAGCACAAGGTGCACTTCTGGAGCTTGTCTTTCGAATCTAGTTTGCATGCTCTGAGACTCCTCCATGATAAAAACCAAAGTATGGTACATAGGGACAATAGAGTCACTTCCAAAGTGCACTCCTGAGCTACAAAGCTCATGTAGACACAGCCCATGACCACTCTGGAATGTTCATTATGACATTCCAAGTCATCCAAAAAGAGACAATATCCATATGCTTCATAAAACCAATCTAAGCAGGAATCCTTCTCAGCAGGACGGGTTGCCCTCTGGAGCAAAAGACTCAGAAACCAAATTCTCTTTACAGACAAATGAGTACAAGCAATATTGATCTGAACAAGAACATTGAAGCATTATTTAGAAATATCCAGCCATTCGTTCTGTCTTGTTTTAATCCAGTCAACACTCAAATACAGAGAGTAGGGCCAGAAGTCCTTTATCTTTCTCTTTTCTCACTTAATATCTAATTGACATTTCTGTGAAAACACGCCTCATTTCTCGCTATATAAATTCAACTCTCCCTCTCCCTCTTCTGTGATATTTTGCCTCAAATAAGCTACACAGGTGTTTATTATTTTTATAGATGCAGGCATGACATGCTCTCAGTCTCCTGACAAACATCATTTCTCTGGCTCTAGTCACATAGTGACGCTAAGTCGCAGAGATCGGACCTGTGGAGCTACCCACATCCACATCCCCCTCCTCCCGCTGCTCCCCCTGGATCCGTGCTGCCCAAATCCTCTGGGCCACCTAGATTGTCCAGCTGCCACAGGGGGCAAGGATACTTGGGAAATGTTTTCCAGAGCTGCTATAATCTGGCTGTTGATGTGTTTCTCTGTAAATGACACCATGTATCCTCCACATTCAGCACCACTTCATATACCAAAGCATTCAAAATGTGGCCAGTACATATCTTAACTGTCCAGTCCCGCCTGCCTAACCCTCCTGTCCTACTACATGCTCTCTGAGAGCCACAAAAGTCTGCTAAACTCTCTTATTCTCATCCTCCAACTGGCTCTTTCAAAGGACAAGATCTCCTCTGTCTGTGTCAGGTAGTAGCTTCTCCTCCAGAACAGTCTTTTTAGCTGACTTGGTACCTGCTTGAGTCCCTAGCTTCTGACCGGTTACAGTAACTGACCCACTGGCAACAACAGCATCTTACATGCTCACAGGTGAGCACTTCAGAAGACAAATCTGTTCATCTTTTCTCTTCCAAAACACTCCTCTAGCAACACTTCCACGTGATCCAAATTGCAATGAAATACCCAGTATACCACTGGGAGAGTAACTCTGTGAACGCCTAACCGTTGACAATTTGGTATTTCCTTCTACATGGTACACACAGCCATTCTGATTTGTATTAACTACAAACAACGCATGGCCCAGTAAATCCTCATTAGTCCGCTCATACTTTGCGAGAAATGAGACATTGCAGACTACAACATAGGCTGACTTCACCCCACACTTGCAGCTGCCACTGAAACACTGTGCCATCAAGAACTAAAATTTTTTGAAAGGACAAAAGGTAGAAAAGAAGGGAAGCCAGGCTAAAAGAAATTCACAAGGCAGACTCAAGACAAGCATCTGACACAAACCGTACACGAGCAAGGAGACGGTATCGCTCATCTGAGTAGGGCATACAGCCCATGCAGGGCTCCCCCACTCCAGCACACTAACTGTGCCTGCCAAATTAGAAGTGCATTTGCCATTTGCCATCAGCCCATTATTCTCAGCAATTTCAACACAAGAGATCCAACTTAAAGCAAAAAAAAATGCCACACACTTCAGGTCCAAAGATTAGGTTCTGGTTCAAACAGGCTTTTAAAAACCGTTAGCATTTTGAAAGTTCGTTAGATTACCCTTAACTCGCTTTAAACTATATATATGTATCTCCCTGCCACATTTGCAGCCCACACACAACATTTTGCAGTACCAGAGAGTTAAATCATGTGAAAGTAACCAGTGTAAAAGGAACCATAGACTTGAAAAAAAGCTCTGGGCTGAAATTATCTTTCATTGTTACAAGCCGCACAGGAGTTTGCAACAGCTTAAGGAATCGAGAATAAAAATGGAACTAGCCTGTTTACCTTGTCAGTTGTGTCAAAACATTTTGACAACACTTTGCATGCAGTCAGCTTCTCTGTTCTGCTACCAAAAATTCAAATCCTTTCACCTCTCTTTACACACTATAAAATAAAACCACGAGAGTAAAATTTTTAGTGAGAGAAATACATGTGCAAAAAATACAAAACCTGGCACAAGAACTTAAAACTACATTAGACTCCTTTTTCAAATAGTCCAAACATCAACACTAACAGTGATCTTCAGTTACACAAGCAGGCAGCCAGCAGAGAAGGATAATAAAGAATAAAAGGAAAAGTTGGATAAACCCGATAATAAGCAAAGAAAAAAAAAAAGTGCAAAGCAGGATTTTGAAATTGCAGTTAAAAAAAAAAATTCTTGACAGTGTCCTTTTAACAGAGAAGCTCTCCAGGATTTTAGGCAGAATCCTATCTTTTGAAAAACAATCCAAGCCAATAAGAAGCAGCAGGTTTTTGAATGAGCAAATTGCTGTGTTGTGGAATAATTTGCTTTCACTATCTTTTTCCAACTCACCTATCAGAGATGGAAACTCATTTTCTACACACTGGACTAGCAAAACCCAGGAAATTTGTTGGTTTTAGTTATACTTTGATATTTCATGTTTCACAAGAGTCCCCAAAAATATAAACCTGTTTTAGCATTCTTGTACATTAATGTCAGGATTTCCATTTCTAGCTCCCACAACTTTTGAAACAAACAAGTCAATCAGATTTGGTATATGCCCTGAAAGAGGAAATGGCAGGTCTAGGTTTTAAGCAAACAAAAAAAATAAAGTCAGTGCTCTGCAAGGTGTTGGATCCAAACTCACTTGGATCCGTTGAAGTCTTCAATCCAAAACGCTTAGTAATTTTACTTAGAAAAAAAAAGTTTAAGTTGTCCAACTTAGAGAAAATAAGAAGTGGCAGACCTTTGAGGACAGGAGACAGTGTGCAGGTGCAAAAATATAACATGCCATAGTTCACCACCTTATAAGAAATTATAGAGGTTTCTTTTTTTTCCTCTTAAATGCCAGGGAAGGATACTTCCCAAAGGTCAGTTTGAGAGTTTACAGGTACTAAACTACTTCAAGGTGGAAGCATGAAGCAAAGACATGTCAAAAACTTCAGGTTTTCACAAACCAGTATTGAAAAGGTGCACGTGCTTTTAGTAAAAATGCATATCTACCAAATCTCCACTGACTACCAAAAGGCTACTTGCATACGAGAAGTCGCATTAATTGGCAATACCAATGCTTGTATTTTTGCCTTCTCCTTCCACCCACCTCCCCAATTTTTTTTTCCTTGGGAGACATACAGCGCCACTGCATTAGAACGTACAAGAAATGAAAACAGTGAGTACGACTGATATAGATCCATTGACTTTTTATTACAAATGTACTTGATCACTTGGCTTCAAAAAGTTTAAATCAATCCCTATTTTCTGTACGCCAGTACAAAGTAAAATCTATTTTACAAATTAAATACCTAAAAATTTGACAAAAATATTAAAGTTTGATGGAAAAAACAGTTATAAAAATCTTAAATCCCCTTTTAAGAAGGTAAGAGATAACATTCCCTCCCAACCCCACAGTCCTGTTATACAATATTAATAGTCATTTTTAGAATAGGTAGGTATGTTATATTTTGCTGTTAGCATACAAGTCACTCTAATAGCTTTATCTGTATATACTCCAGTTAGTGCATGAATGCCATCTGATTGAATATAATCATCTATCTTTAACTGATCCCTATTTTACATTTAATAGCTTGCATAGTTTGAAGGGACAAAGGTTATACTACAGCTAATCATAAAAAAAGGTGGTTACAGTGCTATTTTTAAAGGCAACAAAGTAATTGCTCCCAAAAAAAGAAGTTATCAGTCGGCTCTGAGCAGGGGTTAAAATGATCAGCAGCTTTCTGCCTCACTTGATAGGATTGCATCTGTCTTGCTACCCAGGTGCCCAGACTGGACAGCCTTTCTACTCTTTACAATAGTAAAGTTTTAGGTTTTCAACTGCTTCTCAAAGAACGCTACACTGAGCAAATTTCAACCCCTGCAAGGGATACGCAAGAAAGTGACACTGTCAAGTATTTTTTTTTTTTTTAAACTCTCCATCACATATGAATATGCCTTGTTGGAAGCTCAGGGACAGCATCCTATCCTGACCCCACAACTGACTCTTTCTAATTACTCGTCCTCTGCCCCCATGATTCCTACTTGGCTGAAGCTGTAAACTTCCTTGGCATCACAGACATTGGTGCTAATTTCGGTACAGGTCTGGTTAGTTAACTTTTGCTCCCCTTGCGGCTGAGTGGCTGCCTCTCACAGCAGCGTTGTAAGCAGAACCATAAATAAGAGGCATGAATCAACAGTGGCTAGTTCTTTTTCTTTTTTTTTATTTAACTTCTCAGAGACAGAGCAATTTTACTTTTTTTTTTTAAAACAAAAAAATGGGCTTTGAATTTGGAGGACATTTCTCCGTTAGAGTAGAACCAGTTTAAAGGGAGGTCATATTTTAATGGTAAATTACTTGACAGTGTCCCTTTAACTTAAAAATAAAATAATGTCAGTATTGCAATGAATTTCAAGTTTTCTTGCACGTAGTCATTATAAAGTAGTTTTATCATGCTCTTGGACCTATTCTACAAGACATTTAAAAGCATATCATCAAGGAAAATATAAGGCATACTTCTCAGGAATTAGATATCTTGGCACATTTGAGCATACTGTCTTTTTTTAAAAAACAACACATATGGTCAAATATACCTTTCTTCTTCTAACATTAAACAGGGTTTTCTGTACTTTGTTTTAAATACTGAGATATTAGAGCCTTGGTAAAGTACCGAGCACCTCTGGGAAAAAAAACAACAACAAAGCAAAAAAAAAAAAAATCTTTACAGTCATTTAGTCTTTCATTATCACCATTCATAAAGTCCTAGAACATATATAACGTGCATTAAAAGAAAAAAAAAGCAAAAAAAAAACCCAAAACAAAACAAAAACTGACCACAAATTCTCAAAGACACTGTTCACAAAACTGCCAGAACGGTGTTAAGCTGTAATGGTATGACTGGAACTGCACGACCCATGCACTTCTTGACTCAGGCAGATCCCAGGAAGGATCTGAACTGTACAGGTAAAGAAGATTCCCCGCCAGTCAGCTGTGACCCAGGGGAGAAGTCTACCTATTTAACAATGCTTACATTAACTCAAAGGTAAAGAAGGACACTTTGCTGTGTTTTCATTGACTCACACTACTTATTGCTGATAACATAAAACATTTTGTAACTACAAGCAATGTGTGTCAATCTGCAATATAACAACTTTTAAAACTGTAGTAAACAGTAGAACCAAGACAATCAAGTAGCAAAACCAAAGCAATTAATTTCCTAACTACATCTAGCAGCATGGAGAATGCAGTCCTTTACACATCACAGTTGAAGTACAATAAATGAAACTGCTCATCAAGACCCTCCAATTAAAAAAAAGCAGGTTATTAGACAATGTTTACATGCAGTTGAGAACCATTTCAAATGTCACATTATGCACTCTGAAAGCTTATTTTACTACTTGGAAATAGGAAAGTGCACATTAAAGCAATTTTAAACATTTCCAGTGATTGTTAAAGAAACAGAAATACCTAACTACTGTACTGTCATCTCATATTTAACTTTCTGTGAACACTAACAATAAACTTCTTTAAAGGGAAACGCATGGTACAATGGAAACAGCTTGTTTTGACACTTACAGTACATCTCCAAAAAAAAAAAAAAAAAGGGAATTATAATTTTAAAATGGAAATAAAAAGACAGCAGAAAATAAAATTATTTAAAACAAGCTTTTTTTCCCCACCCTTCTAAAAATCCATCCTTAACAATCAATAAAAAGCACAGACAACTTCCTGTTCCTACAGGTGGTGCCTTCTATATACAGCAGCTAGGTCTACTACATGGTTAACTTTGCCAAGAACGTTAAGAAAAATGATTGCATCCCAAAAAACTTTTGAGTGGAACAAGATCCTAGTTTCTCTTAAATGCTTTCTACTCAATTCCAGCCAAGAAAAAAAAAAAAGTTTTGTTTTTACTGTTTAAGGCATCTTTTTTTATAACATTTTCTCTTCACTCATAATGATGATAGTCATGCAGCAGTTTAATGATAAAAATATATTAATATTTTACTATACAGCAGCAAGAAGTTAGTCAATTAAAAGCACACAAACTTTTTTAAAAAGAAAAACCTGTAAAAGTCTATTATTACAAATAATTTCAATTTGGAGAACACAATTTGACAAATTAGTGTTCTGATAAATTCTGCATTTTCATATCCTACGCTTTTACTAGAGCTCACAAGTACATACTTTCGAGAGAAGGCTTGTACACTTGGGGGAAGGGAAGGGGTCACAACTACATTTATAATGTATGTAGCCAGTAATAACTAGCACCACAGCTACATGGAAATCCTTTACAGACACCAGCTTGGCTTTCACTTTTAAATGAAACTCAAAATCCCATGGCTCAGTAGGATTACTCTATAATTGTGTTGCACTGATTTCTAACAGGCCTACAGAAGTTAACAGCACTGGCACAAATCAAAGTATAGGTTCAGACCTCTTACAAGTTTAGGAGATAGTGCTAGTGCCAGTGACGACACAAAAGACTCACTACCTGTTGTCCAAAAACAGGTTTACTGGAAATTGCTGCACGTTAGGTAAGTACTTTAAGTACACATAATAAAAAAAATATATTATGAACAATACAAGTACATCTCATATACACAATAATGACAATACGCCTACTTAGTTGTAAACCAAACAGGTGCAGAAAAATATGGGAGGAAATCTTTACTTTTTTTTTTCCTTTTTTTTTCTTTTCTTTTTTTTTACTATTTGAATAACTTTGGTTCAAACGTAAAAATCACAAGTTAGCAAATTTCATTTAAATGCCTTTTTTAATAATTTTCTTCATGTTCACAGAAGTTTCACTGACCATTTTTATATGTTTAAGGTCCAGATGCAATGCATATTGTATAAAAGAGAGCACTTATTGTTTACCTTGCATGAATTAAACCTACGTACCTTTTAACTCTACAAACTTCTGCATAACATTTAGACAAAGCTCAGACACACAGCATGCCTAGCCCTCATATATATATACACATCTCTAATCACAGGTATATAGGGTGTCAAATATACTATAATAACCTCCATGTAAGGTTTTGAAATTTGGTAACAAAATGAGAAGAAAAAACTAAAAATATTATTTTACGTGTTCTAAAATATCTCTTTTTTGTGCTAAAGTCAAATGTTAGCTCAACATGAAAAGGACTTTTTTTTTATATAATTCAGCAATATTATAATCTTGACCATTTTTGCAAACACTTTTAATAATAATAGCTTAAACGTGTACAAAAGTTCTTGGTTAATTAGGGAAATAAACACTCAGTTCTTTATATTTTTAATCAAGTAGGAAACACAGTTCATATATAATGTTATTACTTTTTTTTGAAATTTTTTTTGTTTTGTTTGTTTGTTTTTAGCAGCTGCTTACTGTTTGATACGGTGGGTAAAGTGGAGGAACATCCAGCGATGGGTGGCAGGTCGGAGGAGTTGCTCGGCTGTCAGTTTGTGGAGGCTGTCGGGTGGGTGGTGCTCCCTTGGAGTTATGAACAGGTACATTTTTTTTGTCGTTTTTTGTCTGTTTGTTTTTCCTCTTTTTACGCTTTGTATTATTTCTCTCTCTGGTTGCGTGCCGCGGTCTCTCCGTTCTGTCCGTGACAGGCTCAGTCTCTGTGGGGGGGTGTGTGTCTCTGTGCAGCAGGCAGGGAGGCAGCGAGGGCAGGCCGAGTCGGGATCAATCCTCCTCGGGCTCGTCGGCCTGCAGCAGGGCCCCGGGCGGCCGGCGGCGGCGGCGGCGCTGCTCTCCGCCTCGGGCTGCTGCTCGGCCCCGGCGCCCGCGGAGGCGGCGGCGGCGGCGCGCTTGTCCCGCTGCTTCTCCTGGATCTTCTTCATCTCGTCCGAGTACTTGCAGAAGGTGTGGCCGAACTTGGCCCACACCTTGTAGGGGACGGTGATGGAGTTGCGGTAGGTGGGCTTCACCTCGCTCACCCGCATGAACACGCCGTACTTGTTGGAGCCCACGTCGAAGAAGAAGCGCTTGTTGTCCACAGTCAAGGAGGTGCCCTCGGGCAGCTCGGCCGGCTCCTCCTCCACGCCGTAGTCGTCGATGAGCTTGGCCAGGGCGTCGCGGAACTCGATGAGCCCCTGCGCCGGCAGCGCGATGGTCTGGCCCTGCGTGGAGCCCAGCCCCGGGCCGCGGTTGACGGTCTGGCGGATGCGGAGGAAGCGCCCGCGCTGGTTCTCCTTCAGATCCATGTAGTACTTGCGGTTCTCCCGCACCAGGAACTCGCTCTTGAGCGCCCGGCGCGGCTCGTCGGCCGCCTGCGCCAGCTCGGGCGGCTGGCTGGGCCCCAGCTGCGCGTAGTGCTCGATGAAGTCGCCCAGGTAGTCGCGGAACTCCACGGCCACCGACATGGAGAGCGTGAGGCGGCTCTTGTTGCCGCCGGCGCCCACCTCGGCGATCTTGAGGAAGCGGCCCTTGGCGTTCTGCTTGACGTCCAGGTAGAAGCGCTTGTTCTGGATGTCCACCCGCTTGGAGGCCAGCTCCTGCGTCTCGTGCTGCAGGCCGCCCCCCGGGCCCCCGCCGCCGCCGCCGCCGCCCGAGCCCGGCCCCCCGGAGCCCGGCGCGCCCCCGCCGCCGCCGCCGCCCTGCTCGCTGCCACTGTCTCTGTCCGCCATGATGCTGCCCGCCCCTGCGCCCGGCCGCCGCCGCCGCCTCCGGCCGCCGCCGGCCGCCGCCTCCGGCCGCCGCCCGCCCGCTCGCCCCGGGCGCCGCTTGCCGCCGCCGCCGCCCGCCGCCGCCGCCGGCCGCCCCCGGCCGCCGCCCGCCGCCGCCGCCGCTCCTCCTGCCGCCGCCGCCGCTGCTGCAACAACCCCCGCGGCCACCAGCCGGCCGCTCTCGCGAGATCTGCGCCGCAGCTAGGAGAGGGCGCGGGAAGCGGCAGAGAGAGGCGCACCGGCGCGGGGCCGCCCCGCCGCGCGGGCAGCAGCGCCGCGCCGACGGGCGGACGCACCGCGCCGCGCCGCGCCGCGCCGCCGCCCCGCCCGGCGCGGCGCGGCGCGGCGCGGCCCCGCGGGGAGGCGGCCCCGGGGCGAGGGGCTGCGCGGGCGCGCCCGCGGCTGCCCGCCCCTGCCGGACGGCTCCGCTCCGCTCCGGCCCCGCGAGGAGGCACGGCCGCCGCCCGCCCGGTCCCGTCCCGTCCCGTCCCGCCGGCGAGGGGCCCGGCCGGGCGCAGCGGCGCGGCGGCAGCCCCGACGGCGTGCGCCGCCCCCTCGGAAGCAGCCCCTGGCCGGGTCGCTGCGGGCCCCGGCGCAGCGCCTGTCGGTGACAGCCCGGGAGCCCCGGCACGCCGAGCCGCCGCACCCCGGAGCGCCGCCCCGGCTCAGAGGGGCTGGGAGCGGGGCTTGCGGCGAGCCGCCCGCCGGGAAAGGAGCCGGGGCCCCGGGGCCTCCGCCCGGGCCTCCGCGGCGCCGAGCGCGGGCGGCTCGGAAGTCGCGCCGGGCCCGCCGTCCACCGCCGGCTGCCGGCGGGAGCTCGGGACGGGGCCGGCGCTGCCCGGCGCCTCCCGGCCGCACGTCACAAGTTCTCGGGGCCTCCGGGCGACGGAGAGCTCTGCCGCACCAGCCGCTCCCATGGCTTCGGCGGAACATTTCAGCTGTCGGCTCCGGACACCGAAGGAGAGCCCTGTCGGCAGCCTCCCCAAGTGGGACGGAGCGGCCGGGCACGGCTGTTCCCGGTGGTTGCCCGGGATGGCCCGCCGCCGGGGCCCGCTCCCGGCCCCGGTACTGCCTCCTGTTTATTTTCCAACGAAAAAACCCCCCACCGTTTTTCGGCTCTTCGCGCAGCTGCAGGGGTCTTTTTTGAAAGCCATCGAAAGGACGGGCCCAGCTGGAGGGAATCGCCCCGGGCACCCCTCCCCGGGACCGGAGGACCGAGAGGGTCCCTCCAGCACCCCGAACCTGACGGGGCAGCCCTCCCTCCGGGCTCCCGGGCCAGCAGGCTGGGCCACGGCACAGAGCCCCATCGGGGCAGGTTGCCCTCCCCGCCGCGCGGCTCCTGCCGGCTACACGCGAGATGCTCCGTGTTTTCCCCACGGGAATTCGTTGTCTCGCCACCACGGCTCCTGAACCTGCCCTCGCGACGTGGCTGGTGGGGCCCGGTGGTTCGGCACGAGCGGCGCTTTGGCGAGCGGCGGACCCGGTGCAGCTCCCGGGGCCGGGCTGCCGGGCAGGGTCCCGGGGCTCCCTCATTCCCCCCAGCTCGGGGGGGGAGCCGCGGCCTCCGCAGCTCCGTTACCGGCGTGGCACGGCTGTATGCGGCCCGCCGGGCCCGTCGCTCCCTCGGTAAGGCCGAGGTTTGCAGTGACTCCGGGGAGCGAGAGCCGGTTTTGGCGTGGCGACCTGTGGGAGGGTTTGCGGGGCCGCGGGTCAACCCTGACCCTTCGAGGCGGTCCGGCGGGAGGCAGCGTCCGCCTCAGGCCCGGCAGGAGGACGGGGCAATTACTCCAGCGGTCGCGGAGGCACTGGGACACTCAGGACCGGCCGTCGCCGAGCCCTGCCGGGCACGGAAAACGGCGAAAACAAAATCTCGGCGCTGGCCCAGCGCCGGGCGGCCGGGCCGCACCGGACGGGTATTTCAGCACCACGGCTTCCCCTTTCCAGCCCACCCCGGGCCCGGCGCCCGGGAACACCGGAGAACGGGGCCGGTTTGCAGCGGAGCCGCTACCCAGTGGAGCCGCTACTTCACCTCGTCAGCCGCTCCTCGCAGAGCCCGGCCCGACGGGGCGGGACCCCACTCGCGGGGCTGCGCAGAGCTGCCCGACGGAGGGGCTCGATGCCGCCCCGCCGTCAGGCCCGGCCTCGAGCTCCGGGCCAGGCCGGGCAGAGCCGTCGGGCTCCGCAGGGGACTCGCGGGGAGCCGCACGGCCCGGCGGACGCCTGTCGCCGGGAAGAAGCCATGCAGGCGACCGGAGGGGGAGCGACGTCGGCCGGTCCCGTTCCCCTCCTCAGCCGCGGTGCAACGAGCGGCCGCTGAGATAGCCTGGCTGCGGCGCACTGCACGGTACACTGTACCGGGGCACCCGGCTAGGGAGCAGGGGACCCCTCAGCTTCCCGGGCACGGAACACGCGGGACGCCTGGAGTGGCGGGGAGGAGGGGAATATACATTTATTTAGGGCTGCTAAATCAATCAATAAATAAACAGATGGAGGGGCGCCGGGGCGGGGGGAGGCCGCCGCTGCAGGGCACCGAGGGTGGCCGCCACACAGCCGGGCAGCGCGCCCGTGCCGTGCCGGGCCGGGCCGTGCCGTGCCGTGCCGGGGGCGGTGCGTGCTTACCCCGGCGGCGGTTCGGGGGCTCCCGCCGCGATACCCGCCCCTGCCCCTGCTCTCCGCGGGGGGCGGGGGGAAACGGCGTGGGGGGGGTGGGCCCCGCCGCTCCGCTCCGCTGGCGGCGGCGGCGCGTCGTGGCAGCGGGCGTGGGGACGTACGCGGCGCTCCGTATTCGGCACCGCCGCCGTCACGGCGCCTCCGCCCCCTTCCCGCCCCCGCCGGAGCGGTGCGGAGCCGGGCCGGGCCGAGCCGAGCCAAGGCGAACCGCTCCTGCCGGTGCGCCGGCACCCGCCGGGAGGGCACGCGGCTCCGCGGCAAGCGGGCCTCGGCCTCGGCGGGTCCCGGGAGCGCCGGGCCTCCGGGAGGGAGCAGGTACGTGGCGGCCGGAGCGAGGAGCTGGGTGGCGGGCCCCCCCGCCGGCCGCACTCCCGGGGCGCGGAGGGCGGCGGTGTCGGCGGGGAGCGGCGCCGGCTGCCGTCGGGGGCCGCCGCGGGTCGCTTCCCGGCGGCGGCGGCCTCCGGGGCGGGCCCGTGGGAGGGAGCTGCTGTGGGCTGGCGGAGCTCCGCGGGCCCGCACAGCCCCGGCAGCGGGCGGGTCAGCTTTCCTCTGAGCATCCCCTCGCAGGTGGCTTGTTTGCTCTTTAGTAAAATTTCTGCCTTCTGATTTCCTTTTGCTGGAGATCCCTTCACTTACAGTCGTTGCTAACACAGGCAGAACCGAACCCTGAATCGAAAGCGAGTGTGAATGCAAGTAAGGATGTTTTTCCTGGTCCTGCTTGGGCTGTTCTGTGTGGGCCTGGAAGCAACCTGGCAGGCTGGGTTTGGCTAAAATTCCAGTCCCTGCCTGCCTGCCTGCGGCTTCCAGGTCAGCAAGTGCTGGGTGGAGCATGTCAATGATCCCTCAAGGATTCGTGCTGGGTGGAGCATGTCAATGCTCCCTCAAGGATTCAAAGGAAACTGCAAGCTGATGTGCAACTCGGTTGCCTCCAGGGCAGATTTCATGGTAGCCCCCAGGATGTGCTCTATGCTGTAGGAAATGGGGTATGCACTCCTCTGGGGGAAAAGGATTCAATTGCTAAGACAGCTGCATCTCTCAGATGTTTTCCATCAGTGAAAGAACCCCTAATCCACCCCGTAGTTGTCATGAAGGGCTTAGTTATTAGTACTAAGTTATTAGTTATTAGGACTTAGTTATTGGTGCTATTACCAAGAGTTATTAGTACTATTACCAAAAAAGGAAAACAAATTCCTCTTAATACAGAAATTACATTACTCAGCTGCTGTGAGGTGCGGTTTGCAAACTGTCAGAAGCTGTTTGCAGGCTTACAGAAATACCTTGAATGCTGTAGACATGCGATGTTATTCAGATGCTATGTTTGCTTTCCCAAAAGACTGCTCAGAGACAGTAATGCTACCTTGGTCATTGTATGAAAGCCTGTTTCCTTCTGAGGATGCTCCAGGTAGCCAACATAGCCACCAGCCTGACCATGAGGTCTTTCCTAGTGGATCATTAGAGAGGAAGCTGCGTGTTGACAAGCAAGGAGTACCACAGAGAGGCCTTCATTGCATGCCACTTCCTCTGTAGCAGGCTGAAGGCTGGTACTGTGGCAATCCCTCTCTCCTGATTAGCTCATTTTTCCTTAAAATGAATAATATTAAACAACCGTAACTGAGGCCTAACCACGAGGCCCTCTTGCTAATGCCAGCAGGTATCCTTATGGTGTTTTAAACGCTAGTTTATTCATGCAGGAAAGTTGGTAAATATATAACCACTGATGAAATTCATCAGGTGAAAACCTGACACCTAGGAAACACATGAGAGGTCTTTCTCTGATTGTGGTGGCATGAGAATTGCTTGTGTTAATGATGCTGTTGAAATGCAGCCAGCAACAGAGGTTATTCTTCCTCTTTAATTTCAGAGTAGGTGTACCCTCAGTGTATACTCTTGAGCCCATCAATGCGACCTGCTGACATTTCCTTCCTGGCGGGAAGGTGTTGGTGACCCTGACTATTTGCCCAGCATCATTCTGTTGCTAGTCACAGCAACTATCCAAATACTCTGGTTTTGAGCTTGAATTTGGCTTGAATACAGGCACTTGTTTATTTAAATAAACAAACAGAGCAAAGCAAAAATGCAGTTATTCTTCCTGATACATCCCCCTTTTCAATGGGAGCTCTGATATGCCAGTGTTTCACTTCTGAGTCTCATGGCCAGCCAGTCATGGCTGTGCCTTGGAGACCTGCGACTGGTCTGCACAGCGCTAAAATGAGGTAACATGGCTCATGCAAAACAGTGCAATGCACAAGCTGACTGTTTGAATGGAGTGAGGCATAAAAGGTGAATGACAGGCAAATGGCAGAAGCCAAGGGAATCTTTTAGTACCTTGTCTAGGTATTAAAAATAACATGGCCAAAGACTGGATAGGGGTCCTGTAGAGACCTCCTGGGTCACACTCTGGAGTCCCTTGTTTTTGAAATCATATCAGTATGTCCCATATGCTTACCAAGCTCCACTTGGGGCTTCTTCTCTTGGTTTTACTGAAAACCTTCACAGACCTCTTTGCTCTGAAGCACATGAATCTTTTCATCTGCACCCCGAATATATCAATGGCTTCTTTACAGCTATTGATTCCTGTGTGACTTTCATCTTTGAGCTTTCATGACTTTTTCACATTTCTCCCCTCTACTTGTCTAGCAGGTAGCAATTGTATTCCCCTTTGTTTTGGTAGTCTAAGTAAGAGGAACTTTTGGTACTTTCCTCCTGTAAGATACATTCTCCCTTCTTTGACTGTTGTACTAGTCCTTTATTGCACCATTTTCAGTTCCTCTGAAAGACAGAGAAGAGGCTTTTCAGAGTCATAGCTGTGATTTGAGACTTAAGATCGATGGGACTTTTGTTTCAGATTCCCATTCAGAGAGCTTTAAGAGCATATCTGGTTATTGCATTGAACATCTTGAAGTTCAGAGTCCAAGCCTGTCATTCAACTACAAAACAACTCTGCTGGTTCCAAGAACTTGTACTAACATTTATAATCACAGGAGGGAATCTTAAGAGCCATTCAAACAACAGATAAGATTAGTAACAAAAGTGGCTGAGATGCAATTGTTATTGTGCAAGCCAAAGAAGAGACTGTCCTACATAGGATGTTGCCAAGAAACATGCATTTTGAGCCATGGAGCCATTCTTCTCCCATCCGTTGTCTTAATTTTCCTGCAGTCTTTCCAGGTCTGTTCAGGCTAGCTGGGCTATCCAATGGATTAGGAGGCAATTGAGTTTAGGCTTGCCATTGAACAAAGCTTTACTCTCATGGGCATCCAGTTGCTCTTGCAAAGGTATGCCTTGGTACAATCCTTGTTCAGCACTCCCACAATGGAAAAGGCAGCATATTCTGGTTTATACAGTGACCAAAGTATTTCTCTTGGAGCCAGAGCAATTATAAATCAATTATACCAACATGGGGATGTCTGAAGTTTTGTAAGGGCTTAGACTAGCCCCCCAAACTGGAGTGTGTCATAAAATGGTGAAAACTTCCTTTGCTTTCTCTGTGGATCCTCTTCAGAACATGCCTTTTGAAAGAAGATTTAAGCATCACTTTTCCACTGTTTGTGAGACATTCATTGCCTCATGAACAAACTCCATCGTGTACAGTGAACAAGGAACTAGCACACCACATATGTAAGTCATTTACGAAGAGAGGAACGATGAACTGTGCACACAATACAGTTGCTATTAGGTCTGTCGATCCTAATTAAAAAAAATACTTCTCAATGAAAATTATTTATAAAAAGAAATCCCAATGACCCTAAATCAAATTATTTGTGAATGGTTTTTAGTCTCCCAAAGCAGTCAAAACTCCTGTGTTGGTCACTGGATGACATCCAAACTACATACTGAATGAAGAACATGTCTGCCAATTTTTTTTTTTACCCTCACCCAGTTTGGCACAGGACAGCTAAAGTCATTTTTCTAAATATCTTTCAGAACATCAAGTAACTGAAAAATAACAATGGAAAAGTTTGGCCACATTTAACTACAGCCCTCCAGTTGTAACTGCTTCTCTCAAAAAAAGTCACTATGGTACCCTTGATGATCTGTTTCAGGTGAACACCGTGATGGTGGGTCCTGTTGGAAGGCAGTATTTGCCTCGTCTGTGTGCTGTGGGGACACGCTGCCCTCGATGACACCCTGCAAAGGAATCTGACTTCCAAGCATTCCAGTGTGGGTTACTGGGCACCTCTGGATCCAGGCTGATCCCTGGGTACAGTGTTTGTGTGTTTATGTCTATCTAGGAAGACTGAGGTACTGAAGTCCTGAGGCTATACCAGTGATTCCTTGTCCACAGCTGCAGTTCCCATGGTGAGCTATAAAAATGTCTCTGTTGCTCACTCATCCAAAAAAGAAAAAAAAAGTGAATCAGTGACTGCACAATGGCAGAATGCGTTCTTGCTTCTTGTTTCTGCAAAGATAAAGTGCTAATTCTTTTAAGCACCGCATGAAGTCTTATTCAAGTGAATTAAGTTTGGGATTGTTTTCGTGATGGCTTGTTCCAATTATGCAGCATGCTTTCTCTTCTCCCTCAACTGGCATGTAAGTCCCCGTTACCTTTTTCTCAGCAAGCTGTCTTCCAGCTCATTGGCTCTTTCTCTTTCTGACCTTGGAGGACTCTATGGTGTCATCACCTGTGGAGATGTAGGACCCTTGCCAGTTCTTGGTTCCCAACTAAGTTAGAAGGAAGCATGGCTCCCCAGAGTCCTCAGATAATCCAGTAATGGGGATCAAAGGGCTGGCTGCTGTTCTGTTGAAAACTGACAACAAATGGGCATCAAATTCCAGTCTTCCTGTTTTTTGGTGACTAAGATTTATGAAACCAGTGCTCACTGCTCCTTGTCTCCTAAGGATGAGAAAGAAGTAAGGCCCAGTATCATGTACAATTGTTAGCAAGGATTGTGCAACCCTTAAATGTGATTGTGCCCTTGTTTAACAGCAGCAAACATATCCCGAGATGAACTGGGGGTATATTCACCCCACTTTCCAATGGTCTGCCTTTCAGTATTCAGCTCACTTGATTGCATGCAGCTGAAGTGCTGTGATCCATTTGCTTCTTTCTTCACATACCTGTAGCATTTGCTGGGAAAGCGTTCAGTCCCTAGCTGGGCCCAGGAGGAAAGGCTGTTGGACACCTGGCTCTGGCTCTTGGTGCCCCAAGTGGCCGGTGCTTTTGTTAGGATGAAGGCACTCCCATGCTTTTCTCTGTAAGATTCCTGTTATTCTCATCCTGCCTGGCTGATGTGTGCAGAACTGAGGCCAACCGTGCTGACCCAGTCCAGCTGGGTTTATGGCGAGCAGTGGACATGTTGGGGTTGGTGAGCTGTGAATCCATCCCCTCATGCAGGTTTTGGAGAGCATGCTGTGAAAAAACACTTCCAGATATTGTCTGCGGCTCTTTCCCAGCCCAGGCATAGGCCTACACAATAGGAATGCACCCTGTTTCTGTAGATGAATACCTGATTTATCCTGCCATTAATTTGCAGTCTCCAAAAGCTGCTGGATCACACCTAATGGTGTCACTAATGTGTTGAAGAGTAATCCAGGCATTGTAGGTTCCCACAGGGAAATGAAGTGTCAGAAAGCAGTGATCTCTGCACAGCATGGAGCGTAGTCTTTGCTTTAGAGACATCTACGTGTTTGAGTGTACCTCAGTCCAGACAAACCGCTGTACCTCTTCCAGATTAGGGGGAAGTTTCTGGTCTTTCATGACATCTGGTTTCTGAGGTTAAGACTCCAGCCCCTTACTGCTGACTCTTTGCAACCTCTTGCAGGTTGACAACTCTTTCTGACTATTTTAAACTTTGTTTCCTTAACAAGCGTGTAAGGATGTTAAGAGTTCCTAAGTCATGGACTGGATCTTTTACAATCCTTTGAAATGTCCTTGGCACATTCCTGGGTCCAAATGGCATTCTGCAGTGTTCAGACAACCTTCTGAGAGCTTCACAAATCCTTCATCTCAGTCTGAAAATTTCTCACCACTTTAATCAGATGCCACGCAGATGACAGCTCAAAGCTACTTGCCTTTTGGGATTTCTTTCCTCCTGATTTTCTCTCTGCAGTGTCAGCTTGGCAAGAACTTAGGGAATCAAGTTGAACTGTGAGTGGAAGAAGTTTGCTGGAGTCAATGCATGTCCTCAAGCCCCTGTTCTGCTACTAGGCCAGGGCAACTAGGGATGTCAAGATGATACACTTTGTTTCATGCTAACAGCTTGCAATTGAGCTTGTCTTTCAACCTCCTACCTGTGTGAGGTGAATTTGTTGGAAGGCTGCTCTGTGGAGACATCTCCCTGATTTAACCACGATCTGCTGTTGGCCTGCACTGCCTGTTGAGGCTTTCATCACTCTTTGGCAGCTTGCTGCCAGGCCATAAGATGAGTTATTTGAATCCCTTCCTTTCTTTGCCCTGTGTGCAGGGTTCTGTTAAGGCAACCCATAGCTTAATTGCTAAAACCACTTCTTCAGGCTCTTCATCTCTGAACTTGCTGGAGGCTTTGAGACAACTGCACTAGGGAGCTGCATGGCTCTGCCACAGCTCCTGTTCCAAGCTGCTGTGATTCATCATGGCCAGGGAAGCATGAGGGAAGCACCTTTGCACCTTGTGGCTTGCTACAGCCAAGCTCCCCACTCTGCTCTGCCACATCCACCAGGAACATTGAAATATTGCCAAGTTTTTCCTGTTGACCCCTTGTGGCTCTTCTAGTAAATGCTCCAGGTAGCATCATTACAGTGACAGTTTGTGGTTTCCTTCATTAGCACTCTCCAGGCCCTATCACCTCCCAACCTGTGGGACGTTTCCAATTCAAGATTCAGTCCCTCTCATCAAGCTAGGGGGTCTCTACACGCTGCTTCTCATTGGCACACAGAAAAACTGCCTCTCCCAGCTCCTAGCAGACACGTTTCCAACTTGAAGCAGCACTGGAGCTGGTAGAGCAATAGAGGTGAGAGCCCTTGGAGGTCCAAAGCAGAGTCCCTTTACTGCACTGCTGCCTCCCCACTTTCTGTCCCTCCTGGCTTTTCAAAGGCGCACTTGTACTCATAGCAAATGTAGAAGAGAACTGTCAATAAAAACCATCATCTGGGGCCTCAGTGTTAGTGTCATTATCCAGAAAGTGCTGCTAGAGACATACCTTCTCAGCAGCCTGTTTATCGCTCCTACAATATGTTTCTTCTCAAAGTATTTTACCACTACCAGCCAAAATACTCCCTTAGAGCAATCAGGGTTTATTAGAGTACTGCAGGAAAACAGAGCCGGGATGTGGCTATAAGGAAAGCCCTGTCTGCCCTGATCATCTCTGCATGTGTCCTTAGGTCCCCATAGAGCAGGCAGACTGCGAGGTCACTCATGAAGCTGGGGCGAAGAAAGGGGTTGGTGGAGCTGTGTGATTAACTCCCATCTAGGGCCAAAGAAACTCCAAGCACTTATGAGGATGAGAAGGGAGTTTTAAAACAAAATGCTGTTTTGAGATGAAAAATCAAAATACTTCATTTGCTTTCATTTGTTGAAAAAGGATGTTTTGACTTCTTTTTAAAAAGAGAAGGTTTTTTTTTCTTTAAATGAACTCCTGTGTTCAGCCAGAAATATTGTTTCACAGTTGTTCAGGAGCATCTGGATCCACAGCTTCACAAGGCTCCTTGCAGAGACCATGCTAAAGATGCTGTGAGACAGGACTGCAGCCTCAAAGGCTTTCTTTTTCCTTTTAAAACTCTGACTTTTAATACATATTTTTCTTTCAAGAGTAACCAGTGGTTTTGTGGTATCCACAAGGGATTATCTGGCTTTCAGAGCACCTGCTATGGTATCAAACTCAGGCCCTAAAAATGGACCCTTTGGTTCCCCCACATCCTGAGGCTCTTTGGTGAGTTTCAGGCCACGGTTCCTCCCAAAATCGTGGAAGGGTTGGTCGCTCCTTGGACCTGGGAGCAAGTGATAATTTCATGATTACTTTTCATGTTTATTAATTCTTTTCCTGTAAAGTCTCTCTTCATAGAAAGAAGATGGAACATAGTTTCCTGCAGTCTTTTCTTAGGAATGGCTGCAGGGAATATCCCTGTTTAGGCCATAATCTGGAACTGAGCCAGACATTCAGAAGTTGTTCCCTAATGTGGTCATGGTCTGGCCTCCAGCACCAGCAAGCATCTGAAGCATCAGATCAGCCTGGAGATTTTCTGGGATGCCCAGTTGGGAACTGTTATGATGCTGAGCCTGGAGCCCAATTCTTTGTGCTAGAGGACAGAGATGGACTAGTTCCTTGTCACCTTGGAGGAGACATCATTGCTTTGGGAATGTGGGGTGGGATGCTGTGAGAAACAAAAGGCAACACACCACAAGGGCCTAAAAGCCTCCCCACCCTTAAAAAATACAAGGAAGCATCAGTATAACCCCATGGCATGTGCTTGCAGCCAAATACCACGAGTCAGCTAAGTGGGATTGAAAAAAGTAATTAATCCCTTGCAGAGAGGATGAAATCATTGCTATTCTGTTTAGAATAAAACATTTGTGGATATATTGACATGGCAGCAAATACCAGGATCTCAAGACAGGATGCTAACCTGACTGTTCCCACTCTGACAGGACACGGCAAGTCCTGCGTTCTTAAATGGACTGGCTGCTGCCAGCATGACGTGTTACTGACTCTTGATGCTCAAGTCTTAGTTCTGGGATTTCATTTATGTGGCTCTAAAAGGAAACCTCCAATACTCAAAGAACAAACAGCAAACCCTAACTGTGCAAATCAGCATATACAGAACAGACAAATGCTGAGATTCAGTACTGAATTCTGTGTAACTGATGCTGTTGAGTTTGAATGTCCCTCTTGTTGCATTCAGATAATTGCTGTCTCCTGCACCCTGCATCCACATCCTGGTGTTACTGACAGTGGTTTTGCATCCTCAGTCCTTGCAGGGGTAAACTACAGTCAGCACTGGCTAATGGTTCTCCCTGTGTTCAAAACTTCAAGGACTTGTTCTAGTGGCTTAAGCTGCTCAGTGTAGAAGCTCAGGACCTGCCTTTTAGATCCTTGGAACATATATACATGTGCTAGTGAATGCAGCTCTATAGATACATAGCTGGCATCCAAAGCAGTAATTTAGAAGGATGCTATGTAAAACCAGCACCTGGAGGAGAGCAGAGGCATTAGAGCTGTGCACACATCATGAATTTAAACACTGCCATCTTCCCTCCCTCCCAGTTCCAAGATAAGCAAGAAAATAATTGTCCTGGAAGCTTTCAATGATGCCCAGCCAGGGAAGAGCAGAAAGGATGCAAAGGCATTTCTACAGGTCCTCTTGCAACGTGAGGGTCTTTGGGGACATGTTTCTGAATGGCTGTGCTGTTCATAGCACTTTGACCCCTTTCTGGCTCACAGGGGTCCTGTGGCATCCCTAAACCAGGGCACCAGGGTGAAGCTTGCTCCTGCCGCTACAGCCTCAGCAGCATAGCGAGAGCCAGGGTAGAAGGATGCTCAGGATGGCTGTGTGTGCACTGGGGCAAGCAGTGTGGCAGTGGTCAGAAGGAAAAGGGGATGGAGGCCAAAAGATCTCACTGCAGACACTCTTGAGTTACCTACCTCAGCTCTTGGGATCTCGTTTCTGGCTGGTAAGGGACAGCCCATCTGCAAATCCCAGGCAGGCAGGAGGTGAGACTGGTGGTAGAGAGGAGACAGCACACGTTCTGACCAGGAAACCTAGTGCTTGTAGGCCACTACAGGATTAGTGATGTGAATGGCTGGGCGCTGCTGCAGAGATGTTTGGCTCACCTTGCAGGAGGCTGGCCAGATGCTCGTGCAGGGAAGCCCTGTTGCTGAGGGTTTGCAGGCTCCAGGGTGCTGAATAGCCCCAACTGTGACTGGCAGGGATGAGACACTGCATTTTTCATGCTCCTAGGTGGTGCTGTCAGGAACAGGAGTGTTACCAGCCCCAGCCATTCCTGGACAGAGCTGCGTGGAGGCAGGAGGTCCCCTGCTGGGGCAGTGGCACTGAGCAATGCCTAGGAATGGCTTGGCAGGAGGTGTGGGCAGAAACAGCCTCAGCACTAGCTCAGTGCTGGTGCAATGGCTGTAGTTCAAGCTGGTTTTGAAATGCTTCATTCCTGGCTCCTCGGAGGGCTGCAGTGATGCTGAGGCTGAGTGGGAACTGCCCTGAAAGCAGGTCCTCTCTCCCCTGGGGAGGATGGAGGCTGCTGTGCACATCCACAGGGAGGAGGGAATTGCCCTCTCTGAAGCCTCTCCTGAAAGTTAGTTGTCATTCTTCTGACACAGAGATTACAAGCGAGATGAATATATTGCCCTGGAAAGGACTCAGTTGTGAAGTTTCCTTGCCAGATTCAATTTGAGCCCCAGGGAGAGCTGGAAGGGGCTTTCCCAGGTTAGGATGGTGTTTAGAGGGGGATGGGCAGAAGGAGCTGGCAGTGCCTGCAAGTCTGTTGCTTCTTTTCATCTCATGTACCTTCCTCTGCCTCCTGGTAGGTGTCTGCAGGCCTTTTGGAGAGGTGGCTTGAAGAAAGGTTAGGGTTGGACAACCTTCCTCAGGTTAGAGCGGAACCTTCCACCTTCCTCAGGTCTTGCCACTAAAGCCTCTGACCTTGCTGGAGGATGGAAAGGCTTTTGCAGGGTGCGGAGCAGGGTTGGGTGAGTTGCCAAAGGGGAAAAGCTGAATAAGCAGCAAAGTGGCTGCAAGGAGAAAGTAAAACAGCAATCATTTATTACCCCAGAGCCACAGGGGACAGCAGCTGGAGGGGCCTGGCCAGTTAGTCTGGCTATTCAGGCATCAGTGGAGGTGAGCAGATGAGCTGTGTGGCAGCTCTGGCTGAAGAAGAACAGCTGAGGGGGACTGCCAGGGACCTTCAAACAAGTGCAGAGCTGGGAACCCAGGCGTGCTTGCAGAGTGGACTTAGCATCTCTCTCATTTTCCTGGTGTTCCCTTTCCAGAGAGGAGAAGGTACCTGCTTACTGCCTCCTTGGAGCAATTAAGCCTTGAGCCCTAGCACTCAATTATCCCATTGCAGGCACATGCCCAGGCTGCAGTTTCTCTCCCTGCTGCCTTGCTGGAGGCTTCCTCACTTGGCACTGGCCAATGCAAAGTGCCTCTCCCCATGCAGTGCTTCTTTGCCAGGCTGTGCCCTGGAGCAGAGGGGAGCCCTGGGGTGCCAGGGGTCCCTGGCCTGGAGCCCTGCAGAAAGGTACCCGTTTCTGCCCCTGGAGCAATGCCAAACTAATGCAATGGGGTTACTAGCTCCTTCTTGCTAACTGGAGCAGAGGGGGAGAAAGAGAGAAATCATGGGTCAAGACCTGAAGCAGCTGTGTGACTCTTAACAACTCTCAGTCTGGATGCCCAAGGATTTCTTTGTTTCTTTTGCAAGGAGACTTGGGTTAAGCTGCCTTCCAAGAGGACTTGCACAGCTCCTGGAGCTGTCACAGCTTTCATGCTAGCCCTGTGCTCAGTCTTTACTCTCTCTGGGATAGATGAAGTGTCACCTGAGCTCGACCTCTCTCCAGAAGTCTGTATCCTTGAGTGGAGTTTGACCTCTGGGCTCACTGCAACCCTCTGGACTGAGCACAGATTCAAGCAAGCACTCTGCCCAGTGCCAGTGGAGCTCACTCTAATGGTGTTTGGCAGTCATCAGGAAAGGAATTTGCCATCCTGCTGGTTGGATCTGGCAAGGCATAAACACTTGGTTGACTGTAAACAAACCTATTTAAACAGATGTCCCTCTGTCTGGTAGACAGTTTAGAGAATGTGGGAGCTTCAGTCCAAAAAAATTTGTAGGTTGTAACTTCTAAACTACTTGTTATGCAATCACATACATGAGAACAAGGAATGCATCTTGTTATCGGCTATTCACAGCAACTGTAATGGTAAACAAAGCCCTTTTGGAGGATATTAGAAGAGGTGGGCCCTAAGTATGACTTGCTGGAGTCAAGGATTCCAGAAGGAGAGTTTGAAGCTGTCCCTCAAGTACTGCAACACTAATGCCTGTCACCTGGTCCTTCAACGGACCTGCCAGGGAACCTGCCCCATGCCTGGGTGGAGGCCCTTTGGGCCTCAGTGCCCGTCTTTGCAGGGGTGGTAAAGCTACTCTTTGAACTGTGATCCAGTGCCTTCACCGGGCGGAAGCCACAGCTGTCCTTCAAGGAGAAGGAAGACTTGAAGCATGCAGTGACCCCAGTGATAGATGGAGGTATTGGCCAACCTTCAGCTCTGCCATCCTTCCACAAGAGATGAGAGGAGGCCACCACTGATGGGAGGTAGATGTAATACCACCATTCAAAGGCCCATGTATTTCAGGGAACAGAGGATGAGAAGTCTCAACTTGGCTTCTCACTTGCAGCTTCACCCAGAAGAAAAGGGGCTGTGACAAGGGGGTTGTCTAAGAGTAGGAGACTTGCCTGTGATTCAAAAGATGATGGACTTGATACCTACCAGCCTGGAGAAGATGCAGAGGCCCAGTTCATGTGCTTACTACAGAAGTATCATGCGCCGGTTGTGTGCTGTGAAAAGGGAGAGCCAGGCATGGATTGGGGAGAACTCTGCCATTCCTGGTTTGCAAGTTACTTCCCATGGGAACCATTAAGAAATGTTGTACTGTAGCAGGAAAATGACAGTCACTTCAATTTTTAAAAGTAATCCATTTTATTTATTAATTATTTCATGTTTGCCATCATCTCCTCCAGAGCTGCTTTTGGGATGTTGACTGGGGCATTGTCTTGGCCCTGGGAGCCTGCACAATTACTTCCTGTCTTGGTGGGACCTGACTAGGGTTTGAAAACCCAGGATGCTTACTCTCCATGGCATAGCTGTAGAGCAACTGCTTAGGGATGTTGCCCCATAGCTGGTCTCAGCGTCTTGGGAATTTGCAAAAGAGGTGTGAAATTTAAAACCTCTCAGACCCTAAGCCAGACCCTTACCATAGGAGCAACATCCCTTTATATTTCTTTGTAAGGTACTATGGGAAGACCCCTATAGAGGTACTGAGTCTCCTGATGTTCTGGTTTCCTGCATCATAAAAGAGACTGCAGGGTCCACTGTGGCATAGCACCACCTAGGAAATAGCTTCACTTTTCTTAGGCAATTCCTTGTGTGTCTTGGAGGGGGACAGAGTAAGAGGGGGTGGCATTTGCTGGGCTAACTCTTGAGGTAATGCAATGGGACACTTATGGGACACAGCTCCAAGAGGGGTGACTGTAGCTGTCTGCCCTGCCACTCACCCAGGCTTTTTGCTGAAACCAGTGCTGAGAGTTGGAAAAGGAAGGGGCCCTGGGATGCCGAAAGGGAGATGTACCCCAGGAGGAGGCAGGAAAAGGACCTGAAGAACGGGCCTTTCTGTGAGCTGCTTGGTCTTTGTATCTCACTTTGTTCCCTTCTTGCACCACTTCACCCTCTCCCCTCCCTGCTCCCCCTTTACTTGGGCTCCAGGAGGGTCTGGAGAAGCCCAGAGCCAAATCCTGTTTGCAGGAGAGGTCCCACCGCAGCCAGCACGTCCTTTGCATATGCCTGGACTGTGGCCTGCTGTAGACCTTGCCATGGCAGCCCACATGCAGCCAGGTGAGGGCAAGCAGGCCCCAGCTACTGTCCTTTTAAAGCTGGTCTCAGAAGTACTTAACACCGCCCCTGCCTGGCATCCCCAAGCTAATGAAAATGCTGAACGATAACAGGGATGTGTCTGGACTGAGACAGAGCTGCCAGCAGCACGGGTGCTGCTGCCATCTCGTGGGGACGGGGAGGACAGTTGTCCCTGACGCACATTGGTGTCCAGCGATGGCCTTCTGGCAGGCAGATGTGTCCTCGGTCCCTGGTCTCTCCTGGGTTTGAGGGTGCCGGGCAGGGCCACCCGCTCCATCTGTTGGGCACTGTGGCCTCAACAGTGCTGGATGGCATGAGGGTTGCATTCCCTGCTGGTTACTGCACAAACCAGGGCTGCTTGCAGGGCTTAAGGGCCACTGTCAGCTCACAAGTGTGACCAGCCAGAGAAGGGCAGGGTAAAATCAGAAAGGGAAGGAACTGAACCACTCGCAAGAGGCTCAGTGGCTGGCTCATGAGGGACTGGTCCTGCCAGATCGGAGGCACAGCTCACCGTGGTCCCAGCTCTCTGCCACCTCCTGCTCCAGCCTGGCTCTCCTGCTGCCCCTGGCACAGCTGTCCAGCAGGGTGACAAAAGGTCCTCACAAGATCCCTGCTCTGGAGAGGGTGTGGGAGTTGAGGCTCCTCACCTCTTCCCCACAGGGTGGAATTGTGACCCATAGCAGAAGGAATAGCTGGGGGTTAAATGCTGTTTTGTGGGAACCCTTGGGTAAAAGCATTTTCATTGCATTTTGACCAACGAGGGATTGAGACATAGCCTTGCCAGCCTGGTTAAAGCTCATTTATCCCAGATTCACAGAGTCCTAGAAGGGGTGGTGGGATGGGAATCCTGGGACATTCCTGTCCCGGTGTGGGCTTGGCGCATGACTGTTGCCAGCACTAGATCAGGGTGGCAACAGCCTCATTTGGCCGAGCTTCGTTAATCCCCAAGGCTAGAGATCCGCCCATGCTGTGCCCTCTCCCAGGTCCAAGCCACCTCCTGGGGAAGAAATTTTTCTAAATGTCCAACCTAAAAATCCCAGGCTGCAGTACATGTCTGTTGCCCCTTGTGATATGCCCTGACCAAGGAGAGTTTGGACCTTTTGTCTTTGTACCTGCCGTCCAGGTAGTTTTAGGTCACCCTTAATTCAGCCCTTAGCATCCTTTTGGCCATACTAAATGAGACCACCTCCTTTCATCTCTCCTCAGAGGCCCTGTGTCCCTGGCCCAACAATCTTGTGTGCGTGATCCCTTATTACCAAGATTTCATGAGGGGACAGAGCAAGCAGTGACAACATCCATTGTGCCAGGTACCCTGTGGTGATGTCTGTATCCCATCGCTTCTACAGAGAGCAGAGACTTGCACAGGAGCTTTCATCATGTCAGAACTAGCCAGATGATGGATTTTGGTTGAGGAAATACAAATTGTTGGTCCTGACTTTGTGGGGAGAGAGAGCTGAAAATTGAGCTGAAATTTGAAAATTGAGGCTTAGATGATCAAAGGGGTTCAGCAGCCTGATTCAACCTGTTGCTTCCCCAGGGAAGCAGGAACTCAGATGCCTCCTGGGCCCCTAGTTTTGCTCTGCAGCTTGGCATAGAGTGAGACTTTAATGCTCCATCTTGGAGTGAAATCATTTGCATCACCTCATTGGGTAAAGGGGGTGATTAAACTGCAGAGTACAGGATTAGAAGTAGGGAAAGAAAGAAGGAGGAGAAGGAAAAACAACATTGTTTTTACTTTTTAATTTGTATCTTTTTAACTGGTTCAAGGAGTGCTGGGTGAGCACAGTGGCAGTGCTGTGGTGCACAGTGTATGCCCTGGTGGACAGGATCCAGCCTTTCTAGCTCTGCTGTTAGCAGATCACAGCAGGGATATTGTATGTGGGACCTTAATACCCCAAAGCCTGATGCCATTGGGTTAGCTAGTCCTAGATGGCTCTAGACTGCATTTTGCTAGACTAAGGTAGAGACAGCTCTTTCTCCCAAGTGGGTGCACAATGACTTGCTGGATGTACAAGTAACCCTGGTCTTCCACCGAAACTTGTCCTGCAGAGATAAGATGCAATTGGGGAGCTAACAGTGGTGCCAAACAAGAGTTTACAGAGCTGGGGGAGAAGTCCTAGGGCCTGTCTGTGGGTGGACAGGGAGGTGGTATCACTTAAATGCATCCGCTAGCATGAGTAAGAACCCCAGGGTGATCCTTAGTGAAAAAGCCAACTAAAAGCCAAAGTTAAACAAAAGCAATGGATAATTAAGCTAGGGCAAACATGCTTGCACCAACTGTCTGGACACAGAGCCTTCATCCCCACATCCACTGCCTTGACATTGCATCATCTGAACTGCATGCCAAGTTGCAAGAGCAGAATTTGGACATGGAATGCTGGGGAAGACTGATGTCTGGCAGCTCTTGTCGCAGGACGGCTCTGCTCCTTCCATGCAGAGCCATGCAGGCTGTTATTTTTCTTGTTTGGATTCAGCACTTGCTGCCCTGGGTGTTGTCTTTAACTTCTCTGGGGGCGTAGGATCTTCAAGGGAAACTGAGTGCTGAGAAGGAGTCAATATGGGAACATCCAGGTCCCATGTCCTGGGATTTCTGCCCTTTTCATGAAGTAGGCTGCACACAGCCCACCCCTCTCCTAGTCCCAGCCCTTCACCACCCTGCTGTCCCTCCCCACAGAGAGCAAGACAGCAAGCTGGAGGTCAGGCTCCACCAGCTTCTTGGGCCTTGTGACTTTCTGCAGAAAACGCTAATAAAAAGGCCAGTTTCATCAAGTGATTTTTGTGATGAGACTCTTTTTCCATGAGGAACTGGTCCTAAATCCACTAACTCATTTCATATTTATTTTAAATCTAAGCTTTACATCATGTAATTTCCTCCATGGCTTGATTATCTTCTCAGTAAAAACACTATTGTTCTAGTTTGTGATACCCTCGTTTAATCTCACAGTAAGGTCTCTGCACTTCTCAGGGTGGGGCTTAGATGCTGCCACCACAGCTCCTGGTCTCTGCTTTCCTTTTTATTTGAGGCAATTAAACACATCACCATTTCTATGATATTGATGGCATTCTCTAGCCATGGAGTACCTATAAGCATTAGCTTATTGCTGCAGATTTGAGCCTCTGGACCTCAGAAGACATTCAGAAAAGGTCTGTTGTCTAAATGGTAGCAGTGAACATTTACACATGAGATCAAGAGCAAATCTAGGCAAGGAACCTTGTCTGTCTCTAATATTTGGGTGGCACCTCAAGTCCTCCTTCTCTGTAGGTCCTACATATGTGATCAGGTATATATCTACTCAGTGTATTTTGACATCAAAATACATGAAACAGGCAAAAGTGGGAGGGAGAAACATTTCCTGAGTCTGCAGACAGCCTGCAGCACTCACTCAGAGGGGCTGAGCAGCCCAGTTCACCTTAATGACACATGTATTTTGCAATGCAAAAAGCTGTCGTTTTAAATGGAAATGCTTTTGTCAGCCATTAAGTGAATGCATTTACCCCACAGTTTTAAACTTGCCTGCATTGCCTCATGGCCACAAGGCTCATTTGCTGCATACCTTAGCCAGCGTCCTGCTCTCTGCAGTGCACCGCCAATGCAAAGCTCTAGAGCATGTTGAAAAGGGGAGGAGAAGCACTGGATGAACAGAATATGGAAATTAATAACATGAAGCCACTGCACTAACTGGATTGTTAACTGTCACCTTGAATTCATTAGAAACCTCCCTCATCACGCTTGGCTGATGATATGGTAGCAAAGAGCTTGTGCTCCCTTGTGAGTTGCAGTTGCCATAGATAATTTGGGGTGTCATTATGAGCTTAAAGAACAGTATTATGGGAAGGTACCACCCATGCCGGGTGCTATGGCCTGGCTGCAATGGCTGCTCTTATGTCAGTATTTTTTGATGATGCGTGGTATTGTCCCTGGCAGGAGCTTGCTGTAAAAGGTTTTTCACTAGTGTTGTGATACACTGCTTGTTAGTCCAAAAATGATGGTTCCAGGTGGAGCAAAATCTGCATGAACTCACCCCTAAAAGTTGTGTCTTTTTATGAAAAGCTGGGATGAAGGTGGAGATGTGCCAAACAGAGCTGGTGGGGCTGTAAATGAAGAGCTTCTCTTGCCAATGCAAGGTGCTGTTTTGGAGAGAGGGTTCCCCGCTGTTACACAGCTCTCCAATTTGCTTCATCTGCTTTCACAGCAAAAATCTGAACAAGTGTTGTTTGAACACCACCTCCCAAAGGAGGGGCTGAATGGGTTTTTGAGTCTACTAGAAACAATCTTGCAACAGATGACCTGGAGGGCGCTTGCCATCCGCTAAAGCTCTAAAGCTTAGAAAAGACTGTCCTTGTGACAGCACACATTCCTGAGTTCTACATCTATGTCCTCTAGAGATGCAGCATTCACTTTCTAGGAAAGCATTATCTTTCTAAAAGGCAAAATTCTGTTGATTCTCTTATGACCTGCATGTTCTGTACCTTTACAATGATATATGATGTCATGGGTTTGTTTTACAATACCTGACTGCTTTAATTGTTGCACTTTTTATGGTAATTTGCAGATTTTTCTCTTCATTTTTCTTCATGATACTTCTTTATATTTCTTTTAAACAGGGGCTGACTCTGCTCAGGATGTGTATGTAGGAACACATAATTGATACAGTCTTTACCTAAGAAGTGTTATTTTTAATCCTAACTTTGATGGTGAATTTTCCAAATGCTTTCTGAACCAAGGGAATGCAATGGTTCAACCTTCTTACAGATGAGCACTCCCAGGCCAAGGGAGCCAAAACTCACAGCTTTGTTGCTGCTCTGCCAGAGGCCTCGGGTACACAGATATATTTGAAGTGCTCTCCTAACTGTAAAAGAGTTTTTTAATTTACTCGGTGTTTTAAGGAGGGAATGCAAAGAGAGGGAAGAGAGGCAGAAAAATCAGACAATCCATTCCCAGAGGCAGAGTCTGTGGGATGGAGCAGTTGCTTGCCCAGAGCCTGATGACTGATGTCCTGGAGGTTGGGGGTCGCAGTATCAGGGAGCCGAAAACACATGTGGGGAGCATTGCTGTGGGCACAGTCAGGTTTGTATGGAAGTTGTTGCCAGTACAGGACAGTTTGGAGGGATGGGGAATCTTTATGATGTCTTTATAGAAGCCAGAGCCCCTGTTCAGGTGTGCTTTCACTATTTAAAATTAAAATGCTTGTGCATATGGTTTATTTATAGGGGAAGGGGAAAGTCGCGGGGGATTTCCCTGTGTTAACAGAGCTGCTCTGGAGAAGTAGTATGGTTGTGTCTGGAGCAGCAGCATAGTTGTGTCTGCGAGTGGGGCACTCCTTGCACCAGGCTGACCAAGAGAGGTGGGTATCCCAGCCTGGCCTGGAGCCACACCATCATGGAGAGCTGGACCCAGCGGAGGGGTGCACCCTAGCAGAGCCTGGGATGGGTTAGCTGTGTGAGGAAACTTTGCTTAACCACGGACAGGAGAGACTCTGCAGCTTTGCCAAAGGCTCATTCTCATTTTGGGCATTTGCAAGAATGACGTTGTCATCAATTTTCCTGGGGAATCTGGTGCATGGTTCTTTGTGCTCTTTTATACGAAAGAAATCAAGGGAGTGTGTGTTTGCTCAGTGTGCCGGAGACCGTCTCTCCGCCTCTGGCCCCTTTCCCATCCCCAGTTTGCATGCGGTAAGGTGCCTGCAGGGACAGAGCCCTAATGCCCCTGTGGGTGCCCCTTTGCACCCATGCAAAGCCCATGGTCTCCTGCATCATCTTGCTGGTGATACATCGAGGTGCCTGACCAACACCATCCTTTTGGAGGAAGGTAAATGTTACCTCTGTAATTGTTAGCTTTCATCTGGCATCCATGTCTGCCAGTCCCACAAGAGGAATCCCCAGGCAGGGTGAGAAGTAATGACAGAGCAATAGGTTTTCAGTGACAAGCTTCCCTCTGTCTTCTCCACCCTGAATGGTGCAAAACTCTCCTGAAGGTGGAACTGCTAATAAATATTTTGGATACAGATGTATGTATCTAATAATCAGAGCACTTGAAGGGCACTATGAGCCAAGGCCATGTAGGTATGTGATCAGAAAGATTGTTGTACAGCATTTGGTAACTCAGGCGTGGACCAAAACATCTGATCAGGATGTTAGGAGGAAAGAAGAAAGACTAAATTGTTTATATTTTGTTTCCATTCATCATTGCTGCCTGTGTAGGTGGAAAAGGAGAATGAGTTTCCTGGGGAGGGAAGCACATTTCCTGCAAAGATGAGTGGCTTTTTTTCTTCTTGCCCCTGGATTAATGCATCATAAAGGGGGTGGAGGGAGCTCTTCTGCCATGTGTGAGAAGTTGTTTAGCTCTTGATGTTTCCAGAGCCTTCCTCCCTTTGGTTGCCATGTGGCAGCCAAGAGATGAAAGTTTTTTTCAGGATGGGTTTCATGCCTCTAGTAGAAGTTCCAGATCGTCTCCAGATGGTAAATATACCCAACTTCTTTTTCCTTGGGCTGTTGAGCATCTGGCAGAAAGACAGTAGGACAGTACACTCAAAGCTCAGGGAAGGTTCTCTGCAGAGAAGATGGCTGGGTCAGGCCTCCAAGCCATGACAGTCTCTTTCTGGGAGAGGCAGCATTACTGTCTACAGCTACTGCCCTCAGTTCTGTGTTCCCCTAGTAGCAGTGGTCTGGAAGACAAAGTTAATAGAAGGGAGATATGAGAACGCAGCAGGGCAAGGATGAACTGAGTAAAGCATCAACACCATGACGGCATTGCTGGTGGTGAATTCCTGAAATGGGTCTTGTTTTCCTTTTGCTGCAGCCATGCTGCTTGCTGGAGCCATTGGAGGTCTATCTCCATCCCAGGCCTTAACAATCTGGGAGAACTGCCAGATGTGGTTTATTTGGTCATGGTACTGCTTATTTAATCTCCAAATTAGATTGTGGACTTTGCTTTTTCCAAAGGATTTCTGAGTTCATCATTTATCATCTGCCTTTATCATTTCAGATAAGGCTGTGTCAGTGTCTCCCTGGTGCCAGGAGCCCAGTACATTCTGCCAGAAGGCTAGTTCCTGCCCTGTGTGGCTGATACTGGTACCCTCTATGGGCTACAGATTCCCTACTTTTGCACTCACCTGAGTTGAGGGGTTCCTGGGGAGGGGGGGTGGAATTCTGTCCTGGGTACACTGCCCTTCATGGCATTTATCACTGGGCAGGGCCCTTCATGACAGGAGCTCCCTTTGTGGAGTGAAGCAGAGCCCAGAGGAGCACCTTGTTTTGCAGGCATAGCTGGGAAATTGTGGCAGCAAACTTAAAAGAGATGGACATGTGAAAAAACAGGCCCCACAGCAGCTGTCTGAGGGAAGAAGGCCTCTACCTGTGCTGTTGTGCCCTTGAGTTTCCTCTAGATGTATTTGAAGACTCTGGTGTGTAAATGACCTGTCTGTAGCCCTTTCTTCCAGGGAAAGATGAGAAGCTGGCTGCTTCCAGTTCAGAAGAAGAAAATATATCATGAAAGCTGTTTTCCTGTCTTCTGCAGTCTCTTCCATGTAACTCCCAATGGTGCACAAACCTGGTGCCCTGTTCTCTAAGGGCTCTACAAGACACTTCCACAAGCTATGTAAAAACCTGTTTGCATGGAGCATGTTGGAGGATGGGGGGAGAGAGGACATTAATTATTTAGTGATTTTTGCCTATGCAAAATCAGGATTCCACATATTTCACAGCAAGTTTTGACTCTCACGCAGGCAAGCAGTAATCCTGTTTGGCCACTATCATATTTCAAAACTTGTTTAACTGCAGTCATTTTTCTGAATAAACATAGAGAAGGCCCTTGACCTCAGCCCACGGTTACATGCAACAAAAATCTGCTCTTCCCCACTATTACTTTTTGCAAAATTAATGAGCAGCAGTTGCTGAGGAAAGCTTTAAAACTAGTAAGCAAATGTGTAAGTCTCTGGGATGGTTTTATCTAGCAGCAAAAGCTGGAACCTGGGTTGAGCTCAAATGTTCCATCTCCCTTTCAGGGTAGCAAATGTGGTAAGTCTTTTCTTCAGGGAGGTGGGGGAGAGATGGGCTTTGGTGAAATTAAAGCATCCTGGGGATAAAACAATTGTCATCTGAAATTATGGTCCTTTATGAGGGATCCCAGCTTGTGACTAAATGCAGAATGAACTGACTTTGCTGATTGACAAATGGGAAAAAAAGAAAGATATACTGAAGAAATAAAAACCCAGGTGGGAAGGAGGATGGGTCAGAGACACAAACATTTCTATTTTGCAGTGGGCAGTTTGTAGGGGCAAGTCCTACGTTTGCTGGCTGTTTGGTGGTCAGCCTGTCTCAAATCCCATTGTTGGCTCCTCACAGCCACTGTGAAACTGGGCTGCAGGTAGAAGAGCAGAGGCTGCAGAGGGAATTTCAGTAGCGAGAGTCCAACTTGAGCAGATCCTAGTCCTCTGCACCCCAAAACAGCCAGCAAAGGTCTCCTGAGCCTCTGTGGCTAAAATGACTCCATTTGGTATGCATACAAGGCTATCTTCCCACAAGGAACTAAAACCAGCAAACAGCTGTAACTGCAAGGGTAAACTTCAAGAGCAGTTGCATTGACATGGCTTGATGCACAAAGGTCTGGCTTCCGCTTGGTGACACTGAGCCTCTTTACTCAGAGATGCAGTGAATTTTGCAGAAGAGAGGAAGCTGGTAAGTATTCTAAATTAGCCACAGTTTTGACCATCTTTAAACAGGGTGAAAAGCTAAAAATATATGTCAGCCTTGAGACTAAGCAGGGACGATTTCAGCTAACAACCATGGTGATGAAGCTCAAGAAAACTGTTTAGAGATAGAACTGAGTAGCAGGAGAGGCCACAAAGATATGATAGCTGCTGATGCAGACACAGTGAAATGGTGATGAGTCCCTACCCTGAGGAACAGGTGTAGGAGCTGCTGAAAATGCATTTACAAGCAAAGGGTGAGAAAAAATACTATTTGTCAAACTGTCTTTGGCCCTAAGAGTTTTTTTGTCCATCCTTCAGCGCAGATAAAATCCATACAAGTCCCTGACTTACATCGAGTCACAGACCTTGATCCCAGCATGCTCTTTTCAGCATTTTCTAGAAAGCTTTGAAAAGCTGTGCAGAGCATCGTGGCCAGGAGGACATATGGTGTTACATGGTACAACTGAGAGACAGAGACAGACCCTGCCCAGATTACTTCCTATGGCACCAGGCAAAACAAAGTTTTTTTGGGGGGGAGGCGCTAAAAATGATACAACTCAGCCAGTATCACCCATCTGTGGCAGCACTGAAGTGACATATCAGTCTCTTAACTGTACACCTTCCTATCAGCTAAACCACACTGCCTCCTTCCTGGTCTCAGCTCTGTCCCTGCACTCTTTGGGCTGTCTCCTTACACATCCATGGCATTCCCTCAGGAGATGGCATCCACTCCATCCCTGGGGGGAGAAATAGGACCTTCTCCCTCCAGCTGTCCTTTTGGAAGCCCCTGCCAAACTCAGGCATGATTTGCAGATGAGGATCAGCCATTTGACAACAGCAAATCAAGGGAGACCTTTGGTTCCTTGCTGATTTTCATGCTAGAAGCATAACAACCACTGTATGGAATTGGCCAGAGTGCCACAGACAGGGTGAAGGAAGGGATCCTTTCCCTCTGTTTGGCATTTGGAGATCCCAGCTGGTTACTGGGTCCAGTTTGGTGCTTTCCAGCATTAGAAAGACACTGACAGATTGAAGCACACCTAGCAGAGTCTGGGGGGCTGGGGCAGGTGGTACAAGGAGAGGCTGAGAGATCTGGGTTTGTTCAGCCTGGAAGAGTGGGCGAAGAGGAGATCTTGGTCCTGTCTGCAACTACCTGAAGGGAGGGGGTAGAGAAGATGGAGCCAGACTCCTCTCAGACAGTGGAAGGATGAGAGGCAACAAGCCCAAGCTGGAATACATGAAATTTCCATTAGAGAGAGGGGAAAAATTTTCTCACCATGAAGATGGTCAAACACTGGAACAGGCTGACCAGAGATGTTGTGGAATCTGCATCTGTGGAGATAGTCATACCTCAGCTGGGCATCGCTCTGAGGTACCTGCCCAGCTGGCCCTTATCTGAGCAGGGGTTTGGACCAGAGCCCTCCTGAGGTCCCTGCCAACCTCAGTTATTCTGTGAATGAGGGTCAAGCGAAGCAATGGAAGAGTGAGATTTTTTTTGAAGTATTATTTAGGCTTCAATCTCTCAAAACCAGAGTTCAGACTGGGTTGGTGACTACACCCAGGGCCCTGCCTTAGTCACTTCTTATGTAAAAATGCCCAAGGACCTACATAAAAGAATGATTTTCCATTTATAGGGAGGCAACAGCAGGGAAGGGATTTTATCCTAAATCATTTCCCAAATGATAACAAAAATGCAGCTATCTCTAGAGATGAAGACTAGTTGTCCTCACAACAGCCAGGGTGAACAGCAGGAAAAATAGTGCTAAAAGGACACATGACCAGTGCACTTCTATAACACCAAGTGTTCTGGATTCCAAAATGCCCTGGAGACAGAGAAAAACCTCACTTTTCAAAGTTGACCCCAAAGGCCTCACAGGCATCTTGTGCTGAATTAGCTCAGCAGTAGAACCACTGTGGTCCCACTGGGATTTCAACCTGCAGACAGGGAGAAGACAGGGATTAGAAACCCAAATGCCAGGGCATTAAACTACATTTTCTGATTTGGTGCAGGTGGAGCGGGGGAGCTCCAGATCAAATTATGCCATTGGATATCTCTTTCCCTCTCAGGCAGAATCTGTGCTGCCGTCTGAACAAAATATTAGGGGAAAGGGTGTTTGCACAGAGATTTGTGTCAAAAGCGGAGAGAAGCCAGGTGATTTCCCTACTTCTCCAAGCAGTTTCCTGAATCCAAAATACTATCATTCTCTCTTCTGCGGAAAATACTTCTGGCTCCCTCTCTGTCTCTCTGTCTCTCTGTCTCTCTGTGTCTCTCTGTATTCCTCTATGGCTTTGCATGATCACTTTCTGGCTACATTGCAAGGTGCTATTTCCCAGACACTGTGGATTTGTGCTGTTTTCCTCCCCTTGCCATGGGATTGCCATGCACAAATTCCTTCCATTGTAGGTCTGGAGCTGGCCATTCTGGGAGTGGATCCAACACCTGACAGCAAATCTGCATTTCCCAGGCTGCCTATCGCATCCTCTCTTCTTTCCATTAAGCATCTCTGTTGCTCTCTTAGGTGGCTAATCTGTTCTTTCATATATTTTTTTCATGCACCTCTTGAAAACATCAGCAAATCACCTCAGTTATTTGCAAAAGAACAGCTTCTTGGTCATCAGGTGTCTGCAGGACTAGGAGAGCTGCTTTCTGGGTCTGTATGCAACACACTGGGAGCCTTGAAGAAATTTCAGAGTCATTGCCTGAAGCAGAGGAGTAGGGAGGCTGCACGAGGTCATGGCAGGGCTCCTTGGTTTCTGCATTGTCGCTCATCAACCATAATTTCTGCTCTACCTGCTACACTGAGGGTCACTGGCCCATAGCAGGCAGCAGGGCAACCCACCACTCTCCAGAGCAGGGGGTGTTCAGCTTGTCCCTGCCAGCAGATAGGCTGTGGGGCCAGTCCTGGCAGGGAGGAGTGCCTGCTCATCGTGGTTGGATGTGTTCCATGCAGGGCATTCCCTCTCACCTTGTACATGCTCAAGGACTAAAGATCTGGCAGCAGTCCCTGGGGAAGGCAGGCTGGCATCTCAGAGCAGCAACACCGGGATTTCCACAGACAGTGAGGAGCCAAATGACAATTTTATTATAGTTAAATTCACTGCCTGGGCACTTGGGGCAGAAACCAGGAATCTCCCATATGGGTACTGCATGGTGCCTGCCCCAAAGCATATACAGTCCCAGCAAGATTTTGCCACTCGTTTTGCCGTTCACCAAAATTGTAGGGACAAAGCCCTATAAAGCCCTGTTTAGTACAGCCAAATCTGAGGCCCCTATAGCTTTATGTAATGTCCTTCTGAACCTTAAACCATAGTGACCCAAACAGGGGAGAAAAAAGTGTTTTCAGAAACATCAGAAAAAAGAAAGACAGAGAATCACAGTTACCAAGAGAAACTGGACACAAGAAATGGTCCCCAAACCCGATTGTTAACATCCAATGCAGCACAGTTCTGTGGTTTCAGTTATTAAGAGAACTGTTAGCCTCCCTAGAAAGAGAGAAAAGCAGGTGTCCCAACTGGCCATGCAGAGCCATGCAGAGCCCTGGCTGCTCCATGGCTGGAGAGCTTCATGGGCATACTAGGGCTGTGCCTTCACATGCCAATGGTGGGACAACACATGCGCTTCAGACCCAGGTGGCAGACCCAAAGCAACACAAGGGGAAGGCAGCACTCGGTGATTGCACCTGGCTGCAGCAGCTCCACTCCCTTCCCATTTTTTCTGGTATTTTGGCTGCATGTGTTAAATGGAGAGCAAACCTGCATCCTACCATCCATGCTCCACTGCTCTCACCAATGCAGTCAAAAACCCGGCTCTTGTCATCTTTGGGGGGATGCTGGAGATTTCCTCAAGGTTGCAAAACCACTAGGGTGGGGGCTGTGTGTCTCTCTCTGTCTCCATCCAAATGCAGGCAGTGATGTGCATCTCTGCTGGAGCATGTGCAGGAGCACAGGCACCCCTGGGGACAGGTGAGGCTGAGCCTATCCCTGAGTTACCCCCACCGCCACTGGGATCAGGCAGCTCTTGTTCAGGGCAGGATCTAGCGTAACAAAAAATATGAAATCCTCTGCTGCTAATTAAGCATCTCAAGTCCCTTCCACACTATGGTATCTGGGCAGCAAGGCTTCAGGAGTAGAGATGCTTTAGCATCAGCTTTGAAAATAAACCCAAATAAGCCACTTTTCAGAGATTAAATTGTCTCCTCTTTGAAACCACTGCAGGGAAAGAGCGCTTGTTTATTAAAAAGAGACAGCAGGGGTCAGGACATGAAAGGAGGCTTTGTCTCCTCGGCTATTCTCTTACTCCATTTGTCTGTATTTTAATGTCTGTTTTTTAGGTGTGCAGGGAATCTCAGACACCAGTCTCCCAGCTCCAAAAACATTGGGCAAAGATAAACCCCCACTCCTGGGTCCTGCATGTCACCAGAGCCCATGCCACCTGCAGCAGCCCCCAAATGAGCGCGTCTCTGGTGAAACTGGGATCCAGGGCTGTGAATGCGTGGTCGTTTGGGGAAGGTCTTGCTCCATCTCCAGGCCAGAGAGGATGTGATCCAGCTCCCTTCCCAAGGACCCCCAGGCCCTGTCAGGAGCTGAGCACAGCTGGGTGACATGGAGGGCGGGCTGCCCTGGCACCCCCCCACCCCACCCTGCTCCAGGGGCAGGAATCCCCTCTGCTGCAGAGGGCATCCCCTGGGGGAGTCTCCCCCAGCCCTTCGGGGCAGGGAATTCCCGGCACAGCCCGGGGGGGGGGGGCCGTCCCTGAGACCCCCAAGCTGCCGGGCTCTCTGGTGGGTGGGTGAGAGCTGCGGGGGGAGGGAGCGAGGGAAAGAGCGGAGGGGCCACGGGGATGGTGCGGGGACGTCCCTGAGGGCTGGATGGAGCAGCGTCCGCGGAAGGCCCTGGCTGTGGGGGCATGCCGGGGGGAGGGGGGCCGGCTGAAGGAGCATCCTTGGGGGGGGAAGGCCGACTATCGGAGCATCCGGGGCGAGAGGGGGGAAGGAGCCGAGGACCGACCGCAGGGGCGTTCTTGGGGGGTGCAAGTGTAAGGACATCCCGAGGAGGCAGGGGTCGGCTGCGGGAACATCCCGGGGGGGGGGAGAGGGGGGCGGCTGCGGGAGCCTCCCGAGGGGAATCCAGCTGTAGGAGCATCCCGGGGGTGGGAGGAGGGCCGGTTGCAGCGGCATCCCGGGGGGAGGGGGTTCCGGGTGTAAGAGCATCCCGGGGGGGTCACCTCTGCAGCATCCCGGGGGGGTCCCCACCTCCCTCCCTCGCTCGGAGCAGCGCCGCTGCCGCCCCGCAGCACGGGATCCCCCGGCCCGTCCTTCCCGCGGCGGAGGCGGAGGGGGGCGCGGGGCGCTTTTACCTCTCCGAGGGCCCCGGTGGCGGCGGCGGCGGCGCGGCGCCCCCAGGCGCGGGCGGCGGCAGCTCGGCGCACGGCGGGGCCGCGACAGCGCGGCTGCGGCTCGGCTCCGCGCCGCGCCGGGAGGAGGGTCCGCGCCGGGCGCCCGCTCCGCTCCGCTCCGCCCCGCCGCGCCCGCCCGCCGCGCCGCGCCGCGCCGAGCCGCGCCGCAGCCCCGCAGCCCGGGCCGCCGCCGCCGCAGGGCCGGCGGGAGCGAGCGGCAGCCGGCGGCATGAGGCACGACCCGGCGCCCGGCTTCTCCATGCTGCTCTTCGGCGTCTCCCTCGCCTGCTACTCGCCCAGCCTCAAGTCGGTGCAGGACCAGGCGTACACGGCGGCGGTGGTGCTGGAGGGCAAGGTGCAGTCCGTGGCCCCCCCCGCCGGCGGCAGCAATGACAGCCGCGGCGCCGCCGGCCCCGCCGGGGGGGTCCTGGTCAAGGTGCTCGACTTGTGGCCCCTCAACAGCGGCGGGCTGCAGCGGGAGCAGCTCATCAGCGTGGGCTCCAAGACGCCCTGCTTCAAAGTGAAGCGCAACCACCGCTACATCTTCTTCCTGGAGCCCACCGAGGAGCCGCTCGTCTTCCGCACCGCCTTCGCCCCGCTCGACACCAGCGGCAAGAACCTCAAGCGGGACGTGGCGCGGATCCTCTGCGCGGACTGCGGTACGGGCCGCGCCGCGGCGGCGGGCGGCGGCGGGGGGGCTCCGGCCCCGCGCGGCAGCGGCAAGGATCGGGAACGGCCCCAGGCGGTGGAGGGGGGGGCGCCAGGAACGGCGCCGACCGGCGGCTCCCCGCAGGTGCCGGGGGCCCAGCCAGCCGCCGTCCGTACTGTGTCCCCCGCCCCGGGCTGCGCGGGGGGTTGCCTCGCCAATCGCCCCCCTCCTCCGGTTCGCACAGTGAACCGTGCCTTGCACCGGGGGAGGGCGGCGCATGCGAACGGCTCTCTCCCCGCGGCCGCGGCGGGCCCTGCCGCCGCAGCCCCGCTCCTCCCCGGCTGGGGGTCCTGTGCAGCCGTGCAGGCTGCGGCCCGCCCCGCTTGCCCGGGGCAAGGGTCCCGGCCGGTGCCCGGCCTCCCCTAGTCCCCGGGCCCCAGTGCCGGGCGGGCGGAGAAGGGCCCGCAGCCCCTGCTTCGTATGCACCCCGGGGCCGCTCCCAGCCCGTTTGCGTTGTCTTTAGCCGCATGTTTCAGTTCACTGAAGCGTTCGGTCTTGGTGCCTTCTGGCTTTTCCAGCCGCTCACCCCCACCGCCCCCCAACCCACTGAATGTATCTTTCCTCGATTTTCCTTGGTAATCGCAGCCAGCCCCCGACTGGGAGAGCCTTTACCGGCATGCGGTAGTGGCTCCGTTAACTCTGTGCGCACTGATGATGCCTGATGCATTGCTCTTCCTGGGCATGTTTACTAATGCGGAGATGGGCTCTTTCCCAAGGTGTGTGGAACAGATGTTGGCTTTCCAGGTGTGCCACAACTATCGGGAAGTTTTGCCTCTTTCAAAATAATGGTCTAATTTTCAGAAGCTGGTTTTCTTCTATTCATTTAATGCATTTAGCTTTCTTCCTTTAAGCAGCTCTATGCACTTGTTCTGTTGTATGTGCTGTGCACTGATCCTTCGTCACCCTTTTTTTAAACATGGTTATGAAATGATTTCAGCAGGGAAGCGCCTGCTGGAGCATTTCTCCTTTTTACCTGGTCTTTACATTTCCTGTTGCAATAGGCTGGGAGGGGAGGGGGGAGCACAAGCAAAGACAATGACTGCATTTTCCCAGGGTTAGGATCTGAGCTTACAAAAATGCAAGGCTGGCCCTCAGTTCAGCTTTAATACTCAGATACTGTGTCACAAAATCCTGAGAAAACCAGTAATACCTGGAGCTCTGAGAGCCACACTGTGCCATAAGAAATGAATTTGTATCTCTCTTGTTTGGTGGATTATAAGTATATGCAGGACATGTCTCTGAGGAATTCAGGTTCTCCATTCAATGACAACATGCTGTATATAAGTACTTGCTCATCATGTTAATTGGCCTTTTGCCTCATTAAAGGCAAGGTGCCATGCTAGTTATACTTAGCTCTATAATGAACATATGTTTGCTTCTTGTTGTTGTTGTTGTTAACTAGATGTTTCTGGGGCAAATACTTTGCCATTCAGGACTGTTGATACCAGATTGTGAAAGCTGGATCTGTATCTTTTTTTAGATATCCAAAAGATAAATTTAGAAGATCACATTACCTGGGAGAAAGGAGGAACCTTGTACATCATAATATGTTGTTGAGGAAAATGGGCTAGGACTGCGTATGAGAAAACTAATTTGGGAGACACTAATTTCATGTATATCTGTATGTGGGCCATCGTGGATGTAGAGGATTTAGTAAAATAGCTGTTGTGGAGTTAAAAGAAAGGTAAATGAGGGAATTCCTTGGGACTGTGATCTCACAGTCAGGTAGAAGCATAGCAAAAAAAAACAGGCAGCTTTTTTTCTTGTTAAGCAAGAGGAATTCCAAACTTGCACATCTCTGAGCAGCCAGATAGGACTTTAAGAAGAATGGAGGCTGCTCAGTTGCTTCCTGGATCAGGCCCAAAGTGTTAATGTGTAGGCTGATGTAACAACAACTTAAGGGATGTCATTCTGCCCATGATACCTTTTTGGAGCTGAAACATTTGTTTCTATATTTTTGACCATATGAACAGGCATTCTGGCTAAGGAACTCTGCAGGTTGTTGGGATCATTGTCTCAGCAGAATTATACAGCATGTTGTAAAAAAAAAAAAAAAGCTGGTGGTTAGAAACTGTTATAACTGTGGGTTTGTTAAGTGGTGAAGATTAAATGGGAGCCACAGCATGCTGAAGTTGTGGTTCCCCAAGCACTTCATGCTTTCAGGTTCAGCTGGAGCTTCAGGAGGTTAATTTTGAAGGTGACATTCCCGGTAGGATCTTCTGATTTGTAGCATCCGAGCTGCTGAAAGGTGCATGGACTGGGAAACCAGACCATCTTGCCTTCTTGCTCCTTGGTTTCTGCTTGGAGAGAAAATGAGATGAAGTACTAGGTTGTTTCCCATTCTTGCTGCAGAAGCGGGCCGTGGACAACCCCAGAATTAGCAGGGGGTGAAGGGTTCAGGCACCAAGCGCTCTCTGAGGTAAAGCCAGGCTGCAGCATTGTGCAAGATATTATGGAGCAAATGGGACAGACACTAGGGCCTCTTCTGCGTTGTCAGAGAGGGACTGCATGTCACTGATCCCTCTAATTCCTCCTGCCCCTACTAAAGTCAGGGGCCTCACAGGACCATCTCCCTGCTCTGGCCCTGCGCCTGGGTCTGTTTTCTAGTGATTCATACACACCTTTCTCAGAGGCTAAGATACTATGTGTCCTCTGCTCTTGCTGACTCCAGAAGATGGTTGCCGAGGTCCAGGTTGTGTTGCAGAATTAGGCTTGAGATTAGAGCATGTATGTCTCTCTCCCACAGACAGCCCCTGCTTTTGTTCGCACAGCTTGCTTGGAGAAGAGAAAGTGCTGCTCGGTTCAGGGTGTTGAGGTACAACACGGGACCCATATCCTGACTGGGCACAGCTGGGAAGGCTAAAAGGGAGGGGTAGCTGGGGTGCAGGAGACAAAACAGGAAAATCAGACTGCACAGCTGGTATGTGGAGTGTTTCAGGAATGATCAAATAAGGCCTTTGTAGCTAGGGCATACATGAGGGGTCTCAGCCTTTGTGTTTGCCTTGCCTTGTGCTGAGAACCTGGAAGGGGGACTCTCACATTGCCCAGATCTGCTGCTGGCCAAACTGCAAAGGTTGGAATTTCCCTACCTGCAAAACCCAGATGTTTCCAGCCCCTGTCTCTCTGCGCAGTCGTGGGCTGAATGAATGAGTGCAGTTTCCTGGCACAGAGGGAACAGCTTTCAAAGTGTCACTGCTCCCTGGCTCCCAGGGTCCTATGGGTCTCACCACCCACCCGCCCATTTTAAAAGCCTCTTCTTCATGGGCAGTATTATTGTTTTCCATAATGTATATAATGATTCCTTTTATTGCTTCTCCTCTTGTCTCTTTTCTTTACAACTTTTAGTACCTTAGTTTTGGATGGTCTCTTATTTTCTCTGTGTCCATGTGGACAGATCAAGGAGGAAGAAATAGCTGCAAGAGGCAGTGCTGGCTTTCACCAGCAGCGTGGCAGCCTTGTGTGGTATCCCTGCCTGGACTGCTCCTAATTTGAGTTTAGACAGGGGGTTGTGGTCCTGACCCTTCTGGCCTTTAAGAGCCTCTCAAGTCATTGTCTGCTTCCCCCTCTAAATGAACTCATGCATCCTGTGCCAAAGATATGTTTGCAAATATTTTGTATACAGGAGGGGCTCTTGCTAATGAGAGTTTAACCTGTCTGATTTCTGCTTTTACAGGGGAGCGAATGTCTTCCCACCTCTGTATGCAGGAAGTTGCAAAGTGGATTTAATTAGAGCTTGTATGTCTCTTGGAGCACCTTACTGAAAATGCTATAAAAGTCCAGGACTGAGTATAGGACTTTCCTGTAGGATTAGCTTAGTCTGAGTGAGTAATCTTGTGGTGGCAGATCCCCTGGGAGGATATTCAGACACAGGACCTGTTCTTGCAGCAGGTACTTCTTGTGAGATGAGGTTTCTGAACAGCTGTTTTTTTTTTTTGCAGTCAGAAGGTGCATTGGTCTCAGTGGGAACCAGGAATGTGCTGGGGCTGTGGTGTTAGACTCGGTGGCCATGCATTGCTGGGAGTTTTATCTGCCAACTCTCAGAGCCTGGTTAGTTATACCTGGCCTGTGAGGAGAAGTGGGAGGCCCGATTTTGAAGCACCCGCGGGACAATACAGCCTTTTGGATTACAATGTAGGTGTTGCTGCCTGAAATAGCACTGGCAACATTGGCCCAGCAGCTCATGCAAAAATACTCCTCTCTGCTAACTTGCAAATCATCCGATGTGCTCCAAGTCAAGCAGACACGGGGGAAGGGTGCGGCCTGCCAGTCACCAATGCCAGTGTTGTCCCCTTGTCCCGGGACAGCTGCAAAGCAGGGAGGAACAAAATTAGCTTTTTTTTCATGTGCTGCCCTGCTAAATAGAGCTGTCTGAAACTGTTTCTCACCACCTTCAGAAAATTACACTTCCCTGGGTTCACAGAAGAGTGAAAACCTGCCTCCTCCTTGCCTTGAGCTTTTGCAGACGGAGAACGGTCACTTTGCTGCAGAAGGCTTTTACCCCTCTCAAGGGTGGCACATTTCTATGTGCTCCCTACTCCTGGCTTAGTTGGCACAGAATTTTACCTGGAAATGGACCCAGGGGTAACTGGGTCCCCATAGCCAGATCTGTTCCTTGTCTCAGCTGAGCCAGCCATGAAGGGAATCTGGTAACTAAAACTTTGCTCAGCCAGTGCTGCTGGTTCAAATGACTTAGTTGTACCTAACATGCCCAAGGCTCACTCCCAGAAATGTGCCATGCGCAGAGCAAAGCTCAGCTAATTTCTCAGTCCCCCTTTCAGAAATGTTTGACTAAATACAGCATCTCCCCATGGGTCTCTACGGGTAACAGGAGACTAATAACACTTCTGAGTGATCCCAGCAGTGCTGCTTTCCACAGCTAGGGTTTCTCCATGCAGAGCCCCTGGTCACCAGCTGCTCTTTGGTGGCTCTCTTCATGCTCTGCTAACTAATAACCCTGAGAGATGGGCCCCGAAGCATAACGGCCTTTCTAAATCATAGGCAGCACCTTGACTTGAGTTTGGATCTAGATCAGAAAATGGTGTATGCTCGGGAGCACAGAGGCAATAAACTCCATTGCCAGGCAAAAAGGGAGCCATGTTCTGAAGCAGCTGAGCTCCCCACTTGTTTTGGGGTGCATCAGGCAAAATGCACCATAATCACCAGAGCCCTGAGCCTTAAAGCATTCAGCACATCCCAAAATCTACAGCAAAGTCCCTCAGGGAATCTGGGCCCTGCAACAAAGGCAGCATACCCTCAGTTTTGGTACTGTTCTTTTGGAGTGAGGATGCCTCTTGCAGAGGGCTCAGCTGGGGTTGCCAGTTCACGTGGGCAGCAAGATGGGGGTCCTATGAGGAACAGCTGTTGCTTTGCCGGGTTTGGGACCTCAGCTCCTGGTGCTGGAGTTGACAGGTGAGCAACACGCTTGTCCAGGAGGAGCTTTAGAGGTCTGATCAGTGGTGGGCAGCAGGTTTCCAGAGAACTTACATGCCTGGGGAGCCCGTGGGCGACTCTGGTAGTTTGAGAAATTCTCACTGCAGAGAAGCCTGAGGGATAACATGCTGGAAAGGCCTCCAGCCTGCCCCCACGCTCTGGCTCCTGCTGAGCCAGGAGGCATTGGGACTGTCTAACAGCTTCTGTTGGTTGGACTGGGCCTGCTTAGCGCCAGGTGTGGTGACGTGGATGATGCTGGTTGCACTGGTGGGAGCTGGGCAGGGTACAGCAAGGGGCCCTGAAAGGTGTCAGCAAATCCTGTATCCTTCTGTGCTCTCCCTACTGGTCAGAGGAGGCTGCCACAATGCAAGCATGCACCCTCCATAACTCCTGGACTACTCTTTCATCTCCAAATGGTACTGTTTAAATAAGAAGTCTCTGCCCTGCTCTCTGTGGGGAGTTATTCTCTGCACTGTGCTATGCTCACTGTTCAATGCAGACGGCCGAGGACTCCTCTCCTCAGTGGGAGCTTAGGGTGACAGGTACAGCAAGGGGCAGTCCAGGAGGAAGCTCATCTCCCTGGCAACTTTGGCATCTGGGCACTTGCTCACCCACCAGATTGAGTGCACAGCACTTGAACACCAAAAGGGTCCCAGCACCTCTCAGTGCTTCCCCATCTCAGGGGGGGAGGAAGAGAGGTCTGCCAGCTGCCAGAAATTTTGGGGTCAGTGTATCAAGCTGGCAAGGGCAGACGAAAGATCAAAAGAAAGATGAATCACTGTGCTGCTCTTCCCCTGCTGAATAACCAGACTCCCAGCGCTCGGCTGCTGTGGCCTCAGATGCTGGGCTGAGTGATGCAAAGCTTGGCTGAAAGGGTCTGTGAGAACTGCTTTCATTTAAATCCCTTGGTCCAGCTCTATTCTGGATAAGAGGGTGGCTACTCTAGAGGAGATGAAAATGTGAGATTCCCCAGAGCATGGGGTACTAGAGGAGAGAAGATGATTTTCAGCTTGAATGAAAATTAAGTGTTTAACTCCAGGCAGAGAAACCTGGGCTGTGGTCTGGTAGAGGGAAATCACCTCTGTTGTCAAAGGATTTGAAGAAGAGGTTTGTATGAATGTTAGCTGGGAATGGTTTAGGCACCACTGAAGCTTTCTAGGGGAAGAGGAGAGTTCAGATCAGGGGAAGAAAAAGGAAGGAAGAAAAGAAATGATTCAGTGGGTTGGTGGAAGCTGGAGGATGCTGCCTCAGAGACCTAAGGCACTGGTGTTCAGCTAAATTGGGGTTTCTTGTTTTTGGGTGTGTTGGGATTGGCCAGCTCTTGCTGAATTCATAGCCCTGTCTGGGCATTGCTGGCTAATTCCTTGTTTCAGGAATCCTCATTCGTTCTTCTGTCCTGTGCTGCCATGTCATGCTGTGTCTGGCTTCCAGCAACCCAAGCAGTTAGAAAGGAGCAGTCACAATGCTCCTAGTTGGGGTATCATCCCAAGCAATTGCTCTCCCTAGGGTATCTCTGCAAACCCAACCATGACTGAAGGGTGACCTCCTAGAAATAATCACTGGTGTGAATTAAGGGGATGAACCGTGCTGAGCCTTGTGGTGGGAGCGTAAGCTGTGCACAGAACAGCTGTGGCACCTTGGGGGTATGCACGGGAACTAACGGCAGTGGGAAGAAGAGATTTGCAAAAAAGAGTCCAAAAGATGGTAACAGTCCTGACAAGGCTATGGGAACTCCAAGCCAGAGATGTCCACCCCACTGTGAAGGGTTATACCCTTGTCAGTGGTAGCTGTCATCTGGAGCTGGGTGAGAGCTGTCAGCAAAGCTTTTTGACAGCAGATTGGATAGACACTTGTCAGGAATGACCCTGGTACTGGTGATCTTGTGGGCAGGCATAGGGACTAGATAGCTGCTCAGAGCTGTTCTGGTGTGAGGAGACCATGACTTGCCCTCTTGATGAAGGTGAGGACTCCGGTTTGGGTGCTGGAAGTGAGCCTGTGGGATCTGCTAGAGGAAGCAGAGCCCCAGGGCTGAGGGCGAGCAGATCTCAAAGGTGGTGGCTTTCCAGGGCAGGTATGGATGGGTAGTGCTGTGTCTGGAGGCTTGTGGAAAAGCTGAGGAGGACAGGAAGACTTTGCAGAGCCTGTGGAAGGACACGGGAGAGGTAGTCAGGTCTTGCCAATTTAGGGTCAGAAGGGAGATATTTGCAATTCATTATTATCAATCACTGCTCATCCCTTTTTCCTAATGTCTCGGTAATGATAAAATGCTGTTCAGGATCCTCCTGGTGGTCTCAGGGCAGGCACATGGCTTGTCAGGATGGTGGGGACTAGAATCAGCTCTGCTTTCTGGGTTGTCTCACAGCTGGCAGCAATGCACCAGCCCTGGCTGCTGTGTTCACGGGAGCCTGGCCCTGTCAGACCCAAGCTCCCCTGCTGTCATACTGTCCATGTTAGTTCAAGGTAGGCTGCGTTTTGGTTAAGCTAAGGTGAGGTCCAGATCAAGCATGACCTGTACTGTAGGCCTCTACAAAGCATAGTGTGTTTTTTTCCCAGCATGCAGGAATATGCAGAGTGAGACAATTAGCACTAAATTTATTTGCCCTGGGAGCATCACATGGAGTGAGCTGTGAGGGTGTCGTGCTTGTGGGTTGGATTTTCCCTATGGGTGAGTGGGATGGTAGTAATGTTAATGAAGGGAATGAGTGTCTCCAGCCATTGTCTGGACTCATTGCTCTGTCATTGTTCCTGTCTCCTCCCTTCCCTTCTTCCTTGGCTGCCCTCCTGTGTGGCTTCATGTGGAAGAAGAGAAGAGCAGAGAGTGAAGCAGCTTAGGCCATTTTCAGTGTAAAGCCAGGCAGACATTCACTGCTGGGAGACTTCATTTCCACATCCCTGGAAACGCACCCGGCCAAGTGAGGTCTCAGCCCTCCCGTAGCAGGTATTCTGGCCTGGATTCCCATGAGGAGATCAGGGCTGCCCTGTCTGCATGAGGACGCTGCCTCAGCCCATGGTGCTGTGCTCTCTGGAGGGATGCAGGGCACCTGAGACCTCATCAGGCCATCTGGCATCAAACTGTCTAGTGGGGAAAGGAGCTGTCTTCTCATCCTGGCTGCCAGGTTTTTTCTTGCGCTGCTGGCCCTCAGCACCATGGGGAGCTGGCTGGGGAAGCTGCTGTGACCTAGGAAACATCAGGACTTCTTCTTACTGACACTGAGAGCACGCTCACTCGCTGCCTGGGGAACTGCACAGTTATGTACTCCACTGAAAAGAAATGGAGATCCCTTCGCTCTTGATGTGCATTGGCTTGGCGAGGTGTTACCTGTTTGCTTCGAGGAGACGTGGGGACCCTTTTCAGTGGCCCTGGAGAGCCTGGGTCCCGTGGATTCTTCCTCACATCTGCAGAGCTGCGGTGGTAGGAAGGACCTGGGTAGGGGGGCAGAGATGGCCATGCTCCAGAGTAGGAGCTTTATGGAGTACCTACCCCATTTTTGCCATATGATAAGTCTGTGTGAGTATAAAAAAACAGCTGCCGTCATATGGATCCATTTCAGCTGTGTCTGTGCTGTAGCTATGCTGGGCGCATACACCACAGAAGCTTGTGTATGTTCACGCTCCAGAGGGACCCAATGCAGGCAAGGGGAACGTGCTTAGAGATTTGGGTTCAGTTCCCATCTCTGCCACTGGTGTGCAAGGGACCCTTCAGGTACTGGCCAGTGGCATATAGACCTTCCTTGGGTGGCCGTCTAGCTCTGAACATTTCAAAGCCAAGCTCAGCTCACAGCAGAGGTGTTCCATCCACAAGGACATAAATTTGCAGTACCCAAACCTTCCCTGTGATCTGCAGCATCATGCTTTGTCTGCATGGGGGAGCTGCGACATGTGAAGAGATGATTCCTGACAGTGTGTCAGTCCATCGTGTAGTGACAAGCAGACTCTTGAGATCCAGGCTGTTTTTTCTGGTCCTCAGAACTAGCCCGGTGTGCTGGCAGCAAGCACTAATCCCTGAGGGCACTTGGTCCTGCAGGATGGTGTGGAGAGAGGATTTTCCATGCTATTAGAGGGCTGGGTGGCTTTTTGGTGCATGCTATGATGGAAGGATGCTCAGATGATGAAGTTTGAGTGGCTGGCCTACCTGATGCTTGCCAACTTCTGTGAGCATAGAGCTACTGCCTGGGGCTGAGAGAGGAGGATTGTGTTTTGTGCCTTGAAATGATTCTGAAACTTGCAATCAGGGCCCATGCCCCAGCCCTCTGGGATGCTACGTGTCAGGAAATATTATTGGAAGGTGATCCAAACCCAGGCAGTCAGGGTTTTGTGTGCAGATTTACTTCTCCAGACCCTGCCTGGTGAGATGAAAGACAATTGCACTCTCCATCTGTGCTGAGACAGCTAATCTGCAAGCCCTCCTGCCTCAGGTCACAGATGATTTCAGGCCTCTCCTTTCCAAGCGCTGTCAGCTGAATTGCGTCCTGCTCTCTCTGTCATCAGGACAACGCAGGTGCAAGGAAGGGGAAGAAATCCTGCCCATGATGTTGACATACTTGTAGGAAAACCAGCTGAAATTGCCAAGAAAGCATGTGCTGTCTCTGTAATCAGACTGGTAACCAGGAATAAAACTATAGCTGTTGTAGGAAGGAGGTGGTTTTGTGGCAGTGGTGTGCTGCTGTGTTGCAAATTTCTCAGCCAGGAAGATTTGCTGCAGTTTGTGAGGGGGACACAGGAAATAAACTCCTCTATGAGCTCTGGATCATAACTGGTTGGATGTATCAGGACAGCGCTAGCAGTTGGTGTCATTCGTGACTGTCCAGTGCAATGGTCATAATCTGATATAGCATGAGCAGGGAGAAAGTAACTTCTGCTTTCATGTTGTACGGTGCTGATAGTGAGTATCTGTCCTGGCACAGCCTGGATAAAGTGCACTTGCCTGTTCTCCTGGGGGAGTTGCTGAGTGATCTCCTCTTCCCTATTTGAAGGCAGCATGGCTTCACTACCATGGGACCTGACCTGCTCCCATATGCTCCTGCTCTGTGGCTGTGTGATCTGTAGCAGCACTTTTGTTCCTCTCTGCTTGCAAAAGGGGGTTTTATCCCCATGATGAATGTGTGGCCATTCTGGGAACCTGTGTCTGTAAGGGGTTATTGATGTGGTCAGGGCAGTTCTTAGAGCTAGGGGAGAAAATACTTTCTTCCTCATCAGGAGCTCCTGTGACCAGAGGTGTCTCTCCCAATCACAGTTTTGGGCAGCTGTGCAGCTAGAGAGAGGTCTTGTCCTGTCCTTTGCTCTTGACACACAGGGAAATGTGTGGCTGTGTATGCAGTGGTGCGGGACAGGCTCTGAGAGAGGCCACTTAGTCCCTGTCCCCACACAGCTTCCCAGAGGACACATGTTTGGGATGAGGAACTGTGAGGTTTTGTGGACAGGGCTGATCTCCAGCTTGGGTACTTCCTTATGTTGCACAAGGTTTACTGAAAGTTCAGGAAGCATCACATGAACCTGACAGGAGGGGATCCATTGCAGCATTTCCTTTCCTGTGATCCCTTTCCTGATTCGGTATCCTTTCCCATTTCTCTGCCCTTGGGGAATTTCCCACCACTCATGCCTGGTGGCTGGGCTGTGTCAAGGAGTTGGGAGAGGAGTGCTAGCCATTTCCTTCTTTGTGTAGGCAAGGAGAGCACAGACAAGCGTTCTCAAGTCTCTGATTCTGGCCCAAAGAGGTCTTAGACTCCAAGCTGTCTTACTTGAGTATTTATTAAGTAGATTGGTCCAGGAGCCTTACCAGAGATCCTGGCAGCGCAGTCACAGCTGGTAATAGAGCTGCCTTCTCTGTCTCCCGTGGGCTGAGGGTACGAAGAGTGGAGTCAGAGATGTCCCATCAGGGAATGGCTCCTATCAGGATAGACAGCTCCAGGGGAAGTTTGGTGCTTCCATCATCAGAGAGTCAGGGTAAAACTTGCCAGGACTTTCCATTTGGCCTGAGACATCCATATGAGTGGAAAGAGGAAGTGGGTTTAAATCTTTTCTTGATCAAGAATGAGGTATCAAGAAATGGATGCCTAAGGGATTTGGGTACCTCTTTGGTTAAGCTTGGCTGAGCCAGGAGATATCCAGGCAGTCATTTTGGGTTTAGGCACTTCCATCCCACCCAAATTGCCTATTTTCTGCCTGGCCCAGAGGGCAGATGGCTTCTCTGTCTGCCTGGTGCCGAGGCTGGGTGAATGGGAGGGAGGGATGGGAACAGCTAAGCCAAGGCATGAGTTAACAGCCATACTTGGGGCATGTCTCTACAGTGCAGACTGCAACAGCTCTCCCAGCTCTGCTATGTGCTGTTGCCAGAGGTGAAGCCTTCTTTTTCCCAGCCATGACACAAGTTCCTGGTTACTACACAACTTCAGGTAGATTTGAGGAAGGAAGAGGGGGTCACAGTGATAGGCAGTTCCTGCAGGGGAAGCCCATACTTTGGTATCCTTGTATTGAGAAATAAGGCCAGCAACGCCTCAGGCAAATGGCATTCCCAGGAAGGGAATCAGGTGCAGTGGGAATGGGTAAATGCAGAGCCTGTGGAAAACATCCATGTCCCTGGGATAGAAATCTGCCCAGAACTGGGGCTTGGATGTTTGGATTTCTTTGCTGTAATAGACACATACCTTCCAGCAAGTGAGGCTAGTAATAGGATTTTATTTGAAGCAGTTTTATGCTGGCCTAAGCTCATCTGTTGTGTGTGTGGTGGTGGGGGGAATGGCATACATAAGGGTAATTTCTTGGCTGCAGCATCCAAGGTAAAACCCTCCTAGGATACTTACTTTTGCGGCCCATGTTCTTCAGAATAATATCTTTTCTCCTTCTCTGTGTAATGGATAACATGGGAAACTCTTCTGCAAGGAAATAAATCCTGCTTGTCACTGTGGCTTTCACTTGGCAGTGTTGAATTTCCTTCCATGCTGCTGTTGCCTTTCTCTCCCCCCCCTCCCTCCCACACACACTTTCTTCCCTATCTTACATCCTCAGCTTTTAGAGCGATAATTGCAGCTGAGCCAAGAAAACCCTAACATGTTTTTAAGGATGGCTTCAGTTCCTTTTTCTGCAATGTTCTCCCTGGCTCTACCCTGTTTGAAAACTCAAAGCAGTTTTGATGACATCTTTTTTCCATTTAGACCTATTTTTGGAGGCAATTTCCTTGAAATTTAGTTTCTGGATGAGAAGTGGAAAAATGAAGTTGTCCAGTGACACTAAATATGCAGGACACCCAGGTCAGACCTGCTTGTCAGAAGAGACTCTCAGTATCCCTTCTAGGTCTCCCTATGGCAAGAGATTACTGGTGAGATCCAAGCAGTTTTGTAGGAAGTTGGGTGATTTTGGAAGTGAAAAGTGAATCCTCACAAAAGTCTGAGACTGTCTAGAGGAAGAATAACATGTAGAAAGCCCAGGACTTCTTGCCTATATGGTTCTCACTCACCTGTAGCTGAAGGCCTGCAGACTGTTGGAGGCTTAGTGGATATGTAGGCTACCAGCCCTGGTTTGTCCAGGACTGTTGGGTTGTGTGTTGGTGTTTGTATTACAGGGTGCCCCAGACCCTTGGCCAATGAGGCAGCTGGAGCCAGCGTTCCCGTTCAGTGTCTCCCTGGCTCCCTCCTGCTGAATTCAGTGGAGATTTCCCCATAAAAAAAGAGTGCTCAGTTTCTGCCTGCAGCCCAGTGTCTGTCTGCAGAGTGCAGCTCTAGAGCTGTTCCCATGCAGTCACCAGCTCCTCCAGCCCTGGATACCATTTCAACATTCCCTGTCCCTTCAGAGCGAGGGCTGAGCAAGAGCAGCATCTCCCCTGCTCAGCTTCAAGGGACAGGGGTCTCTCCACTGCCATCAAAATGATGTGGAAGGACAGACATTTGGGCTCTTGTGCAGCCATGCCATTGACTCCTTTGGGTTTTATCACCTACACTGCTCTGGGTCAGGTCCAAAATATACTCACCACTTTCTCTCTCTTCCCCTCTTCCTATAGGGCTCATCCAGTGCCCCATGAGGCCCTGGCTTTCCTTCACCAAAGGCCATAAATACGACAGGTAGGAGTCTAAAAGCACTCTACACACTCTTGAAGACTGTCCTCCTGCCATGCCCCTGACAGGCCTTCCCAGAGGAAGCTCAGCCCACTGCTGTCCTGGAAGGACTGAGGAACAAATTCGCCTGGGCCATGTCTGAAACCTGACAGCACATCTCTTGGGGAGGCACTGCTATACCACCTGGGCCCAGGCAGCCTGCCCCAACCCCCTTTGCCCGCAGTCCCCCTCTTGCACTTGGTCTGTCTTGTCTCAGCTGCTCATTGTAGCCCATCCTCAGACACTCCTGGGATGAACTCAGTTTTTCTTTTAAGCCAGTCTCTCAAGTGAATGCAAAACTTGGGGGGAACTGGCTGCTGGGAACAGGGCTGGAGGCAGGGAATGGCTGGGAGCAGTGTGGCTGGGAGTTGTGCCTGAGGAAGTCAGGACAGTGGCAGCATTTGGCTTAGCTCTGTCCGGGTTCTCTTGTGGGCAAAAGGGGAGCAGGGACAGCCTGAGGAGCAACCCTTTACCATCTTCAAATGGGATTGTGCCTCACGACCCCTTTGCAAAGAGAGGCCTGGTGCTGGGCTTGGTGTTGTTGGTAGACCTGCTGATTCCCTGCCACTGAGAGACAGCATTGCCTGCTCTCTCCGTACTGCCTTTCTGTGTGGATCAGTGATGCAGAAATGACAGGGCAAGGAATGGGGGAGCAGAGAACAGCTGCCAGGAAGACTGTTGGGTGGAGGTTTTGCCTTTCCTCCTCACAGCTTGGAGAGAAGGCTTCTGGGAGGGAAAAAATGTCCAGCTTGCAGCAGAGACTGTGAGCACAGTGATGCTTGTGCACAGCATGCCACGTTCTGGGTCAGGTGGGTCTGATGGTAGAGTGAAGCCCAGCAGTCTGCCTGGAGGCATCTGGACCAGTGACCTGGCTAAAGGCATTGCTCAAAACTCTGCAAGCAGCCATGGGACCACAGAGAGTTTTGTGCAGATGAGCTGTGCATGCCCCAACCCTGCTGTCCTCTGCCATGAGCTTGTGACCTGTTTATCCAGGAAACATAGTTGCTCCTTTGGCCCAAGCCATGAGGCTGGGAGGGTTGCATAGGCAGGGGTCTGCATCCTGCCCCACACTGCAGCGTGATTCAAGCAGCCCCTTTCTAGCCCAACATTCTGGGTGTCCTGCACAGAATTACAAGACTGCCCCAGTCCTTGCTCTTCCTGCACTCAGCAGCTGAGTGTGGCTTGCCAGAGGGTTGTGATATGGCTGGTGAGGAAGAGAGTAGAATAGGGAGCAATGGAAGTGTACAGGCCATGCCAGGCAGGTGGTTGTGTTTGTTTCAGCACATGAGAGCTTCCCTTCCACCTGCTACTGACTCTTCTGTGCCTCAGCTTGTGCAGTGTGGGCTTCCTGAGCCTGCTGGCAGTGATAATGCTTCTGTTGTTGCTGTGGCTTTGCCTCCCTTGCAGCTGAGATTGGTCAGAGTCCTTTGAGAAGCCTTCAGAGTCACATCAGTGTCACTCTCCTGGTAGCTGAGGCAACTCAGTGGTGGGGGGTGTACTCAAAGGAAAGAAAATCCTTGGAAGAACATGGGAAACAGAGAAGCCACCATTAGCTAGAGATGCAAAATGTTGGATGACCTTTTTTCTCCCTCCAGCAATCTTGTCCAGGTGGAAGTGGGAGATGCTGCATGTTGAGATATTGCACTGAGTAATTCAGCAGTGTTTGGGCTGTATGTCAGAAGCTGCATGCTGCATGTCTATGTGTTTATGGCAGGGAAATGAAGCAGCTCTGCCACTACCCGTTCCCCAAACTGGTTCCACCTGGCTGCTTCTCTGGTCAGCAGAAGAGAGGAGGCAAACAGCTCCAGATGGGAACTGTGGATGTTCTGTGGATGCAGGGATATTTCCCTCCCCCACCCCCTCTCCCTGCAATCAGATGCTTGCAGAGCAAAGCTTGAGACAAGCCGAGCATCACTTGCACTCCATCAGACGTGGGTGTCTATAAAAAGCCTCTCTGAGGTTGTGATTGGGTGGGCTGGTTGTGCCACGTGGGCTCTCGTAAGGCCTGTGTTGCTGAGCAAGTGGCATTCCACTTATTTTTGGCACTAATAGTCTTTAGTTAATACATAAATTCAGCTTAAATTCTGGATGGAAAATAAATCCCAAGTGGAAGCTTTGCTAATAAGATGACAGACGCTTCAGGGAGCCTGGGAGGCCTGTCAGCAGAGCGGTCGTGGTTGTTGAGATCTGAGAGCAGTAACATGCTCAGGCACAAGGTCCTTAAAAGTTACCACGATTTGTCGGACTAAATTACAGAAGAATTAGACAGGTGGCCGAGGTGAGCTCTAACTTTAACTGCCAGTGCTGAACTCATTACAGCAAATGCCCTAGTGAGAACCCCATTCCCACACTGGCATGGTGAGAAAAGGAAGGGACTGGAGCATCGGTTTAGGTCTGATTGCTGCTAAACACCTTCCCTCTGATAGTCTGCCAAAATTGAAGGCCGATCCAAGGTTCACTGTAGCTGGGGAATACTGCTCACTGGCAATCACCCTGGGATGTTTTCCCAATGTCCTGGTTCATACTGGGGAACCTTCACCCCAATTTTGAACAAACTCGAGGGCTGCATTGGAGCAACTGGTTCCTTCCACTGATATCACTGAAAAGAGAAGGCTTTCTGGTGACAGAGCTACAAACCTGTTGGTGAGATAAGGCTCAGGCCCTGCTTGCTTCCTCCTGACAGGCTCTTTCTTGGGTTTTAATGAATTTCGACTCTTTCTGGCATTGAAAAGGGATTGGAGGTTAACCAGGGATTTAGGGGAACATCAGTTCATTCCTGTCTCTCCTGCTAGTCTACATCACCCTGTGCACTCAACACATTAACCCCTTGCCAGGCAACAGGAAGGATTTTAAACTAATTTAGGCCTTAAAATGCCCTTTCAGTGTAGGTTCAGGTCTCTCAGTGCAAGTCAGAACCAGTGGTCCAGCACTGGCCTTATGAAGAGTGAGAATCCGAGGACATTTCTTTCCCCAGGTTCCTTGCCATGGATTTCTGCCAGACACTGCTTCTCTCCTCTGCAGTTTCCACCCAAAAGAAAGACAGGGAAAGCCTCAATTGTTTTGCTTTTCTGGGAGATGGCGTGCAGTTGCTTCATTTTCCCATGTTCTCAGTGGGAGGGAGGGAGGGCTTGTTCTGGAGACTACTGGAGCTGTGTTTTTTGCAGTAGGGAAAGCCCCGGTAGCCTGCACTCTGTGAGACTTCTGCTAGTGTTACAAATGGACATCCCTAATTCACAGTGCAAGGTGGTGAGGTCCCAGCAATGGTCTGTGGGCAAGATTTAACAACCTTGAGGCTTTGCAGGGGAGCTGTGGGTTATTTCTCTCCTCTCTAATTCCCCCTGTCTCTGTTCTCATCTGGGACAGTCCTTAGGGACATACCATGCTCTGGTGGAGGCTGCAGCAGAAGATGATACCATGGGGCCCTGGGATGCTCTTCTCTTGGAGCAGGGGGCTCAGGGAAGTGAGGCCTCATATGTGTCTGTGCCAGAGCTTTCCTTTGGAGCCAGAAATGATCACTGCTGGATGTTGGGGGAAAAAAGAAACCCCAGCATCTCCATATCCAGTAGCCAGCAAATAACCTCTGGGGATTGGACATTGCTAAGCGCAGGGCTGGCCTGGCTGGGACTTGCAGTCAGGTCTGTGTCTGGAATGGACATGCTAGTGCAAGGAAGAGCAGCACATAGGCATGAGCATTTTGTGTGCAGTGGTGAGTCCTGGTTGCCTGAGCCTGAGCCCTATAGATCTGGCTTATATCTAAAGGGCAGCCTCAGTCCCCCCATGGCTGCCCTGGTCTCTTTGGTGTGCATCTCAACTTCTTGTGCCTCCACCCACTGCCCTGCAGTCCTGTACAGCCCCTTTGTAATTACAATGCCCCCTGACCACTGGCCTATGTACCCCAAGCCCTTATTTTGCATGCTGCTTGTGCTTGCCCGGGGAGTTGCATATCCTTGTTACCTCTCACTGGCTGGTAACTGAACTGGTGGAGCAGTCCTGAAATGTGGGGTGCCTTCCTCCAAATATCCCTGATCACCCCCTTTGGTGCAGTTGGGTGCTCCAGGTTCCCCAAGAACCCAGCTAAGTGTGGTGCTGTACTCACCTGTTACTGAGTCTAGGGCTCCCCACACAGCTTGGGCTCATCCTGGCCTCATCCCAATCTTTCTTGCACCAGTGAGCAAGAAAGTGAGCTAGTCTGGCATCCTGCTTCTTCTTTTCTGCTCCCATCAAGTTGATTTTGCAGTCAACAGAGCTTGGGTTGTGTCTGTGAGTTTTGCAGTGTCTCTTAAAACCCCAGCTCTTGGTGTCATGGGTCTGTATTGATGTACCACTGTGCATTTAAGGATTCTCTTTGATGCTGTTCCCCCTTCAGTGGAGAAGGTTGCCCTACTGTTGGCCAGCTGGAAGTAGTGATGGACGAGACTACGTCAGCAGCCTGGAGGAGGGAGCGGTCTGGAGATGGGGCAAAGTGTCTGGGGATGACTGTCAGAAAACAGCAGCTTTTGAATGCCTTGAGCACAGGGGGCTGGAGTGGTCTCTCACTGCCTCCTTTATTAGCAATACAAGGTCTCCTCAGTGGAGCGGCTTCCTCTGTTGGGGAGTGTTCCCTAGCAGAAGGGATGAGCCCCCAGATCTGCATGCAGCTGCTGCAGTGCAGACTGAAGCCAGCACATGAAAGCCTTGAAACTGTTGTGTTGCTTTCAGCCTCCTGGGAGACACAGGAGTGGGGGGCCGGGAATAGATGGGTGCCAGCATGTGGGTCTGGAAGATATCAAGAGGAGTCTTTTTTGACTTCCAAAGCAGGGCAGCCTGGAGGCTGGGATGAGGTGGGAAATGAGCAAGGGAAGGGGAAAAGAGGTCATACTGTCAGGAGAGAGCAGGGGAGGCTGAAAGATATGGCAACCTCTGAGGCAGCTCTGCTCCCGGCTTGTGAGGGGCTTGAATAGTCCATATCAGGGTAGGGGTGTGGGAATGAGGGAGAGTCCTGCCCACAGGCAGTGCTCAATGCCACTCTGCCTTCACCCTGCCTCTGGTCCCTGCTCCACAGAGCTGCACTAATCCCTGCTGGGCAAAGCGGGGAGGGAACTATGCTTTGATGGAGACAGGGAACGATTTAGAAGGAATTAGAACGGATTTATGATGGTGGAGGAAATCACAGTAAGCATGGCTGGCCTGGCCTGGGTCACAGACCTTGGGCCATGTGGAGGGGATTGCTGCCTGGGCAGGCACCCATAGAATTGTTACAAAGGCGATGGGGCTGCTTACAAGGTTTTCTCTTAAAGTCCAGGTTCCTGGAGTCATGGAACTGCATACAAGTCTCTGTTTCTATGTAAAAGTTTTGTGGTGACAGAGACAAGCCTGGGAACAAAAACCACCAAAGCTCAGTCTGCCAGGAGACGAGTACAAATGGCCATCATTTATTTTGTATCTATGCTTGAAATCTACCCCCAATTTGGGGGTGTCCAGCTCTCTGTCCTGTACTATTTTGGGTTAGCAATAAGGAAAACACAAAGAATTTCCCTGTTTGCAGGTCTGGCCCAAGGTTTCTCCCAGGTAAGGTCTGTTTCCAGTTGTCAGGCCCTGGTGTCATTGGGGAATGGTGTCCAGGGTCTGTTGTCCCAAGGCTTGGTTGTCACTTCCAGCCAGCTGGCTGGCTCCTTGCAGGGCTGGCTAAGTGCATTGAGGCAGTGTGCAAGACGAATGTGTTCAGATCCACCACACTGAGAAACATCTAGGGTGTCATACATATCATCTGTTCCTCTTGACTTGGCTTCTCTGGATGGGAGGCCAAGGTTGATGGATGGAGACAATGCCAATCCTGACCACTCTGGCTGTTGAAGGGTTATGGAAATCATCCTGCTGGCCTGGGGAGACCCTTGGCTCTTGCTGCCTGCTGTTTCTCTGCAGGGGTGAGTTGTCGGAGAAGTTTCATTTTACGGCTCTGAGGATGCCAGGACATGGTGGTGTCTGGCAAAATGCAAGGCAGGCTTCCCTGGTGGAGATGGTGACACGGCAGGCAGACAGGAGGGTGACAGATTCTCTTTGTAGCAGCCGTCTGCCCTTAGTCTGCTGCGAAAAGCCCTCTTTCACCTTCCAGAGGAAACTAGCTCCCAGCCTGTCAGCAAGATGTTTCTGAGCTCCCTGTGGTGTCTGGCAGGAATTGCCCACTCAGAAATCATAGGGCTTGTTGGTCTTGGCAGGCAGGGATTTAGGATGCTGCTGGACTGTACTGGAGGGTTTTAAACCCAGCTGCATAACACACAGGCAGAAACAGTGAGGCAGATGTCCCCCATCCCAGGTGCTGAGCAGTGGTGCATTGACATAGTTTCCTTCATGCATGGTAAAGGATGGCGTGGGAAATGCTAGAAAGCTGCCATCGGGTGGAAGATGTCTCACTGCTGCCAGAGATCTAAGATCTGCAAAGTGTTGAGATATTCCAACCCTGGCTCTAGATGAGCCCATGGCATCCCACAAGTCCTGCATTTGTTCCATGCTTGTGTCCTGATGGATGAAGAGTGTGAGATCCTGGGGATGCAGAGATGCACGAGGGACCGTTTTTTTTTTGTTTGATTATTTCGCAGAAGGGTTTGCCAGGCTTGCTGAGTCCTGGGGTGGCTTGCCTCAAGATCAGCCAAGCAATGACTTCCTTGGGAGGAAAGGCAGAAACCAGTGCAGTCCTAATGTGCTCCTGGGCTCCTTTTGCCAAGCCTAGTGCAGACGGGCCATTGCTTCCCTGTGTAGGCCCCACCAAAGTCTTGTGTTCAGCACAGGCATCCTCTGATTAGGATAAGCTCAAGGGTGACAGAGCAATTTGTCAATGGCCTTGTCAGATCCTGAGGCCTTGTTCCACTGAGTAAGGATTTTAGGCTGCAACATGCATTCAGATACCCCTTTGGCTGACAGCTCCAACCTGTTGTTGCTGGAGAGGGAGAGCAATGGACTGACCTTCTGCATTTTATTGGATCTACTTAATTTTTTAAGGCTTTGTTTGACAAAGATCAAACAAACCAAGGCGGGAATCCGGGCTCCTCAAATAGATAGTTCCTGTTTCTCTCACACAAATAGGTCTGTTGTGTGTCCATAGGGCATATGGTTTGCATTACTATAGAAGAATGGGGAAAACCTGGTTCTCCTCTCCTGCTGGGTGCTGGATATTCTCCTGCCATGGCTCCTCTCTAAATCCTTTAGGCTACATTGGTGTGAAGTTTTTCTCTGGTACAGAGATGGGAAGTGTCCATACTATTAAACATAACCTCTAAAGCAGGGTGGTTACTTACAAGAAAGGATCCTTGGTTATGCTAACTCTTGAACCATGACCAGAATTTGTTTGGTCCAGAAATTGTTTGCTCCAGGTTAAACAATATCAGGGACTCTCCAACAGTGTGAAATTAGACACTCACATTACCCTTGTGTGGTTTAATTTACTCATATCACTATATCTTAGTGTCTGCTTTTCGAGAGATACCGGCTGATAGCAGCAGCAAGACTCCTGTACTGCTCAGGAATGCAGATATCAAGCCTTAGGGCCTGGATGAACATTTCTTCAGTGGCTACCTTTTGCTGTCCCATGGTGTGTGTAACTCAGCAAAAAAATCCCCAAACCCAAAGGTTTCTGGAAGGCCAGGGCAGCCCATGCTGGGGCAGCTGTCTCAGAAGTGTTCATCAAACTGTGCCTTTCTTCTAATCCCCTCATAGAAGATGATGGGTAGTGGGAAGGACCTGTCCAAATTGAAACAAAAACCTCTCTTCCAAAGTGCTCCAGAGAAACTGAAGAGAATGAAACCAACAGCCTGTCCCAGCACAAGGCTTCTTGGGAGAAGTGCGGGAAGATTGCTGAAACCTCAGATCTTGTCCATTCTCTGTCCTTCTCAGCACAGGGACCTCAGGAGGCCATGGCAAGTAAAGGTGCATGGAAAGGTTTTCACATGATGGCTCCTCCATGGTGGACCTTCAGAGTCCTTCCTGGCGCTCTGAAGGAGGGAGAGCATCCCTGGGAGGTGACCGAGCTTTGCCAATGAGCTCTGCAGAAGGAGTGGTTTGCTGTGGCTGAGACAGATCAGGGGCTTAAAGCTGATTTCAATAGTGCTAGGAACTGCCCCAAGGCACAATTTGGCTCTCCATCACACTTAACATACTCTTCGGAGCTTACAACTGGAACATGTTGTCCTAGAAAACCGCCCGTGTTAGTCCCAAAGTCTCTGAGGCCCTTGCTCCTGCGTAGTGATATCCAGTCACAGGAAAGTGGGGCAGGAGAGACCTGGTGGAAGCTCAGACTCACTACCAGCTCAGCTGGGGAAGGAAACGAGGTGCTCACAAGATCTGCCAGATCTGATGCAGTTGTTGATTTGAGCCTGGCACAACTTTTCCCCAGGCACCTAGAAAACTGAGAAGGGGAGACAAAGGTAGTCAGGAAGAAGGCTGGTATCTCAAGCTGGGCCAAACAGTGTTTTTTTCTGTGCCTAAAAATTTCTCAGGTCCTAATTAAGGCCCCATTAAGTGATTAGTGTCACCTGTGACTTAATTAAGGTTAATAGGCAGCACCTGTCATTAATGGCAGGGCATGATGCTCTTCTGAAATGATCCACATCAGCTCTAACCTGCTATGAGTGCAGTTTGCTCTTGCTACAGAGTTGTGGAGAAATCTACCTGAGGTGAGATATTTGGTTGCAGCACAACTATCACTTTATGCTGAAAGGGACACTCAGATTAAAATCATATATCTGCAAATAATAATATGTTCTCTTGCATCTGTTTCTAATAGCTGAGCTGATGAGGTGAAGTCAGGGGACTTTTGGAAATTGAGTGCGCTTGTCCTTGGTTTTTATTCCCCTCCATATTACTGTCTCATCTCCCCAAATTGGAGGAGGCAGGGGAAGCTGTCAGTTTTGGTGCTTGCCCTGTAAGTTTACCTACTGGCTCCTGCCTCCTACATAGCCACCTCTCCTTGTCTGAGCTGCCTTGTTCCCACAAAGCTGCCTGGCTGGGCATGTTGATGCAGGATTTCCTGACTTTCTGCAGTCTGGATGGTGTGTTTGTGTACAGTACTGTTCATTCCATGACTTTTAGTCCAACTCTACTTTGATGGAGTGGACACCAAGAAATCAAGTTTCTTTTTAGTTTATCCCAAGAAATGGCTGGACACAGCTCTCTCCTCTTTGTGGCTGTGCCTGTGTAGCTGTCCATGTGCATGCCCCATAAATATATATATATTTTAATAGTCATAAGCAATGTCTACATGGAAAGCTGCAGACACTTTCCACTCTAAAACACCATTTTCTGCTCTTTGTATGATTCCAAAGAATTTCCGATGAGACCGTTTTGCTATGGGCAGGGAAGTAGATGAAGGGCAACTATTTCTGTGCAGGGTTTTCAAGGGTTCAGGGTTGGGGACGTAGCAGAATTACAGTTGCCTGAGCAACTTGCAGTTGATTCCTTGTGCACATGCTTTACAAAGTGATCTTTGCTTGTCTTGATCTCCAAGCTGCAAAGACATGTCATGGAGGGATGCTGATGAGCTGCCTGATAAAATCCAGTGCTCAAATTAGTCTTAACAACAGTGTGGCTGGACACAGGCCTGGAGACTTGAAAGGGCTCTGCTGTAGCATAGTAATATCTATCACATTTTGCAGACCAGTTCTGCAGCCCTCCTTATGCCCACTTTCAACCAAATACATGAAGTCTCCTTATGCTATAAGCTGCTGAAAGATGAGGAACCCTGTTAAAAGTTACCTGAATGCTCTTAAATGAATGCCAGTACTGGAAATTGTAAAGGACTATGAGGCAATCAGAATTACCTGCTGGCAGAAGCCAAGTTTCAGGCTTGTGTGATGAGCTGTACCTCAGGATAGGGACATATAGGGAGGAAAGGCTGGAGGGACCTGAAAAGGTAACGCATCTTACAAGGGACTGCCCCAGACCTCCTTGAAAACAGTCCTGTGAGGGGTGCTGGGTATTTCTGGATGTCATTCAAGTGAGATCTCCCTGCAAGTGAGAGATTGCACCCTAAACTCATGTTCAAGGGAGGTGAACAATCTGCAAGTTTACTAATATTGATAGTCCCTAGAGGTCATAGAAGTGTTGTATGGAAGGGGGTCTGGAGGACTCTAGTCAAACAATCACAGAATAGTTGGGGTTGGAAGAGACCTCCGGAGATCATCTGATCCAACCTCCCTGCTCAAGTAGGGTCATCTACAGCAGGTTGCCCAGGACATGTCTAGTCAGATTTTGAATATCTCCAAAGATGGAGACTCCACAACCTCTCTTGGCAACCTGTTCCAGTGTCCAACCACTCTTCTGTTCAATGGAAACCTCCCTCTCATAGTTGCCCGATGCAAGATGCAGCATTTTGGCATCAAATATAACTAGGAGAACCTGAAGCAGGTCCTGGGCTGGGGAAGGTCAGTAAAGACATTTGCATTGGTAGCCATAGTTGTAGTGTTTGTGTAAAGTCATTTGTACAGCCTGAGAATTTGGCCCATTAAATCAGGAGAGACTTTGGATGCAGAGTAATGGCCAGTTCTGATCTGAGTAAAGCATTTCCCAGGTGCTAGTTGAGCTTTGGGACTGGGACCCAAAGGTAGAAGCTGCCAGGCAGGTAGGGAGTATGATGTGGTGTGGGTGGTGATGGGGCTAACAAGGCTTTGCCTGGGACATCCTATCTGCCATGCTAGGATGGAAGAGGGTTGGGGAATATGTATGGCTGGGGGTCCTGTATGCTTAATTTCTGCACCTCAGCAGCAGCTTTAGCACCCAAGCTGGAATAAGGCTGCTGAATCCCTGCAAGACCAATTTGAGAAGTTGCACTGCTTAGCTCCAGCACCCTGACAGGATGGTAAATCCAGAGCCCTGAGGGACCTGCAGAGGTTGAAGACACAATCCCTCACCTGTTCCTCTTTTAGGGCAACTGTCAGCTCTTTCACAGAGGTCTGGGAGGAAAGGGATCAAAAAATCCCTACTGTCTGGAGCCATTTGTACTGAATCTGTGTGTACATCAATCACAGATGCCCAGTCCTGTCCTTGGGATTGGGCTCTGCACACCTCTGCCCTGTGTGCTGGTAGCCCCTCGCTACTGGAGCCTCTGCTCCTGGCTCTGCCACTCTCCCAGCACAGCCAGGAATTGCCTGGGTGGCAGGCGGCTGGATGTGGCAGCTGTCCGTGCTCTTTGCCTGTCTAGAGTTGCCAGACACAGAGCAGATGGTTTCATCCACACCCAGACAAGGCTCTGTCTACGGGGCTGACATGGGAAGCAAAAAAGATGCGTGAACAGCTCCTTATTCTGCCTTTAGTTGCCTGCTTTCCCATTGCTGTGTGGTGGCCAGTTAAGACTTGCTTGGTCCTTCTGAGGAATAAAGAGAGGGGTCAACACATGGGATGGCTGGACACACAGAGCCCCTTGATTCTAGTCCAGGTGTGCAGGGACCAAATGCCAGCAGAGAAAGAAGAGAAGGACTCAGCTGTTGTGTATAATGGGGACTCTTTTTGCAGAGGTTGCTGGTCACACACTGACCGTGGTTTTTGCCAGCTCCCAGGGGAGGAAGCAATCTGTGTCATCTCACAGCGGGCTTCCTTAAATCTCGGCCTGATTAAGCAGTGGCAATATGGGCTGCCTGAGATGAAAGAGCAAGCTTCCTTCCCTGAAAAGGGCTGATTGTTAGTCAAGTGCAGAAATAGCCCATTTAAATGTTTGCATTTTCCTGCAGTCAGAGGCTGGTAGCAGATGAAATCACTAGATTATGACTCTAGTTGAACAGAAATCTGGAAATGAATAGCGTCCATCCCCTACTGGCATTGCTTTGGGTACAAACTGAGTCCATTTGCCATACACATGGGAAAACTGAGTCTGAACGCTCTGTGTCTCAAGATGTTCGAGGGATTTGGGGAATATCCACTCAGCTTGTGACCTCTTGTTTGTCCTTGAGAATGGAGTATTTGTGCTTTCCATGCTGTTGATATAGGCTAAAACACCCATGAACTGTACAGAGAGATGCTTGCACTGTGGCATAGCTATAGAAAGAGGAGGTGGGGTTGCAGGCCCTTGAAGTAGTTTCTCCTGGATTTATGTGCCAGATTTTAGATGCATTTGTGAATGTGGCTGGTGGTTTTCCATCAGCACGTTTGCCCAGAGCTGTATCACAGTGATAAGTCTGGAAAGAGAGTTTGATACTCAGACATCTCATGAAAAATTGCTGTAAGTAGTTATGTCACAGTTATTTATTCATTACATAGAGATAAATGCACTTTGGATACAGTGCAGTCATCTTAGCTTGTGGCTCTTGTTTGTCTTAGTTTCTTATGCTTTTAAGGATCTAATTAATTATAGGGAGTGACTGATGCTCAGCAAAATACAGTTCAAGCAGAGCTGTGGTTTCTTTCATGTTTCTTTTCTTTCATTCCCAGAAAACAGTAAGCTAGGGCCTGACTTGATGGCAGGACCTCAGTATTAAACAAGCAAGAACAAAATATTGTGAGCTGCAGGTTGCCTGAGATCATGTGTTTGGGCTGATGTATAGGCAAACATTGATGCTTCTCTGACTGCTGGAGCAGAGAGGTACTGAGACAGAATAAAGGTCAGCACGCATCTGTTTTTGCTGGTGGTCACTATGTGGAAGACATAACTTAGAGTTGTCCACTGGGATCCCACGGACAGTTGGAGAGTAACCAGCATGTTGGTTTGGAGGACATATGCCTCAGAATTTATGACCCTGCTGCTGGTCTGCAGGTGGCCTGTTTCTTGTCGGCAGGTTCCCAGTGCCACAGAGGGAAGGGTGGGATTGCTTTGCACACTGTGTGGTTTGAGCATGCTGGTTAGAAGTATCAGTAAACTTTATCTATATACACACACACATTTTATATATATATATATATATATGATAGATATACATATATATATGATATATATTTATATATTTTTATATATGTGTGGCTTTGAAAAAACATTCAAGGAGACCCTGCCATCCTTTACAGATGAGATATATAGGGATTGCTCACTCCCTGTTGAGAGGCAGCAATCAGAATGAGTTGTAACCTCTTGCTCAGCACTATTTAAAATCCCAAGGCACCTACAATCTCCAGCTTGGAAAGTGCCCTGAGGAGGGTTTGCCAGTTTGCCAGTACCTGAGAAGGCACCATTGGTGATGGGATCACTCTTCTCATCTTGTTTTTTATGGACACTTCTGAGTTTCCTGCTGCTGCTGAGGCAGGGTACTAGTCTTGGCAGACTGTTGTTCTGACCCAGTACAACTTTTTTTGTGGCCAGGAGGCTTGAGCTGACTCTAGCAATGGTATCAGAGCTTCAGCATGCTGGGTTTTTAGCAGCACATATTCCTGGGATCTTGAAGAGATGTGGCAGCCAGGGTGTGACCTGTCCCACGTGCAGTGATGCATCACCTAGGAGAAGCCAAGCTGATCCCCTCCAAACTAGAATCTACCTGCAAAAAGCTGTTCCTGCAATGTGGTTGGACAGTCAGAGACTGGGACCTAGAGCAAGCCAGGGAGTGAAGCTGTTTGGCCTTGTAGGCATACCCAGAAGGAGCTTGCCGGGAGTGTGACAGCACCCTGTACCCTCCAAAGATGTTTGTTTGAATCTTCCTTCATCCCCAGCCAACCCTCTCACTTCCCTGCTGACCATTGCCCTGGACTGCTTGGGCAAAGAGATCTGGGGAAATCCCAGTCTCCATGGAGGGGTCTATTTTGAGCCCTGAAACTTATTTGGATGTGGGATCTAGACAAACCTAGGCCCCCAGGAAGAGGAGCAACTGTTCAGCAGGGGGGGGAAGCTCCATGTCCTCTTGGGGTTGGGTTAGGGTTACCTGGTTCATTCCCAGGACCCTTAAAGCCTCTCTGGAGCAAGATGGCAGATGTTAACACCTTTCTTGGAGTTCAGATAATGGCATGTCCTGCTGAGGGATACTTTCCTATGCAGATGCCAGCTGTCACATTGAAGCATGGTGTGACTCAGCCCTCAGGGCTTCTTGCTGAAGAAAGCAGGGCTTGCCTGGATGTGCAGCACTGAAGGCCAGCTGAAGTCCTCCTGGTCCGGAGGTAGTGAAAAGTCTGCTTGGCCTCACCTTGTAACATTCTCATTCTCGGGACCAGGCCATGCACCAGCAGGGACTGGATTGCTGTGATTTGTTTGGGCTGTTGAGTCTCTGATGGGTCTGACTCTCGCTGGGCTCTCCTAGGATCTGATAATTCCACCCCCCCCAACACCTTTCACCGATCCTCTCCTTCCCTCCCCTAGTAACAGGACCCACTCTGCCATGCTCATGCACCTCAGCCTCCTCCATCTCTCCCTCCTATGTACTGACCATCCCCACTTGCCCTGAGCCCAGCTCCCCCTGCTGCCAGCCCAGATCTCTCTGCAGCACGTCATCACCAGTGTGTCCTGACAGCTTGGCAAAATTTGCAAAATGAAAATGTCTTCTACCACATTTTTCAGTTTTGCCACCAAAATTTGACAGAGCCAAGAGCCCGAAGCTGCTTCTGCCACCTTGTCTGTGCTCGGTGACCTGGAGGGGACCTAGCCAAGTCTCTCTTTAGCAGTTCCCCAGCTATGCTTTCTCTCATGTAAGTGCTCTCAAACTAATAATCTGATCCTAAGTGGTTAGAGAAGTTCAGCTTTGAGACTGATGTGTGCCCCATCTCTCTCCTTTCTTTCAGACCTTGCTGCTCCAGAAGGAAAGGGCAGCTCTGAAGGACACTAGTCCTGAGGAAATACATTAGACCACCGCAGCCTGCTTGATTTTTCCAATCCCAGACTCTGCTGCTTTTAAAATAGGCAGCAGACTGGTAAATGGGACATGTGAGAGCAGAAGAGGTGAGTCCATGGGAAGAGGACAGCCCTCAGCTCCAATGTTCAGGCACCAGACAGCATTTCATTGGGAACCTGAAGGATTTCTGCTGTAGGTGAGAAGGAGCTGTCCTAGGGATGAGGGATTTGGGAGCATGTGACCCTGTGGGGATGTCATTTTGCCTTTCTAGCCATACCTGAGCTGTTCATTTGGTGTCCTGGGTCTATGCTGGGTATTTGCTGAAGAGATGTGCCCGTTCCATTAGCTTGCCTAGGCCCTTGCTTGTACCAATAGCCTTCTTAATGGCAGACAGGATTTTTTGTTAGCTCCTTCCCTCCTGTTGCCTTGAACTCTGTGGCCATCTCTCTGTGGCCATTTCCTGTCTCCCCATTTCTAGACTGATCTCATGTATTACTGCAGGGCTGTTTGGAATCCAGACTAGTTGAGATCATCACTGTGATGAGTCTCAGACTGAGTGCTTTGATTTCCTAGTCTTACCCCTTGCCTTGATCTCAGGGTGGATCATGAAGATAATAGAGCATCTTGCAGCTTCTTTAATTTTTGCAAGGATTTTAGTTCCCTGGAAAAACTCCCTGGAGAGATACTCAGTTTAATCATGATTAAGGCCAGCAAAAATCCGGTCGCTTATCCTCTGCGCAAAGAGGGGCTGTATTTGCTCATTAGTTGAAGCTGGGGCATCTGCTGGGAATTCATAGTTATTTGGGACCTACTTGGTCTGTCTTCACTGCCCAGGCTCTACCTGGACAGACCTGCTGGGCAACAGACTGATATTCATGAGAGTGCCTTTATCTGGAGAAGGCTTCATCTGTTCCACAAGGTGTCACGGTTTTCTCTTTAATATCCTAGGGCTTGTTTTCAGACTGAGGACATGTGAGGAAGGAAGAGCCTGAAGATACAAATGGAGTGGAAGAAAATGCAAAGAGGCTGTAGACAAGTGGAGATGCTGCTTAAAAGATTGACTGTTGCCTGTTGCGTAGAAAGATTGAAGGAAAAATTGCATTCATGTGCACCAGGATTGCATACCTCCCTTCCCTGCATATGTTAAATGGCATTTGTTACTCGTTTGGAGCCTTCCTTTGTGTAAACTTCCACGCAGCTCTGTATTGCATCCTTATGGCCCCATCTGCTATTCACACCTCCTAGAACCTCTGGTATGTTTTTTGAGGGAGAAATCCTATAAAATAAAACTTGTCCAGTCACCCAAGCTGTTTGCTGTGCCAGTGTTTTCTTTGGCTGACGTGTCTGCGGTGCATTCCTGTATATGCATGATTGTGTGTGTCAGAGTTAATGTACAGAGATGAGGGGTAAGTTGCAGGTAGCCATGCAAATAAAAAATGCATCGAGCATTAGCGTGTGCCCTGGAAGATGCAGTACTTGTCTGGGTAGCTTTCTTGAACCATCTTCTTGTGAGAGTGGCTCTAATGCTTCCCAGATGCTGCAGTTCACGGGCAGAAACTATGGATATCTGACCAAGTCCCTCTGTGCTCACCATGTGCAGGATGGAAACCCAGTGACTTGACAGGACTGTACACAATATGATTAGTAAACTGCACCCGGAATAAATTCCTCTATCCTTCCCACAGTGGTGCTTTATACAACCTACAGGGCCCAGGATGAACCAGTGCAAAAGGAGGGTTGGCAGGGCCAGCTGGCCTGCTGCAGGACAGCATGCAAGACTGGAGCAGCTGCTGGGGGCAGTGAGGTCTGACAGGGTGAAGAGAGAGGCTAGTCTGACGGGGGAAGGTCTGCTATGCTCACCAGCACCCAGGTCTCAGGGATGGGTAGCCCCTGAGCATTTCCTGTCCCCCACTAGGTGGCACTGGGAGCCCTTCTATGATATCTCTGTCCCCCCCAGACACAGAGCCTGGCCTGTCCCAGCATCTGCACTCTGCCAGGGCAGCACTCACAGCTCTACTGGACAAGGAGCACAGCGCAGAAGGGCCTGCGCATTGCACACTGGCCCTGTCCCCCTGGGAGTTAGTGCGTCACCTGGGAGTTGGTGTGTCACACACAGGGCCTGTCCTCCTTGGAGCTGGTGCACCACACATGTTATGCTAGGAGTCCATGCCTTGCCCGCTGATCCTGTGCTGCCAGGAGTCATCGCATTGCATGCGTCCTGCTGGGAGTTGGTGCACTGCACATGTCCTGCTGGGAATCGCTGCATTGCCTGTGTCCCACTGGGAGTCAGAACATCATCACACATGTCCAACTTGGAGTCACTGCACTGTAGGGGTCTCACTGGGAGCTGGTTCATCACACATGTCCTGCTGGGAGTTACTGCATTGCACATGTCCTGCTGGCAGTCGGTGCATCACACATGCCCTGCTGGGAGTCACCGCACTGCATGTGTCCCACTGGGAGTCAGAGTATTGCATATGTCCTGCTGGGACAATGCATGCTGACCCTTCCTCACTACCAGTCAGTGCATTGCCTGTGTCCTGCTGGGAGCTAGTGCCTCAGGTGTGTCCTGTTGGGACTCTGTGTATTGTCCTCCTGCCCTGCCTCGCTAGAAGTCAGCATATCACATGCCAGCACTGTTCCATTAGGAGCCCTGTCCCATTCGGACCCAGACAAGGAACAAGAACACCTGGCCACAGCTTGCTCTGCTGAAGCCCTCCTGTCTGTGGTGGCCATAGAGATGCCATGCCACTGTGATTATTTTAATTAATTTTAGTTATTTATTTTAAATACCTGTAGGGCTGAGAATTAAGTGCTGTTAAATAAGCACATCCAGTGTCCCCATCCTGCTCTGCTGCTTTTCCCAGGTGCAGTAGCAGGTGACAGATTTCTCTGTCCCTGTCTCATTGCCAGCATTCCTGGCTGTCTCTGGCTGTCTCTCACCCGCTGTCCCAACTGCTTTGTTGTCTCAATTTTGCTTGCTGCGTCCTGTGGTGGCTGGAGCTTCCCTGGCTGGGAGTGATCCCTGTTTGCAGCCTCTTTGCCTCCTGTTGCTAATCCAAGCACCCTGATCCATGGAGGCTGTGGTGGTGGGTGTCCATGTAGCATGGCTCATCTCACAGCTGCTGGTCTCTGGGTTGTTGCTTTGGAGGGCTGCGGAGTGAAACCAGAGCCTAGACAATGCTGTAAGGAAGAATGGCAATTGCAGGCCCAGTCCTCTCCACCCAGGCTCGCTCACTTTGCTAAATGGGGGTTTCTGGTAGCTGCTGCCTCTCTATTTTTGCACAGCTCCAGTACAGCAAATACAGATGTCCTGTCCTTCTCCTACAGCTCCCTGGGCTGCATAGCCTTCCCTCAGGACTGCAAGGACTTCCCTTGGGATTTCTGCCCTTTTCTCAGGACTGCAGGGCCTTTCCTTGAGGTTCCATGGCTTTTCCTGGGGCTGCATAGCCTTTTCTTGAGACTGCAGGGCCTTCCCTGGGGCTGCAGGGCCTTCTGTTAGATTCTTTTTACCACCTTTACCACAGTTGCTGTGGCCTGTGTCCCTCAGAGGGCCTTTTCATCTCTGAGCCTGCTTGCTCTGCACCTCTAAGTCTTCCCAACTCTATGCAGAGGCTTCTATTACTCTTGGTGCCTTTCTGATTATCCTGCCTCTCCACCCAGGTCCTGGCTGGTGACTATTTTTCTGGCAGACATGAGAAGGAGGCAGCCCTCCTGGGCAGGCCTGGAGGCCATCACTTGAATGGCATTGCAGAGAGAGACACTGGGGGGAGGCTATGCCATCAGGACTAAGGGAGAGGGTTTTCTTTTGATATGAGGCAGATAAAGCGAATAGAAGCAGCCAGCATTGCAAAGAGTTGGTGAGAGCTGGCAGCAATCATGTTACATTTCTCTCCTTTGCTCTCACCCTGAGCAGCCAGGATGTGGGTGCAATGGTGGCTCAAGCCCTACCTATATGGCTTTCTGCCCTTCAGAACAGCTTCTCTCAGGCTCCCTGCAAACTCAGGCAGAGGTGACAGAGCTTTGGGACCTTTTTAGGCTTTCTATAACTGCAGGGAGAGAAAAATCCATTTTTTTTGTCCTGGTGGTGATTGTGACTGGACTGAAGTTGGGTGCAGCTGTGTGACAGGATGCATGTGCAGGAGGGGCCCTGGTACAACAGCCCTGTGTGCTCTGGGGTCCTGGCAAGCTTCTCTGATAAAGTCCAAGAATGTGTATGTGCCATATGGGTACACAAAGGGATTGAGATGTCAGTCCTGGAGCATTGAGGGTTAGACATTTGCCTTCAGCTGATAAAGGACTAGGGACCTCCAGCACCATGCCTGCCCATGTGTCTTACCTTGCCAGCAAGCTGCTCTGTCACCATAGTACCGTGCCTGCACCTTCTTCTCTGTAAGAGCCCAGGCCAGTGTGGTGGGCTGGTGTCAGTGGGAATGGAGGGCAAGCATGTCACTGTTTCCTGTGCCGGGGAAAGTCAGTCAAGTGCTTCAGGTCAGTATTTGTAGGACAAGAGCTGGAAGTGGCTAAAGGGGCTGGTGAGATGTGCTGGCATTTAGGTGTATGCTTGTGCACCAGCCAGCCCTGGAAAGAGCTGCCAAACTTTGTTTCTTCACACATGGCTGGGTTCCTGGGCCAGAGAAGTTCAGTACCTCTGCCGATTATTTGCTTGTAATGGGAGAAACAGCTAAAACATGAAACTAGGAAAGTTCTAGAAAGAAATGACACCCTCTTCTTCAGATATCCCATGATGTCTCCTCCTGATTAGAAAACAAACAGAAAAGACCTATGCAGAGACGTTGTGCTGCCTGTATCAGGGTGTGCAGAAGTGACGTGGTCCCGAGCAATCAGTGTATGTGGTACTCCTGTTCAGCTGGAGCCTTGGGTCTTCATTTGCATTGATGATCTAAAATATGCAATGTAAAGTAGAAAGGCAGTGGTTACATTAATATCATCCTCCCATGATTTGTTGTTTTTGCCCAGTTTGCTTTTGTCTGTGAAGCTTTAATATCCATTTTTGTACCTAGTTTATGGTGACTTGATCTGGGTTTAACAACTTTCTGCTATCCCTGGAATGAATGTGGGAGCCAGGCTGCTTGTTTGAGCAATGCTATGGCAGTTCTCTGGTACGTAGCTCCTTTTAATTTCCCTGGTTGCTTTTATTTGATCAATTAGTGCCAACTGCAGAATGGCCACGTGACATCCCTGCTCAGGTGACCACGGCTGTCTAGTGCTCTTACCTTGAGGTCACTCTCAGCTCAGACTAGATTTGAACTGAGGACTGGTGAAGCTTTATAAATCCTGTTAGCAGCCTCTTGAGGTTGGTGAGACCTGCACTTGCAGAGCAGCAGCCTCAGAGAGAACAGTTAAGGTAGGTTCAGGTATGGGCATGGGAGGAAGGATAGGGCTGGCAGAGAGACGTTTCACTGTGTCCTGTGTAAAAAATGTTTTCTGTCGAGCCTAAAAATGAATGTTACAGTGGTGCCCCGAGTGGGGGCCAGACTGCTTAAATGTGCTCAGGTTGTCACTAGAGGGAGCAGCATGTGATTTTCCCTAATCTTGTGAAAATGACATGATGCAGTGATCCAGCTGGTGGGGCCATTTGGCAGGAGGGATGTGGGGGAGATTCTGCAGTCTCTTCGGCTTCATAAACACAGGTGTTTCTCTAACTGCACGGGAATATCCTGTCCAGCTCAGCCAGGAAGGGCTGGGGGGAGAGGGAGATGCTGAGTGCCTAAAAAAGGTGAGTTTGCTAAGTGGGAATCATTTCCTAGATTCTCTTTTTACTCTCGGAAGAGCAAAATTTTGAAGGGACCCATGGCCCTGCCCCATGCAGACACTGTATGCTCAGGAGAGGAGAGGAGATAGTTGGAATGGGAGAGATGATGGATTTAGTTGGTTTTGCTGCTACTGTAAATTAACCAGGCTTGCTCTGTCTGTGAGGTGCCTGATTTGAGTCATGCCGAGATCTGCTGGAGATCTCCTCCAAGACCTCACTGTGAACCAGATTCTGGTACTGTTGTCACTTGCATTGCTGCACTGAGCAATGCTAAGTTGCATCTCTGTGCCATGCTGTGCTGCAGTGGACACATTCAGAGGTGCCCCTCCAGGCCTAAAATCTAAGCAGAAGACAAGGAACAAGGGAATGAAGACAATGCAAAGAAACAAAGAGACCGCAATGGTATCTTGCCTTGCATTGAATTGGATATTTTCCCTACGACTATTTGGTGGGCAGTGGATTACTCAGTGGGAGGAAAGGGGTCTGGAGCCAGTCCTGTGAACTTTGTTCCCTCATTTGTAAAATGATGCTGTGAACATCTGGCTCACACATGGAGCATGACACTTGGCTCACAGAGGCATATAAATGTTTTCAGATCCTTGAATGGCTGTTGCTGAAATGCGAAGGATCATTATTAATGAAGTCTGCAATAACACTGAGGGAGCATTTGTGTTTGCTGCAATTTGTAACTATGTTCTAACACTTGTTAATGAACGCTATTGTGGATTACAGTGTGACCAAGGAACACTTGAGGATAAACATGACCAAGCGCTTGTTCCTGGTTTGTGCTATAATTTATCACTGCAGGTGTTGAAACATATCATGTTGTGCAGCAAGGCTTTAAATGGGTGAACAGAGTAAGAGGGAAGACTTAGCTACTGCTGCTTCCTTTGCGGTTATTTCATCTGCTCCACTTTCATAGTGAATGCAGGCAAATGCCATGTTCAGCTGATAGAAGAGCTCCTTTGATGGGCAACTGAATAATGGTATGGTATCAAAAAATGCAGCTGATGGGCTGGAGGTTGGCTATAGACAATGTGTTTCAGAGTAACAGTACTTTACCCCATCAAGAGTCCTGGGCAAGGACCTGAAGAAGAGGCAGATGTTCATACATGAGCCTAAGTTGAAGGGATAGAACTGAGATGGAAGAAAGACAGTTGGGTCTGAAGCTAGAAAGGAACAGTGGAGTTCTCTGTTGGTTTTACCTATACTCTGTCAAAGGAACAGCTGTAGCAGTGGAGTCAGGAGTTTTGGGGACCTGAAAACACTTCTAACAACCAGGACTAGACAGTTTTCAATGAGGTCTGAATTGGTTTGGGGCATTTTCACCTCAGCTACCTATTTTCTGGCATAGATGGCAAAAACATGTGCCATCTTTCTAGCAGCAGTGGGCTTGATTAAAAGAGCCACTGTATATAGCTCTAGACTGTATAGGAATCAGGTCTGAAAAAGAGACATTCATTGACCCCTACCAAACTCTGCTTCCTCACTTGCTGGGTTGAGGAACTTGGCTTGAAAGGACTGTTAGCAGAGATTGCTTCCTCTGTCAGTCTTATTAGAAAGGGCAGATCCCTGATCTAGGCATGGGGGGCAAAGCTGGTCCTAACAGCTTCTCAGAGCTGTTAGCAAGTTGTACTCCTTGAGTAGGAGGAGACCTCTGGCTGGATCAGTATATTCTGGTTGTAAGGTGGACTGAAAATGTGAGTGGGGTGTGGACTCCAGCAAGTGGAAAACATCTTGCTGATCTTTGCTAAAGTATCACCTCTGAAGCTGGACCTGGTTCTGTGGCAGGGCCTAGGCTAGTACCATGTGGAAAAGCAATGTTACTGCTCTGTCCCCTTGTCTATATCTGTGCTTCCCAGTGTGGTCACCCATCAGCAGTCATGGACTCCTGTTCAGGCTGTGATCCACAATACCTTCTAGATCCTTCTCTGCCCCTTCTCTCCCTGTGGAACTGACTGTCCTGCTGAGGTCTGGTATGTTGTAGTCACACCAGCTCAGGTGTTTCTTCTTTTCTGACTGCATTAACTCACACCTGTTGTCAAGTTGTGAGTTAAAGGACTAATTAGGACCAGCTCAAAAACCATCTCTGTGGACTCTCACTTAATGCCTTTTCCATTAGACAGTAAGCCATTGATGACTACTCTTTGAGTAAGTTTTTTTCTAGCTGGTCTCCTGTCATATTGCCCTTTGAAGTTCTCTTAACTAGTTTAGGAGACTCTCACCATACAAATAACAAAAGTCTTACTAGCATCAAGAACTATTTCTTCTCCTAATCTACCAAGTACTTTTCCCTGGATGTTCATGGAAACTGGGTTAGTCTGAAGAGGCTGTGTTATTTGCTGCACCCTTCCTTGCTTGCCTCTAGTGTTTATGGTAATGCAAAGTAAGCTAGTGGACCTGTAATTCCTCAGCTCTTCTTTTCTTCCCTTTTTTAGAGCAGCACCTCATTTGTCCTCTCTGCAGCCTTCTAATGCTACTGAGTTGCCTCTGGACTCTGAAAACCTCCCATGCCCTGAGATAAGGCTTATCAGGCATATCCCACTGGAAACCCTTTATGTACAGAAGTACTCCTTATGATGCCCTTTCCCTATCTGAGGGTAAAATTGGTCCCGTGTAACTGATACTAGCTGGGCTGCATCAACTGCTGCTTTTCTCACGCTAGTCTTTGTGACCTTAAATGTGTATCCAAGACAGTTGATAGCTTTCCATCGCTGAACAGTGGAAATGCCATGTCTCCCTCTCACAACTGATGTGCTTAGAACAGTTTTCTGCCCCCACCATTCCTCCAAAGCTAAGAGTCTTGTCTTTTCAGCTTTGTCTCTTTGTGCTTGCGAGATTGTTTTTAACTTTCTAATCTAATCTAGCCTTTTCTAATCTAACCTAGTGTCAGTTCCTCCTTCTGAACTCCACAAAGATCTTATGATTCAGCCGTATTGGCCTTTCCTTTTCCTCCTGCCTCTTCCTCTGCAACAAGAGAGCTTGTTCAGGGCCTGTTTCTTGAATAAACTGCCATTTCTCTTACTGCTGTTTTTCCTGTAGTTCAACCTTCCAAGAAACATTTGTACCAGTGCTCAGAGCTTTTGTTGGCTTGCCTTTCTGAAATCATCATTTCTACTTTCCTGGTACTCCTCTGAAGGGTTCCCAACCCTTTTGGGTCAGTCACCCTCAGCCATGTTACTTCCTACTTTCATGTTCTCTCCACTTCTCCACACTGAGTCACTCCTGAGAACAAGCTTGCCGGTTGCATTTTCTGTCCCTGTCCCAGTGAGTTGTCCTTAGTATACTCCAGTTTGCCCTGGTGGCCCAAGAGTGGCTTCTTTGCACAGTTGGGACTTTCTGCAGATCTGATTTTTCTGTTCTCCCTGGCCCTTGCAGCCAGTGCCTATGTCCTTGAAACACTTCCTCAGATACTCCCACTTGTGCTTCCAGAACAGACTGATATACCTTTCTAAGTTCAATTTGAGTTTTCCCAGCAAATCTGTTCCACCTAGCAAATCATACTTCTGGTCATATATGAAGCCTTCCCTTTTATTTTAAGTTAGCAACTCCAGGGCATTTGGCAAACTGATGCTAGGTTCCTTTTGCTCCTCCTACAGCTACTGTGACTCCTTTGCTAGCCTCTATGGTACTCTGCCTTGATGCTGTTGTCTGGACCTGTTGTGCTTTTACTATCCTTCAGCCATAGCCATCCTTGCTAAATTAGCAGACAGTTTTCTGGAAAGAATGCTCTTCTACTCTTTTGTTGTCTCTTATTATCACTGGAATGGGGATGCATGAAAGTTTCCTCCTTCAGTGTTTACCTTGTGCTATGTAGTGGCTAGCTATATAATTGGTACTCAGCACAGAACAAAGATGACCTTGAAAGTGTTCTTTATTGTGTTGTTACTACATCTTCTAGAAGAATGGTTAAACTCAACCAAACTGAGGTCTTTCCACTGTCTTGACCACACAATCTGCAGAGTATGTGGGCTTTTCTTATGTATTCCCCTATAGCTCAAGAGGATGTTGACTTGTGGCTTGTGGAACTGCACGCTTCTCGGGGTTCCCCCGACTGGAGGATTACAGGACACTTGATGTGGAGATGCCTAGATCATGCAGCACAATTAACTGTTACCCCTGGCTGGCTTGGGAGTGTTGTGGTTGAACTTCTTTGACCAGCAGGTACTTCTAAGGCAAACTGGAGACCGTTTTCTGCACTGGTGCTCTGAGTTTTCAATCAGTGTAATGGCTATCAGGATGGAATAAAATGGTGGGGCAGCCCTGTGGGATTAGCAAAGACAACAGCTGTTCTGCTAGTGTTAATGGATCAGAAAGGCTGCCTTACTGTATTTGGAATGGGTAGAGCTATTCTTCTCTCAAAGGGCTGGACAAAATGGGCATCTCTTCTTTCCTGTCTGTACAGTTTACTTTTAAAACCTGCCTTTGTCTGGGTCAGGCCAGAGTGCACTGTGGGCTGATATCTAGGCCAGTATCCTAGATGCAGTGGTGGTTCTAGGGCCTAGTAATTCTCATCTTGGGTGCAGCTAAGTCTGAAACAGCAATGGGAACCCTTGTACTACCAGGATGCTGTTACGTGCAGGTCTTGTGTGCCAGCAACTCAGCTTTGAAGTCCAATCCCCATTAGTATAAGAGAGGACATACAGGAGCAGGAGCTGTCTGTCCCAAGGATGTCTGACTTCCTGCCACTACCTTGCTTTTGCAAAAAGACTTCCCCCCCAGAGGATACTCCAAAGACCTTGTCTGCTTGCTGTGAGCTTCCTCTTATTCCATGATCATTAAATGGCATTCTACTCTCCAGTACTTGAAGCAAGTTTTGAAGTATGCCTGTTTTGCTTGCTAGGATGAATCAATCCAATAGATCTTTTCTTATCACACTGGACCATTTTCCCCTTCCCCTTTTCTTTTTGCATGAGTCTTCATGCTTGTGTTGAAGGCTTCTTAACTCTGCTTTAGGTTTCAGTCCTTCATTTGCTTGAACTTTGTGTGGTATTCTGTTCTCTGTGAAGGTGTTGTCCTTTTGATCCATAGAACCTGGGATGTTCGCCCTGTTTTTGATACGGCGAATCTGACCTTCATCTTACTTTGGTATAAAGAGAATTTCTGTCCTTTTATTACCTGCTCTTCCTGTAATGGTTCCAGTTGCTTTCAGTGCCACTTTGGCTCCATGCAGATCATATACTGATGTCAACAGATTGTAAAATAGGGCTAGTATTTTGGTGTTTGTGTAAGCAATTAACACTTCTTCAGCTCTTAAGGCTGTCAGGAAAAAGATAAAAAGCACTCTTCTTCTGTGAGCCATAGAAGTCTACAGAAATAACTGCTTAGGGACCACATAACAGCTGTAGTTGTAGAGGAGACTATTTCTTATGAAAACAGACCATGGGCAGTCTGCATAGCTCAGGCTGGGATAGCAATAGAAAAGGCACTTCCCCAATGTGTTCACAGCTGTCCTGGCTTTACAGTTCAGGGCACAAGCTCTTTGCTTTGTCCCGAGATTGAGGGGTTAATAAGATAATGTGAACTACCCTGAAGCAGTGTGCATGATAATACAGTTAGCTCTTCTCCTGACATATATAATCATAGACCTGAGATCAGGGCACCTTCTCTTCAGTCAGACACAGCAGTTGCTGGTACCAGTCACAGGTTATAAACTAATTTTGGCAGTTAGCCATAAAACTGCTCCTTTCAGTGAGACACAGAGGCGTCTGGTGTCAGCCTGACACAAACCATTTGACCAGGGGAAGGCTTCTCTCCTGGTGGGATTGCAGAAGGACTGATGCCTTTAGCAAAGGTAGAAGTATAGAGAGAGGGGCTAATAACCCTGCGCTAATAAATATTAAATGCTTGTTATCAGGCCTGGAGTTTGCTTTGGCGCCCCAGCTTTTTAGCCTGCTTTGGTGGTTATCCACTGAAGGCAACAGGTTTATCAGCAAGTTCAAGCATGTTTGGACTGCAAGGTCTCTCCTGGTGCCTGGAATATGAAATTGTCCTAATCTGCCTTTAATATCCTGCTCTGTGCTCCAGGTGCCATTACACAAAATCTCTGTCCTGCACCTCTGGTTTGGCTTACCAGCTGCTCACAAAAAGCTTTAATCCTCTCTCCATCTCTGTAAACACTGCAGCATACTTGTTTTTCCTCTATCAGTGCAAGGGTTTGGCGGCATGCCAGAGCCTGCAGGATCACATGGCCAAAAAAACCTGCAATTGCTTTTCTGAGGAGCAGGGTGGGATGTGGTTACGTGGTGAAGGGCTGTCTGGCTTGCTCAGTCCAAAAAAAAGCATGGTTGTTAGTTCCTATGCTGTCCAGAGTGCCATTCAGTGCTAGCAGCAGAGACACTAGGAGCTGTGCCCCTCCAGCCTGCAGGCTCAGTATGTCATCAGTAGCTCTTTCCCCAGAAGGGTGGTACAGCTGTGGGGTGGTCAGTAGAGTCACCGGGGTGGCGGTTGATTGCCATCCTTGGAGGTTTCCAAGACTGGACCAGACAAAGCCACAGCTGAACTGATCTAGAGCTGGCAATGGCTCAGCCTCCTACATGGAGCAGAACTACAGACCTCCAGAGAGCCTGTCCAAGCAGCACTTCTAGAGTTCTGTATTTCCCATAGAAAACATATCTTCTGTTACTGAATATCCATCCTGCCCCTCTCACATCTGCTTACCCTCAGCTGTTCACTCATATTCACAATAAATTCCCCTGTTTGTTTTCCTGCTTGACTTCCCATCTGCTTTAGTTGCTTTCTGGACTTTTTAGCCTTAAACTTTAGGCTTAACATGTTGCTTATTAAGCTACTGCAACTTGTGCTGAAGACAGTCAAGAGTGCTTTCTATCCTATGGGGTCTGTGTAATGCATGCTGGAGGTACCACTGCAATGGCAAGGAATCTGAAATTAAGAAAGCAGTGATTTAGGTTTGTCTAGAACAACCTTCTCTACTAAAATGGACTCTTCTGGTTCTTGGATTGCCATGTGTTTGCTGACAGTGATAGCAATTTTGTCTGGATAAGAAATGCACAATCAACCCCTTTTAGAGTTCTTGTCTTTTAAAAATTCTGTATGCATTCTCTTCAGATAGTTTGTTAGGCTGTGTGTTCCTGGGGCACTCAGTTTCTCTTCTTATATCCAAACCAGGGATTAAGAATTGGGTGGTAATTGTTGTTGGTCTGTCTCATTTAAGCAGCTTTAAAAAGGAAACTAGGGGAAAAAGAAGATCATATATTTGATAAGCTTTTTTTTTTTTTTTCCTGGCTCAGTGGCACAGGAAGCCAAAACAAACCAATCTGGAAAGAGGCAATGTGTCTTATTAAAAAACAAAACACAACCCCACCAAAGCTAACTGGTTGCTAAAGAAGCTTCCTGTCTGAACGCGATTGTGCTTGTCTATAGCAGGGCACCTGGAAAGTATTTTCCTTGTTTTGTCTCCTTCCCTCTGTCAGGGAAGATGGTATTTTTGTTCCTGTTCCTCTCAGGGTGTGAGGGCTCTTGAAAGGATTGTAAGAACTCCCCCCATGCTGCTATGCAATAGTGGGAAGTTGTGTCCATCTCAGCCCAGAGTGCTGGACTTGCCTACTGAAAGTGTTGCTGGGTCTTTGGACACTTCAGCAGAAAGAAATGTTTCCAAATAGGGTCAGTAACCCTTTGGGAACAGGCTGAGCCTGTTAAGAAATGATACTGTGCTCTGCCAGAAGAGTTTGGTTTGGATAAGTACAGCTGGTCATTAGAAAGCAATAGGAATGTACAGATTAAGAAAATACAGATTAATATTTCTAATTCATATATATTGTCCAAGGAATGAGTATAACAGTGTCATAGGGATACGTGGCTCAGATTGAAAATACATTCAGACTGGCTGTGGATAGCAGAAATTTTGGACGGAATTGCTCAGAGATTCCGACTGGTCTGAGACCAGCAAAGGGTTATTTTATAGCTGATGAGGTGGTTGGGAACCTCTTTCTTTTCTCCCAAGCTTGACAAACTTTAACATTGCTCTTTACTGCAATAGGAAAACTTCATTTACAGATACAGATTCTTGAATATTTAGCTAGACATCCACTGCAGTAGATCGGTTGAGATATCTACAAGCTGTTTGTCATTGTGCTCTGAGCATTTAGTTTAGCCCCCTCCTGCAAGCTTCCCTACCACAACATGTTCTGGGTATGTGAGGAGGAGCTTTAGATCCTGTGACTCTTTCTGGGCAAGAACCTAAACTTAGTGGATTGAAGGAGAATGCAGTTGTCTTGCAGGGGGAATGGCAGGAACAGCATTAAGCACTTAGCAGCCCTCCAGTATCATTATTGGTACTGTTGGTATCGTAATTGCTAGGAAGCTTGGATTTATTCCAAGCTAAAGCATAGCTCAGTCTTTAAATTATATCCCAACGACACAGTCAAGGGCCTCAAGCACGTGCTTATTTGTACTTGATTTTGTGGAGATGGTATTGGTGCTCAGGTAGAAAGCTGAAGTATGTAGGCTATTGCCTGTGCTGCAGCCCTAGCATGTCACCCTTACACAAGGTGCATGCACCTGTCATGGTGTAAAACACTTTGATTGTCCCTAGTCCCTAGTTTCCAGGCCTGCCTTTTGTTTCTGGTTTCTTTCAATATTCTGCTCCTTCAGCTTGGAAGAGAGCATGAATCTGTTTACCTGATGCACTGCCTCCAGGCTGACACCTAGTAGCTGGCTTTAAAGCTAGCTTGAGTTCCTGCCTTTATGCTAGGCCTCCTGCCTGCAATGTTGATGTGCCCAGTTGTCATGTTCTCATAATGCCCATCTGGCCTCATTCACTGTCTAGGAGTCTCTGAGCTCCTGGTGGCCTCTCCTGGGTCCAGTGTTGGCAGATCGTATTGTTCAAGTTGTTTCTTTTCATCAGACTTTCCAGACACTCTGCAGGAGACCTGTTTGGAGAATGAGTCTTGGTGCATTGGTGGGGATGCAGATAGAAAGAAAACTACTCATGTGGGTATTCTCCTGAATTGGGAAGTATCACAGGGGATCCAGTCTAATCAAGGGTGAAACCTCATCCTCTCTTCCCTTTGGTTGATCTTGATTGGTTGGAGGGACAAAGGAATTGCTCAGTGAGATGTGCCTGCTTGTCCACTACCATGTGAGTACTACTATTTGTAGGACAGTGATAAGCAATACTGAAGAATGTGTGCCTTCGTGACAGCCCAAAGGGCACAAGTAGCTCCAAGAATTCCCAGTGCATTGCAATAAGGGGAATCTGTGCCCAGAGAAGTAGATAAACCATTTCTAGAAAACAATTGGTCTACATTATCTCAGTTTGGGAGTCCTTTGCCCAGACCAAAAGAAGGTATTGCTCCCCGTGAAAATAAAGACCTTGGGCAAGCTCCTATACCAAGACAAATCATGGGTCAGCCCTAAAGAGGGAATATCTACTGTTTTGGAGTGTGCTGAGGCAAGATGAATTGAGGATTGGTTTACCAGGAAGAGAAAGTACAGGGAAAACTAGCAGTAGTAGTCTTCTATGGCCAAATTCAATGCCAGTGAGTGTGACAGGAGAAAGGACACAGACTCACTCTCATTTACTTCTCAATTCATTTGGTCCTGAGATTTTTAGCTACTTTCTGTTTGCCTATGAGCACAAAAATGATATCATGGTAAAGGAATTGCTAAGCCAGAACTGCCACTTTATGTGAATTTATTTAAGTGTATCTGATGATATATTTTTATGTGTTGGTAATTATCAGCTGTACCTAGTTTGCCCTACTTACATTTTCCTCTTGTGTTGTTACTTGTTCATGCAGGACTGTTTTCCCCAGGGGGTGTCATCAAATACATTACAAAAGTAGAAGACACTCCACTGTGGCATATATAACCCTTTCCATTTTTTAAACTGGCTTGTATACAAATAGGATAAAATACTTCAGCATCAGAAGTTTCCTAGCAGAAGAGATCAAGTAGATTTGAAAAGGCTCTGGGTCCTGCTGTCCCACTGAGAAATCTCACCAGGGGAGTTCACATGAGCAACGCAGGAAAGCTTGAATAAACAAATGGCAGAGGACAAGCAAGGGAATGTCGTTCATTTCAGAAGATGATAAACACTGAGCTGAATTCAGCAGATTTGACAGGTCCTAGCATATTGGTCAGAAGTTAGTGAGTGGTTGCTTACTAGCCTGCTTTCTCAGTGGTGCCGAAGATTTCCTGGTGCCGCTTTCTCAGAAGCTGTTAGGCCTAAAAAGCTGCCTTCTGCACAGAGCTAGCTGGCTAGCAATTGCATGTATACAGGTGCCTGTCTCTGAAAAGTTTTACCCCAGCTGGGTAGAAATGCAGACATTGTCAAAGATGCTCTCATTGAGCCTAGAACCAGAAAGGAGCAGAAGACATTGTGGGAGAAGGGGTATTTTTGCTCTAGGCAATTGAGGAGTGCAGTTCTCCCCGGCTTCTCTAAGACAGAGGAAATGCTGTTATCTACCTGGAGGATCTCTGGAAGCAGGCATGATTTGCATGGAGAGATTCTGTAAGTAGGTTTCCACTCTGTCAGAGTACAGCACCAGCCTCCAGTTCACCAGGCCATCAGCTTTTCTGGGAAGAATAACGGGAGCCTTTAGAACTGTAGGCTGCAGAAAGGCCAGCTAGGCACTGGGTCAGCACTGAAGCAAGCAATGAAGCTGTGAGCTTCCCTGAGGATTAGCAGAGTCAACCATCTCAGTTTGGCTGCCAGGGGCCAGGGTTGCACTGACCATGGTAATAGCTCCACCTGAAGCCAGGTGGACAAGCCGACTGATGGACAAGCTGCTTGAATGGCACATGGGAGCTCTGTCATCCCAGCTGCAAGCCCAATCCAACATCCAAATGGGATTCTCTCTTTCTTTCCCCATCATCCTTCCTCTGCATGCAGGACTATCTCACTGGTCTAGGCACGTATTCCAGCTGGCTGTGTGGGTCTGCAATAGTTGCGCTAGAAGCTGAGATACTAAAAAATTTCTCTGTAGGGTTGGGCCCAAGCCCCTCCTTCTGTAGTTCTATTGACTTTGGTGTGTTGTGTAGGTGGCAGGCGTGGGAAGAAAGTTACCTAGAAACTAGTCCTAGAAAAAGCTCCATTCATAAGCATTGGGGCCAGTGGAGCCTGACTTGCTTTAGGAAGGTCTGATCTGTGACAAGCATTGCAATTGGTCCTTGGGAAAGCTTCCTCATCAGGTAGAGGGTTGTACAAGACTTTATTGGACAGCAGCTTCACAGTCAACAGCTGCAGCAACTTTCATCTCTCTGCTCTCTCTTGCTCCTCTCCAGGACAATGTCAGGCGTTTGTGTTGTCTTTCTAGCTCTTCCTCCATCTGCTCTTTTTTGTCCTTAAATTGTTCTTTTCTCTTTAACATACATTCTTCCTTGGCATTAGATGGCTACTTCTCCGAGGAAAGGCACCACTCACAAGGCCTGTGGGCATGTCTCTGGACCTGCAGTGACACTGTGTCCTTTGGAGCAACACATGTTGTGGCAGGCAGCCACACTTCACTCCAGCAAGTAGGGGAGTTAGGAACTCCCAGGGCACATGAGAGCCTGTAGGTCTGGCTCTTTCCCTCCCAAGCTGCTCACATTACAGATCTTTCTGCCTGTCACTATTTCTGAGCTTCTTCCCTTCTGCTTAAATGCAGTTGAATTCAGGCAGGGGAGTCAGAAGTTACTGGTAGGGGAAATACAGATTTGCACACAGACCAAGCAGTTTAATCCGTCCTGTTTCTAAGGAAAAAAGGCTGAAATGGGATTCTGGCTTCTTAGAAATACAAAGCTCTTCCTTATCTGTAATGTAGTACCAACAACCAAAGCTGCTGTTTACCAATGTAGAACAGTTCTGCCAGAGAGAGTATTGAACAGAGCTGAAGTGAGGCAGGGGGGGATTTGAGGTGATTTTCAAATGTGTCCTTACTGTAGGTGAAGCATAGTCTACTATTGGTCTGTGTGGTCCAATAGTAACAACCCTACCACTGCAAAACATGTTTAATGGATCCTTGTCCAAATGGGATCCCCCACATTGGTTTTGTCTGCCCAGATTGCACCAGGTCATCCTCTAGCCCATGGAAAATGTTGCTTAGACACTGACTGCATCTTTCAGCCTCTGAGGCCAGGCATCAAGGTGTCTCAGATGTTTGTTTTTGAGGCTCCCTGGTTCATGCCCAAATGTCTTTGGCGACAATCCAAAGTAAGGATTTATGTTCCTGGCAAATCCTCTTTGATGACATCTTTCTCTGGGGAGCATCTGTCCCCCAGTCAGTGTCTCTGGATCCTTGCTCACTCACTGGTTACTGGAATCATATCAGTCCTTGCTTTCTGGTTTCAGGGATATGTTATAGAGCCACACCGACTAATTTGAACCGTCTTTGCAGCTGCTCCAAACACTAACACCAGCTCTACTACAGAACAGAAACTCTCCATGCCTAGGGAGAACAGCTTTTCTGGCTCCAGATCGGTGGGGTTGGTCTCAATATTCCTGTTAATGTTGTGCTGTGAGTGGCAGAGCATGACATTCCCACCTTTATCTGGGAGGAGCAGGTCTGGGCTCCCAGAGCAGCTCCATGACATCTACCTGGCACTGGCTTTTGGCTGTCATGTTCCCTAGCTGCAATGGCAGAGGCTGTGCTCTGGCCTAGGCCCTACCAGTTGCTTACTGAGAAAGCAAGAAGGGGTAGGGAATCTGCCAAGTTTCTGTCAGGGGATGTGCTGCATGTTGACTCTACCTGTGACTCAGCTGAGACTTGTGTACAAATCCTCTGTTTGTCAGTTAGTGTTTGCTGGGGTCAGGTTGTCCCTACCGTGAGGAACCCAGCCTAGGTGGTGTTTAGAGGTGTTCACGTGATCTGCAGAGGTATGATCATCCTGATGCAGGCTGTAGGAAGGCAGTGAGGAGACATGTGAGTGTAAAAGGACTGCTTTTAGGGAAGAGAAGTCTAGCCCTTCATTTCCCTTGGTATTTCTCTGGCAAAACAGGACATTTTGCCCTGTGGGCTCTCCAGATGAGGAATCAGCTCTTATTAGGTACTTCTGCAGTAGTGAATACCACAGTTTGGAAGCAGGGCACTGACTGAATTTGGGTCATGAACCTAGAGATGAAAATGGAGGTAGGGGCATGATCTTCAGGGAAAGCTCATAATCAACAGCAGACCCTACTGGTTTGGCACAACACAGCCTTGCCTTCAGACCCTCCAGTAAATAATGTGCATTATACAGTTTGGAAAACCTCCCCTCATTTTTTTTTCTTTTTTCCTCCTTAGTCCCCTTAGGGTACTAACTAATGCAATAATGAGCCTGTGGAAACTCCCAGAAATTAGAGAACTTTATTCACTGTTGTCTCTCCCATGATCACTTCCTACCCATAGAGGGTAATTGATGCACTTTGGGAGATCTCACCTATAGGAAATACAGTGAAAAGAAAACAACCGTTCCTTGGCTTCCTGGCTTAGAAGATGAAAGATGACAGGCTTTTGTCTGGAGTGCTGATTCCCTCCCAGGAAGGGAACCTGTGTGCCTTTCCTGGCTTGCTGTCATGGGATAATGCCATGTTTATGTCTCTTGAGTGTAAAGGGCCCTATGTACACTAGGTACACTCAAGTTCACCTGCTAAGTTCCCTGCCTTGCAGAGCACACTAGCTATGTGGAGAACATGTTGAAAAGCTGAGGTGGATAGCAGGACCACAGAGTGGTTCTCCAAATTTGACAGGTGGAAGTGCTTGTTAGAGACCCCTGTGGGTGACCTCCAGGAGCTTTGGAACTGGAAGGAGTGGATGCGAAAAGATAGAGGAGATGATGGAAATGATACCAAAGTAAATTGGCCTATGAGGCAAAAGGAGACTTAACTGGACTATGGGAAGATCATGTTGTGTAGAAAATGATGTCCCTGCACTTTTCTCCAGTTTCTGGACAGGAGCTGAAGTGAGCTGAGTGAGCTGAAGGGGGCAAGCTTGGAGCTTGACTTCACAGGATGCAGAGAAGGTTGAAGAAAGAGTCTGGGAAGGAACCGTTTAGTAAGAGGAAAAAACCTTGCAATAGTGAACTGTACTGTGGGAAGGATCCAAAGTTTAGGGAGATCTTTAACTCATTTCCCTTTTCATAATTCCTTTTTTTCAAACTTTTCCAAATTTCAATTTAAAATTTTCCATATTTAAATGTCCAGGCCTTGGATAATCTCCTTAGTCACCAATGCCTGAGCTGTTTTCACTAAAGCCTCCTTTTATATCACAGGCTTTGATCCAGCAGATATACGAGACCACAGATATAAGAGAAGGACCTGACTGGGAGATTTTGTCTCTGAAGTGACTGGAAACCTCTCCCCAAATCTGTTCTTGGAGAATCCCAATGGAGGCTAGAAAATCTTTGTACTTTGTTCCCAGGGACTGGCAGTCTGACTTGGGCACTGCATGGAAGACCTCTGTTCATACCTGGAGAATCCTAGTGAGGGACCAAGTTGGATTTTACCGCCAGCTCTAATAACTTCAGTGGTAGTCATTGACAGAAATGTCTTTCAGGATGATCCCTTGTATGGAGGAATCTGTTTTGCCATTTTAGTTGCATGGATCCCTTACCTGGGCTGCTGAGGACCTGGCTGTCATGGTCCTGACAATGTGACCCCCAATGACTTACAGTTCAGTGTTGCCAAGGTACCTTGTCGCATCAGGTGCCAATGGCTGATGTGTCTATTAAAAAGTGTAACTGTGTAGTTGCAGTTCTCTCCAGACCTGACCCATAGTTTGAGACTCTGGGACCCAAACAGAGATGCTGAAGGCAGATTTTTGGGCCCTCATCATAGGATGCTGTTGTACCAGCAAAGCTGAGATCTGGTGCGGAACTGCACTGACTCAGTATGTCGCGAGGGCATCACATGGACCTTAATGTTAAGGTGCCACAAGAAGTAAGGGGCTAATCCTGATACCCTCACTCCATGAGCATCATCTTGTCACTGCTGCTGTTGACCTCAGTTGTATGACTGGAAGGGTAAGGGTTTGCTGGTATCTCTGTCTGTCCTCATTGAACACTAGCATGGCTTTTCAAGGCACCTGTTAGAGAGGGACTAACTCAAACTCTTTTGGAATTCCTTTTATTTGTAACCCTCTTCCAAAAGAGGTCATGAAAAAAAAAGAAAAAGCTACAAACATGTAATTAACGCTGATGAACTGAATATGCCTGGAGTTGTAAAGAAAGACATGTCCAGGCTAAAGGATGTGTTCTCTTCTTGATATAGCAGAATTCTGTGCCATCCACCTCTAAAAGTCTACTGCAAGATTCTCAGAGCTCTGCAAGACTGACTTACAGGGTACAGCAAAGCTACTTATTCACTGTGCACAAAAGCACTGATCTAAAGTGAGCAAGAAGCTGTATGTGTATTGGAAGATTTGGAAAATCCATTCTGAAGCTTTCTGAGGGCTAGGAAGTGATCTTGTTCATTTCTGCACCCCAGATCCAGGTAACTGGGATAAAAATAGGTGAAAAAATTCAGGAATAATCTGGCAAGGGAAGGAGAGGTCTCAGAGTGTGAATGACCAATGCATCATGAGATGAATGGTTGTGTCTAATGTCTATGCACACCTGAATCATGTTCAGCAACATACTTTGAGATAAGTACATGTATCTTGGCAACTTGCTCTATTTAGCTGCAGCATGCAAACGTCAGACTGCTGCTGATTTTCACTCCTCATATGTCAGCGTGACTTTCAAGTGACAGATTCCCCCAAGATATGAAAGCATCAGCCTGCCATGAGCAAGAGCCCAGAGCTCCGATGAAGCTGGAGGTGGTGATTTTCTCCTTGTGTATTTCTCTGACTGCAGAGAAGCATTCTTTACCCTGGTCAATGTAGGAAATGAAGAGGTTGAACGTGCAGCTTTGGGAAATCTCTTCCTTAGACAGACTTCTCCTCTGCTGATAATAGTCTCTGCTCCTTTATTTTTAAATCCCCAGTGCCAAAGGCTTTCTCTCTCTTCCACTGTCTCCTAATAGTGCTGCTTGCAGTTATAAGCCATAAGCTTTACAAGCTTACAAATTCTGTGATCAGGGTGAAGACAAATGAAGACAGAGATTCTTAGTCTGATTGCCCAGGCTGGTGAGAGGAAGGAGTCAGATCTCCTCCAGGTTTAGTTACCGAGTGTCTTTGCTCCCCAAGATAGAAGAAGCAATTTATGCAGTGGCACTGACTCTGTTCGTGTTGCTATGGTGGCGTGTATGGGAGCAACCAGGCGCACATGCTCTGCTACTTTAGCAAGGCAGGCTGGATGGGACATGTGCTTCTAGGCACAAGCTCCTGCTTGCTTCAAGGCATGGGAATGTTCCTCAGTGTGGAAATGGCCCTTCTTTGATTTCCCAGCCCTCCCCTGCTGCCTGTCATGATGACTGCCAGCTCCTCCCGTCTGTGTTGCTCCAAGGAGCCCGCTGGAGGAGGCAGCCTGGGTAGCTTGGCAGCAAGGCAGCGAGTTAGCAGTTGCCATGCCAAGTGCTTTGCTTTTGTCTCCATGGCTTGGGGAGGTAGTGTGATTTGTGCTCTCGGTCACTGACAGGTCTCAGCTGACAGCTCCCTCCTCCTTTTGTAAAAATTAGCAGAGCAGCTAGTTGAGACATGACAAAGTTTTGAAAGAGAGAATTTCGTTTCCCATACGGTTTCATGAGAAAGGTCACTGTTCCACCCCCAGTACCACTGTGCATAAACTAAACATACACAGCTGTGCTTGCTGCACAGGATGAGATTGCCTGACACAGGTCAGGTTATGCATGCCGGGGATGGGGTCAGGCTGGCACTGGGGGCTTGGGAGAATGACCCAGGAATGATGCTGGCCCTGTATGGGGTGGGCCCTGCATAGCAGCTCTGGGCAGGAATCTGGCAGCACATCAGCTCTGTATGGCATTGCACACCTTTGGAAGGGGTTTTGGCTGTTGGCTGTTTGGGAGAGCACTAGATCCATGTGGTGTCCTGGCTATCTGCAGTGAAGACTTCCACCTGTGAAGTGAAGACACCAGCCTGGTGTCAGCAACCTAAGTGCCCTGATGCTATTCTCACCTGTACTGATTTGGCATCAGCATTGCCTCTTGATTTCCATAAAGGCACACCCATTTTGAATGATTGTAAGGAAAGAGGAGAACTGGGTTCTGACAGTGTCTGGCCCTCCTGCCTAGCTCATTCTCTGCTTTTTTGCTTGAGTAGATATCTGTTAGTGTAAAACAATAAGTGTCCTTGGCTTCCACCTCTGTGCAGTCCCACTTGTGGGGCCATCTGTAGAGCAGCCAGTACTGCTCTGCCCCACTGTGACTCACAGTCATCAGTTCTTCACATTGTACGTAGCTGAACTGACTCCCAAAGACTGATTTGACATCAATAACTGTTACTCAGAATGGTTCAATCTGGCATGGAGTGAGTGAAGGCAGCAGGACTGGACTCTACATCCATGTGGAAAGATTGCTATTTGCTAGCAGAAATGGTTTCAGTGGTGCATCTTCATGACACCTCCCTGGATGCAGCAAGGGCATCCATCCATGCCAGCAGAGAGGCCTTGAATGAATGTGCTTTCTGTCCAGAAGGCCATCTCTACCAAGACCTCGGGGTTATGGCAGTGAAGTCTGACACCTGGCATCCAGGAAAGATCTCTTCCCTTTGCTCCCATGTTTGGGGAAGAGGGCATTTTGTAGCAAGCCACTACAGCTATTGTGATCCCTCAATGGCTGCAGTGTTCTCCTCTGCTTTTGCACTCAGGCGTGCTGCTTTTTCTGATGGGGCCACTAAGAACAACCACATTAACTCCAAAATAACTGCATTGTGCCTGCCTGCCAAGCCCCATCCTCTAATACTTTGCCACAAGCCTGTGGTCTTTGTGATGGTGTGTTTTGGGGTCCATGCTGCTTTTGTGATCATTGTGCTGGAAAGCACTTAGTTTCTATTTGCTTTTAGCATGAGAGATAACATCACAGTCTCTATTTACAAATTTCTTTAAAATGGTGATTCTCAGATGCTTGTCTGCTCACTGTTGCTGACTCCCTCTTGCTTCTAGCTGCTCAGCTGCCTTAAAAGGCAGCAGAAAATTCTCTGTGGTTTCCTAATAGCACATTTTACAGGTAAAGAGTGCCCAGAGAGCCATCAACTTTGTGTGAATGAAAGAAAAGGGGACCTGCTCCAATAAGAAATAGAAGAAGTACCCTGGGAAGTCCCATTGATTCAAGTGAGGCTGGTGTGAAAACCAGTCAGTGGTGTGTGTGTGTGCGCATGTGCTGCCTTTCACACTGTTCACTGTCTCACTGAGAAGTAGGAACAGAAATGATCTTCAAGACTTGGACACTTTGAACATGGGTCATGTTCCACAGCTAGACGTTTAGATGCTGTGATAAGAAATCTGTTTGTCCTGTGTGCCTTGACAGCCCATGGTCAACTGAGTGCAGCTGTATCTTGGTGGCTGATCCCAGCCCAGATTACCCAGGTGATTTCTGCCTGTTGGTGTATGCAGCAGTTCAGCTTTCCTTCTGGGTAATTTCATGTGGGGAGAGGAGGGAGGAAATGAAATGTGAGCAAAATGTAGCTTGGCTCCTTTAGCAAGATGGGGGCTAAGAGCTACCGTGTTCAGAGCTTCAGTGACTGTAAAGGGGCTGTGTGTGAATCAGAGCCTGCCCAGGCTGTGTTGATTTCAGGATTAGAACTGATTTTCATGCAAAGAGGAGGATGACTCAGGTATATTTGGATGTTCAGTTAAAAATTGTTTTTCTTCCTTACTAAGAACTGGTGTTAAAATGTGGCAGGACTTTAATGCTCTCACCCATCTGTGAGCTGTGCAAGCATGCACACATACAGCATTTTTGTCCTTCTAGCTGGAAAGATATCTTTCCTTATATGCTCTTAGGAAAAAAGTGTTGTTAGGACTCAAGTGTATACAGGTCTGAGATCAATACTGGCTTCCTCCAAAAGGAAAAGGCTTTGTTAGAAATCTTGAACCAGAGCAGTGTGACTATTGTGTCTCTCCATTGGAGAGGCAGACAGCTTCAAGTGTGGAGCAGTACTGCTGGGCATTCTCTGCAGCAAGTTCTGTACCTGCAAAGGTGCTCCCATGGACTCCAGGTCTGGACAAATACAAATGAGGTCAAAATATGGGTATCTGAGTCTACAAGTCCACCTTTCTCACTGAAACATAATTCTTTTGAGTAAAGCCATAGGAAGGGTGTCTGCTTTGGTCCATTACAAAGAGATCTCTGTTTAGCAGGCTGTGCTGAAGGTGCCAGTTAGGACTACTGCATGGGGCTATGTCAGGAGAAGGTTAGAAGACTGACACCCATTAGAAGAAAGCAGGGTGAGCTCTTTGTCCTAGTAAGACTCAGGAAGTGGGTGCACATGTGCCCACAGGAACCCAGGTGCATGGGTAAAGGCCCATCGAAAGTTTCCAGTCAAACAGAAGCAGAATGGGAGGTGACTGGGCAGAGCTGTGGGTATTGTCACTCAAGTGTAATGTTACAAGAATTGTGTGGGCATCTTCAGCTCTGACTGGGCATGTTTAGGCAGATGGAGAAGTTCAACCAAAGACAAACGAAATTCCACAAGAGTGTGTAAATTGCAGCATGATCCTCATAAAATGAACTCAGCAGCACTCCGCAGAAATGTCCCTGAACCCTGCAGTTACAGGGCTGGTTTTGTTCGGGTTTAAAGCAAAACAAAACAAAACAAGAAATCTACCTTTGTTTTTTTCCTGTATGGTCTGAAAGCTGTTTGTTAACAAGAGTGAAGCCTAGTCTATCCATAGGGTTAGCATGGGCAGAGGGCTTGTGGGAAGCTCAGCTTTTGCTCTGAAAGATATGTATTAGAGTCCTTGCCTTGCAGAGGATTTGGTCATGTAAATGGTGGCACAGAAGGCACAGAAAGGGAAAGTTGATTTGCCCCACGTCATGTGATAAATCCTGGGAAGTATTGGGAGGGAACTCCAGGCTCTACCTGGAGTGCAATCCGGGACTGTCCTGTCCCCAGCATGCAGGTGATTAGCATCTAGATAGAATGTGGCCATAAACCAAGGTCCTGTGAACTATTTATTTTAAAATCAAATCCCCCTGAAGAATGTTGTTCATCAGCTATAGTTTCTGGAGCTGAATAAATCATCAGATTGGTGTGTAAGCACAGCTTGACTGGCATGGAACAGGGAACAGGGGAAGAAGAGAGCCCAGGAGGGGTGTAGACAGTGTGAGAAGGGAGCAAACTTGGGTGAAAGGTAGAAAAGAAGGAGGGAAGACATGCTAAGGTAGAGGATTGTGTAGGAGGAGGGTGGATTGGGCCTGGTATTGCCCTTTGCACAGGGTGAATGTCATCTTGTTGGAGGAGACATCAGGAAGCCTCTTAGGACCAGGGAATGTCCAGCAACCTAAGCCCAAGCTCTAGGGAGAGCCTAAATAAGGAGAGGGGAGGCAAGTCCTGATCACCTGCAGATGGGAGAGGGAATGCTGTCATGGTTGCCTGCTAAACCGATTGGGAACTTCAACAACTTGATGGGAGGAAGATGGGACATTTGACAGCTCCAGGAAGTTCTCATTTGGACAGGGAAATGCCTCCATTTCCTTTAGTGAAAGGGGATGGCCTCTATCTCAGTTCACAAGTTGCAACCCATATATCTCCCTGGGACATCCATCCTGCCATCCTCCTGCCCCTACAAGTCGCTTGGGCCTCTTGCTGTGGTTTCCAGCAATTCAATCCCCACTTACACAGAAAAGCTGTGACCTGATTTAGCTGATCAAGCTGTGATTTTACTCTCAGTCATCAGAAATAACCCACAGGATGCAGGAGTGAGGTTTCTGGAAGGGGTCTCATCTACAAACTATGTCCAGCCCCTCCTTCCTCTGTGTCACTAACCCTGCCCCCACACCTTCCCAGTGTGCATTGGAAAATAAAGCCACAAATGACAGAGGTCCAGAGAAGCAATTTATAGCAACTCCCCAAACATGCATGATAGCTGTACCTCCAACTCGCTGCACAAATAAGAGTGTTTCAAATGAGCATCCCAGCGCTTTCAGGCTATAGAGAAACAAGCCTGCAGGACCAACTGGGTCAGTATCACCTGATCAGCTACATATTTTAATGGATGGACCATGAACTTCTCCATCTAGAGAAAGGTTATGTCTATGCCACAGCCACCTGGATAGCATGCTTTGGGCAGTGCAGAGCTAGGGCTGAAAATTCTTGGGGCTGCTGGCATGGATGTCCTGTGCTGCTGTTCCTAATTAGAGCTTGTGTGGCCAGCTTTACTATGGCTGCTCTCAGAGCAGCTCTCCAGTGTGCTAGAGATTTGTCTGTTGTGGCCAGACTTCTCTTTGGTGTTTCTTTGTAGGCTTCCCAAGGAAGGTGCTGGGCTAGATATGTTGGCAGCACTTTCCTGAGTTGAGCTTGATTTGATTTACAAAAAATTCCAGACTGGCTCTGAGGACTGAGCTGCTGAGGACTCGAAATGTATTTCAATTCCCCTGTGTGTTAAACATAGTCTCTGTCAGCCAAGTGGTCACCCCTTCTTTGACTGTGCCCTTGCACACCCTCGGCCATGACCAGTCATGCAGTCCCAAGTAGGATGTGAATGCTTGAGTCTCACCAGGTCCAAAAAGTACTTGGGCAGTCAAGCTGGAAGATGTGAAGGGCTGAAATACCATTGAGGACCTGGGACTAGGCAAACTCTGCTTCCATTCTTCTGCTTCAAAGCACAGGTCAAGTCCTTCTTTTGTTTGCCTTGTCTATTTACACTGTAAGCACTTTTGGTCCACAAAGCCCCACCTGAAATCAGAGCTCCTTCAGAGGTTTGAGGTGTTCCCCTGATAAATCAATATCCCAATAATGATACAGCTCTCTCCAGAGGTTATTGCTCTGTGTCAAAGTTCTTTCTAGCATAAGTATCTCCAATCCCAGTGGTCAACTCTGAGTTTAAACCTTCTTCTTAAATCCAGGTTTCTAATTCATCTTGTGCTGTAGTAACATGGAGATCCAAGCGAGGTACTTTTCCCCTGCAATGTTTAGGCATGTATGTTGCTTTGGGATCTAAGCAGCTGTTTAAGCACTCTGTGAACTGAGATCAAGGCCAGGTAAGAGGGTGTTTTCAGATGCCTTGCTGTCTTGCTGTCAGTAGATACAGCCCTCAAAATCTGACCACATGTGGCAGTATTTCACTTTGCACTGATTGCTGTTACTGCTTTTTGTTGCAAAAAAACCCATCAGGCTTTCCATAATTTGTTCATAGTTTTCTCTCCCTAATGCTATTGTGTCTTCCAGAATATATTGTTAAAATTATCCCTGACAATTAGGTTACCCATTGCCATAATGCAAGAGCTGAAGAGGGGAATCTTTCTCATGGTTGGTTGCATCTGAAATTCATTAGGAGGTCTCATTTTTTTTGAGTAATGAAATTACCTTGGGAGCAAGGTGCTTCAGAAGAGACAAAATGCTGAAAGCTTGTGAGGCAAATTAGGGTCTTTGATTCCCAGTGTTTTCAGAGATCTGCAGACCCTGCAAGACTGGAGCAGGGCCTGAGAGAGCAGGGCACATTCCCAGGGCCAGACAAAAAACACCAGTTAAAGCATTCCTTCTGCACTTTGTCTACTAGTGCTGAGTGCTCCATGGGCTCTGCAGCCTTTGGCTTCACGCTGGGTGGTGAAAGGATGGCAGAAAGGCTCTTCTCTTCTTGGACTCAGTATTCTCTTTTAATAGGGGCTTATTTAATATATCCAAGTTCTTCTCATGCATTTCCAACCCTCTGCCCAAATAACCTCTTGCACAGAGAACAAGCGTACAAAAGCATAACCTCCAGGTAGGTGCTTTAGAAGGGATCCCTATCTTTTAGGGTTGATCTAAACTGGGGAGCAATTACATGTGCTCTTTATTGGTCCTATTGGTCTTTTTCTCATGACCTTCCCTGAGATGACTGATTCCCTGATCTTGTCCCTTTTGCATCCTAAAATTCGTGCTGCAGCAAAGAATTGTGGTATGACTTGCAAGTATCCCTTTTTCTTGTGGCTTTGCCCTGATCCTGGGGTTGATGAGTTAGTGGGAGGATGGCTGTTGGATCCTCATCCCCAATGAATCTCAGCATTTCCCAAAGTGCTGACTCAAAGGTCAAGCCAGGTTGTATGACAGAAACCTAGGTAGGGCTTTTTAATAACCTTGGCCAGAGATGATATTAGGCTTTGTTGCCCTGAAATGGGAACTCAACTTTCCGAAAGTGTTTGGAGAGAACTAAATGAGCCTCACTGGGGTTTGTCTTGCACTAGTCTTCCAGAATTACCCATTCCTCCTCATGGGGATTAATGGAGATGATTCAATGATGCTGTCAATAATGGTTCCAGAGGACAAGCTGTTTTACCACCAGCTGTGAAAAGACAAGAATGTAAGTTTTGGATGCTTTTGCTAAAAGAGAAATAAATCAGCCTCTTGAATCCATTAGATGCACTTGCTGCTCTTCATTTTGTAAAAGTCCATGCTTCTTTTCTGTCCTCTGCTCTCAGAACGCTGTCACCAAGTGCATAACACACACTTTGGGTTAGGGAAATTGTCTTGTGGTCTTTCTAGATGACTAAACACAGAATGTTTGTTGTCAATGTTTTAAAGTATTTATCTACCTAAGTAGAAGTGGCCTGGCTGTAAAATGCTGAAAATACTGGTTACAGCCATTGGAGTTCAACACCTCTGAAAATTGGGATGTGTTGATATATGTTAAAGTGAAATTGGCTTTATGTGCTTGGTCTGGTGGAGGCCAAAACACAAGATGCTTGACTGCTGCAAGGTTGTTTGGGAAGGCCCAACAGAACTGGGAGCTGAATGCAGGAGCTGCAGTCTTCATTCCCTGTCTGTGATACTTCCGTGCGTTGTAGTGCTGGGGAAAGAAGGTAATGTTTACTTATGTTTATATCTGTAGAGCCCACACAATTTTGCGTAAGAATAAAATAAATATTGTTCGTTTGAACAACACAGAATGTCTGTTATTCCGGGAATTCGGGAGAGGGGGGTGAAAAGTGCTGTGGTCAGTTTAAGTGGCTGGAGTCATATCTAGTCTATTTGTCATTGGACTGAATCACCCTGTGCATATCTGGACATGTTTTGGGATTGTTTGTTTACCTGAATAAATTCCTGTAATTTGATTGTACTTTCCGATAGGGACAGGTTTGTAGGCCTTCATCCTATTGAATCCCTTCAAGTGTTTCAGTGCTGGACTGCTAATCCTTATCTCAGACTCTGGCCAGATGAGAGCCTTGAGAAAGCAGTTGATCAGGAAATCCTTTCAGATCCATTTGTTGTTGCTTCTCTTGAGCAGTTTTGTGAGAGGGGGTTTCCAATATATTTTCCCCATAAAAGCAGATGAGAGAGATATTAAACTGCAATAATCAAAACCTCCCCCTTAAAGCAAAGCAACAAGGAAAGCCAAACTGGCTAGGAGAAAATACAAAGTAGCTGGACTGTGCAAGAGTCAAGTGACAATGAGCATTTTTAACAGTGCTGTTTCATACGTCATTTTCTCTAGTCCAGATTTTCTGGCTGGGATCCTGTGGAGATCCATGCACTTCACTGAGAACTGATCTGGATTTGTTTGCATTGCTTATTATGCAAATGTTTCTAAGTTAGTATACTTACAGTAACAAAGGACTTGAAAAATGATTAATGATTTTGGGGAATCTTTCCCCAGCTTAAAGAAGAAGTTGTTTTCCAGAAGGTGGTGGGGCTGGAGCAGATCTCTTTCTGAAGTGGAGTGATAGGGCAGTTCATCCAATGGCTGGCTGGTCTCTTTGGAAACCTCAGTCTTAACACATAATGTGGCTCAGGACACCATTTGGATGAATGCCTTTGCTTCATTTCACGGGACTGGCATAAGTGCTGGAGATGATGATAAAACATCCCTGACCCATCTGGTAAATGGTCTGTGCCAGTGAATTGCCTGCAATTGAGCTCAGCACATGGAAAGAACAGCTGCTTATGGGAGGGGTGGAGGGATGAACTGTGCTGAAGAGGACAGATGAGATGAGATCTTCCTACCCTCAGTGCAGAGGCACTCTGGGCATGTCTGTGGAGACAGAGGCAGAGGGTGAAGTGTGAGCAGAATAACAGGGAAAGGTGATTGCTCCAGCCTTGCTTTCAGCTCACTGCAGCACTGCTTTGGTAGGCAGGTGTGTTCAGTCTCCCTGGAACAGCTTGGACAGCCCAGCGTTGCTGAGAGGCCAGAGACAAGCAGTTTATACAGAACATAGCACCATGGAGGTCTTATTGTGTGGACAGCTCAGAGGAGCAAAGAGAAGACATTATTCAGTCATCACCATTAGTGTTTAGTTTTTGTGTGTTCCTCCTTTGCTGATTGCAGGCTAATGCCCCATAGGTGGGATCTGTAGGCAAGCACATCATTCCCTGCTGCTATAACAAGCATATATATGCGCAGCCTATTATGGCTCACGAGCTCAAACTCTTCTGCTTGCTCTTCTGCTTGCTGCAGCACCAGGGAAAAGATAAAGAACATTTTTTTAGGCTCACAGAGATGAAGGCAGTACTTGAGGGTTGCACATAGAGTACCTGAGTATCCTAGCATTTTGCGCCTCCCAAGGCAGCCATGTCAAGAATTCACTCCGTTGCAGCTGCGGATGAGGGAAGGAATGACCAGCTACATCCTTAGGGGAGTGAAGTGAGAATTCGGACTCCATCAACAGAGAGACCAGATCATGACAGTGATTCTGGAGGAGCTTTTTTTGGCAGCCCTACCAAAAAGAGATGTGGGCCCAGGCCTTCAAGGTCAGGAATGGCTAGATTGGGAACTCTGGTCTGTCTGAGAGCAAAATAGCTAAACCCAAGGGACTAGTGACATTGCAGAGATGCCCACAAAGATCCAGGCTTTGTCTTGGTGTAGACTTGGGTGAATGCTTATTGGGCTAGCAGTAAAGTTGGTTTAGAGGATGGAGACTATCCCATTTGTCTCAGGGAAGGGAATTGTGATGAAGACACCAGCTTCTTATTTGATTGCCCTGCCACATGTTTAAGGATTGAGTGTCCTGCAGAGCTGGGTGCAGCAGCAGTGTGGGAGGGTGTTGGCTAGGAGGGCTCTTGGACATAGGAAATGCCCATTTTGCCTTCGGGCCTGGGCTGTTTACAAGCTGCTGGCGTTGGTGGATTGTTTCTTTGGGTCATGGCATGCCAAGTATTGTTTAGTTTAATAGCCCTGTTAATAGGATTATATTTGCCTGGACTATTACGTGAAGGAAAATGATTCCTCCTTTGAAAGGAAAAGACACTTCAGTAGCGATGTTGCAAGACACACATCTGTCGTCAAATGCTGCTACTAAGCTCAGATGTCTCTGGGCCAGCGCCAAGGTTTCTTCTCTTGCTTTACCACTTGGACCAGGGAGGAATACACAGGCGCACACAGACGTGCCTAGTGAGCCTGTTGGTAGCTTTGCATGCAGAGCCAGTGCTAGGAGTGTTGAGGGTCTACACCCTCCATGGAGATGTCCCTGAGCAGGAGGTATCAAACTGACATAGCCAGGATACAGTCAGTTGGTACCACAGTCAGGGTCCATCTGAATGGTACTGGTTGCCCGGTTGAGCCTGGGTTACCCTCTACTGGTGAGCTCCAAGTATGAAGGACTAGATCATGGTTTCTGCCAGACCTCCTCCAGGGCATGAGTTTACTAGTCTTTCTGGAAATGTCCAGGCAGCACAACTGGGACCTCAGAGCAGCACAAGCTCTGTAGCTTGAAGGCTGCCAGTCCTATATTCTTCTCCCATCTCTGCCAATAACATCTCTGTTCCTTTAGATGCTTGGCTCCATGTTTCTTGTGCTTAACTCCTGCCACCACTCAAGCAGGGTCAGGCAGCTACTGGTGAGTGTGAATTGCAACAACTTGACATATGGGGAAGAAAGTTCTGTTAGCAGAATAAGAGCCTGAGAGAAGTGGTTTTCAATTGTGGAGCTCTAAACTTTTTTTTCCCAGTAGGATAATAAACTCCTTTTCTTAGCTTAGAGGGTCAGCTATGAAGTCTGGCTTTCTGGGCTATCTGCAACAGTTCAAAAATCAAATATGGATAATTGCTCAGAAAGCAGCTGGAAGAATAATGCAGCCTGGGTCTTACTGATTTATGTCTAACCTTTGGAGACAGGGCATGGGTGGAAGTCATTACCAGGTCTTCAGCAGAGGTGAGCCATTGAAAAATGTGGCTTTTCAGCATGAATTTAAGCTATTACTGTGCCCTGTCTTTCCAGGCAGTCAAGGAGGTCAAAAGCTAGGAGGTCAAGCTAGGAGGTCAAAAAAAATCACTCTGTAGGTTTCACTGTTCTGCCTTATTCTATAGAAAGGGATTCATATGCAGCACACTAAGGACTGGCAAGTGGCTGGTGTTTCTGGATGGGTGAGAGAGCCTGGGAGTTCGTAGTGGAGCACAGGACATGCAAACAAATAATGGAAAAGGCTATCCATGCTCTTCTGCTTTTTCCTAGGGGCTTCTTCTTCTAGGAACTGAAGAAGGGTGATAGGCCAGAAAGGCTTTTAAATCCAAGCCCATTCATCCTTCACAATTACTCAGTACAGCCTCAGGTAGGACCATCATTGGTTGAGTGTTAAAACACAGCAGTGGTGGCAGGATACCTGGTGCCTGGGTTTGGGCACCCAAAATTGGTTTCTGCTTTTTAAATATTGTAACTGGACTAATCAGAAATATTTATGTCAAGCATAAATCTTCCATCTGGGCCAACATGCTCATGGCATTAATCCTTGCTCCACAAACCTGCCAACTCCTGAGTCTTCCCCCAGCCCAGGAGTCCCTCCTACTCCTTCTGTCACTTCCAGTCCATGTGTATGAGTCAGCGAATTTGAATACTAGGTGATTTGTGTTCCTCACACCTGCCAAGAAATGTTCGTGGCCCCGGCTGGTATTCTAGCAGTTCATGTGGGAGAATGTCACATTCATGTTTTCTTCCTGCTGTCACCTTAGTTCCCTGGACTAGCTGTGATAGAGGTCTGGGCAAGCAATGCCTGTAATGTATCATAAATGAATAACCTTATGTCTAGCCCTAACTCTATCACAGAGGCCTTGATTAGGCATTTCTTTTTGCCATATCAGCTAAGAATGTTGTGTCCTAAGCCCTTCCTACAGACAAGAGAGACAGGGATCTTCATAGGATGACTTGGATCTTAACTGGGTTGACTGGCCCTCCAGAGTGGCCCAGATGGACATTGCAGTGACTGTACTCACCACTTTGGCCAGGTGGGGTGACCTGGAGCTCGTGTGAACATGGGGAGATTCTTTTTCCTTTGTCTTCCCCACTGGTTCTCTCCAGGTGCGATGTGGTATGTCATATAGCTGTATGTGGCAAAGACTGAAATGATTCAAGGTGTAGAGGTGACAGTGCAAAGCACTCCCACACAAGGCCTCCTGTGAGCAAAATTGACCTGGCAAGCCCAAGTTCTGGGCATAGTTGACCTCAGGAAGGGGCAGTCTCTGAGGTCCAGCCACTCTGTCCCAGGAATAGCAGAAGCAGATGTTGGGGCACAGGCCACAACAGTTGGGAATAGCTGGTGATGTCTCCAGGGCAAGCAAGAGAGACATTGCTGAGCCCAGGAGTTCTGAGGGGCAATGCTGAAGGGCTGGGGTGAGCAGGGGTTGTTTGGGGAGGCCTTCTGGCAATTGTCAGTCTGGCTCCATTGGTCCTACCTTAATGTATGTGACTGAAAGAGCCCAGAGAGATGAAGACTGCTTTGAGTTGTGATCTGTCACCCTATGCCTCTGAACTGTGGGAATCTCTTGTACTGTTTGGGGCACTGAAGGAACATACGGGGCTCTGCTCTTCTCTGTGTGACGCGTGATTTCTCAGGGCAGGATGGGGCTGTGGGTTATTTATGGGTATTACTAAATTAGTCATCTGCACTGAATTTGCCTTTAAAATTACCAGCTTACCTTTGGGCAACTCAAAGGGCAGGACTGAACACTGGGGCCACTAAACTTGCCTTGGTTGAAAAGAGAAGCAGAACATTTTTGCTGTGCTCTAAGCAGAGGCAGATGGAACAAGCATTTCCATTGCTTATGGATCAAATTATTCAGGGTCAAATGACTGCCAGAGAAGGTTATTATTATTTCATTATGGCACAGAAGGCATAAAAAACACTTCATTATGCTAGACCAAAGAATTACAGACTAGAGCCTATAGCAGAGACCCTGATTAGGAGAAATGGAAAGAAAAGGAATTTTCCCCCACTCATGAGAGATGGGAAATGTATGGGATTAAAAGCTGTTTTATGTTGCCAGGAATTCTACTGTGTCTTGTTTTTTTATAGAGGAAGATTTTAATTTCTGTCTACACAGAACTGATTTATCAGAAGTCTCTAAGTCAGAAGAAGGACTCTGTCATCAGGACAGGTAGCACTTAATACTATAGGAAGGGATGGTACAAACATTGTTTTAAGTGGAATCCCAAAAGCTGAGTGCCATACCCTCTCAATCTCCAGTGCATCACTGTAAGATCCCTGCTAGTCCTCATGCACTGCTTGAGGACTAGGATCACGCCTGTGGTGCATTGTAGGCTTTCACTTGAGACCTTGGCCTCTCACTAGGGCTCCCTGCTCTGCAAAGTTGGCTGTTCTCAGGAAGGTGTATTGCCAAAGGTATCTATAATCAGACTTCCCTTAGGGCTGTGCAAGGCCACTGGAGAGCAGCTGGACTTGTCAACTAGCTCATTCTTCTTCATGCTGTCAAAGGTTTGATCTAAGTCAGCATATCAGGCAAGGCCAAACAAGGCCAGTTGGGCTCTTTGTTACCTCCTCCAATTTCTTGAGCATTGCATTTGACAGGGTTGTAGGTCATCATTAATGGTTTTTTTCTTGGTGGCTAAGGGAAATGCTGGAACTTGCTACTTTGCTTTGCCTAGCATGTGGGCACCCTGAGCAGGAGAGAAGCCAAGGTGCTACATTATATAATGCAAGACTATGTGTGTATAAAATGATAACTGCAGGGAAGTCAGTGCGAGTCTCCTGATCAGAGTGAAAAATCAGATAAATTCTGTGTACTTAGGTTTCTGGCTTTCACTGAGCTGTCTCTTCACTGATACACTTACCTGTGCTAGTCAGATAAAAGTCAACAGGGTTATTTGCGTGATTGCAACAACTGTATATTTGATTGCCGTGTGGACATAATGCGGAGTAACACATGATCTGCGTCAGAGCTTGACATTTCTTCCTGTAAACTATTCAGCAGATGTTTATAAATGTATTTGTAATCTTTAACTTCTAAGATCAGCTAAGAAACATTTTACAAACAGGAAGAAATATCTAGTTCTTCAGTGAATTTATTTGCAATGTATCCATCCAGGTGTATCTGTTCTTCTAGCCCAAGAACCCTAAGATATGGCAGCTTTCAGACTGATTTGAAGAAGTTCATTCTGTTAATTGACATGGCATTCCAGAGAAACTCTTTTCTTTTTGTGGTTTTCTGTGAGAAGGATTTCTCTCAGCTTTAATATCTGCAGGGGTTAGTTACAAAAGCAGTTGGTCTGTCATTAAAAGAGGATGGAGGAGTCTTGTCTGACTGAATAGCATGTTCATTCTCTTCCATTAACTCTCTGCTGAGATCTGCAACTGAGCCAACCAAACTGTTGGAAGTGTCCTTTTCAGTGCCTTCTCCTGTTCTCCTTTTGTGAAGTCTCATCTACTCTTGGCATACGATGAGAAAGCCAGAAAAGTGAAAGGAGAAACTGTTTTATGAAGTCTCTAGACTTAATGAAAGCAGAGAGCACTAGGCCTCTCATGGGAGACCCCCTTTCAGAAATATCCAGGGGAAAGATGATTAGAATTAAATTTTATAGGAACATTTAAATTCTCTTGTGGAATATTAGGCAGGGCCTTCATCACTGTGTGAAGCTTACTAACACGCTCGGTCTATTATCATGATCAACATTTGTAACAGTTCTTATCTTATTGCGCTGTGTCTGTGGCGCAACGTAAATAAGATAAAAGCTGTAAGCTGCACTGGAAATTCAAAATGGATATTAAACCCCACATGTTCGCTCTGAACATTACCAATAGCCAGACTGCCCGGGCATCTGCCACTGCAGTAACTCCAATTTATTCTTTCAGAAGGGTCCCTTAAGTGCCTTCTCAACTCCTTCAACACATAGCTGCTGATAGAGGAAGATGATCAACTTGGGACTGTTGCCATGAGCTCTGGGTTGCGTGGGCTGTTGCATAGCTTTTTGGGTGAATGAGTAGTCCAGGTTACATAAGCATTGTGGCTGGTGGAGGGGAAGAGATCAAAGATGCATTATATGCCAATTGACCCCTTAGCCTGGTTCGAGCCTGTTCACTGCATGCCCATCACTGCTGTGCTGTCCTCTGCTAACATGCTTGCGAGGTGTGATGCACAAGGCGTAACCCACTCTTGAGGAGTGGCACACAAGGTGTAATCACTGTGCCCACAGGTCTGCTCCCAGGGTCCTACCAGGAAGGGAGGGTGGAATGAGTGGGTTGGGTGCAGAATGAAAGGTGGTAGGTGGGATGGGATGGGAGAGGGGTGTGAAATGAAGGAGCAGAGCAGTTGCAGGGCTGATACCACAGGATGCATGCAACAGGATTTCATATCTATGTGTCTGGGTGTCACTTGGCTCCCTCTGGTTGTCTGTGGCTTTCTTATGAACTGTTGTGGGACCTCAAGAACCCAGGGGCTGAGGCAACTTCTGCACTGTGAGTTCTTCTGAGAGGCAGGGTGCACAGTTTGGATGTGCTCCTGATTGGCATGGGTTAGCCCTACTGCTGACCATTCCTGTCCAGCTCTCCTGAAAGGAAAGTTCCTAACCACATGGATGTCTCAGTCACATGAGCTACTCTGTGCCTTTAGCCTTAGTGCATACTCAGAACTCAGTGGGTATCACAGCGCTAAGCTGGCTGCTCGCAGCTGAGAAGAAAAAAGCATGGGAGAAGTATCAGCAAGTTGAAGAGGGACTGGGGATCTGATGCTGGGAAAGGGCAGGGAGAATAACCAGGGGTGGGGCTAGACCAGAACAGGTTTGGAAGCAAGCAAATGGACCAAAGCTAAAGACCAGAGCTCATACTGCTCTTACCACAAGTCTAAGCATCTTTTTGCTCATCCTAAATGCTCCCTCAACTCCCAGTGATATTGAGGATTTGTATTTGCATTTGCATTTGCTGCAGCGAGAGGAAGATAAGTCCTTCTGGAAACATTTGCTACTGGGAAGATAATTCTGTTGGTGTGTCTGTCCAGAGAGATGCAGTATTTGGCACTAAGCACTGCTGTGTTAGTTCAGGCTCCCATTATCCTTCACTCCTGGGCCTTTGATGACCCCACATGGCCTCACTTGAGGTCTCAGTTGAGGGAGGAGGTCTCACTTGAAGGATATGCTGACACACACAGGCGTCTGCTCTTGATAGTATTGTTTCTGGCTCTTGTAAAGAAAACAGGAATAGCTGCTGGGTCTGGAGCTCCCACTACCACTCCTGCCTGTTGTGGAGTTAGTGCAAGGTAAGGCTCTTAAATTTTAAGGAGAGGTGGGACACAGCCTAGAGTCAGTTGGTGGCTGCCCCCATGTTCCCCTGATTCCTTTTGCTTGCAGGGAGAGAAATTCCCTAAAATCCCACTTCTTGGTGCCTGGAGGCCTCCTGACATGTTGAGTCTTGGGCAATGGGCCAGCCTCTGTGCCCCAGCTCCCTCCAGCCCCAGTGTTGTCTTACACCAGCCTGGCCTGGCCTCCTGCAGCCGTTCCACACTCACAGCACAGCCCCAGAAGAGTGACTTAATGCAGAGACTCCCCAGCCTGGTTCCTGGGTCCTGTCTCCAAAGAACAGTGGATCACATCTGCTACTTGTCCTTCCTGTGCCACCCTGAAGCATATTGGGCTCTCCAGCCAGGTTTCTGGCCATTAGCCTTGCTCTTGCTCTGAGTAGTTAAGAAGGTCCAGGCTGGGGAGATCTGGTGCTCAGCTGGGCCAAGCATGCTGCAACCTGTCCTGCCTTGCCAGCTCAGACAGATGAAAGCAGGGGATGGTGTTAGCATCCTAATGTTTGCAGGCTCCTTTTCTTTGGAGTGGGGGTGCTCCAAGCTCAGACCTAGTGCATGCTTCTGGCAGGGAGCTGAGTCTCAGGACGGAGCCTTAGTTGGTCTTTAATTGATTGCACAGACAGATTAGGCTGGTACCAAGCAGAAATCCTGTATGGAGCAAAGAGCCTGTTTGTCTCCTCCTTGTGGGCTGGACTGAGTTGCAAAGAGCCAGCAGTACATACCCATAGCAGAAGGTGAAGTGCATGGACCCTGTGGGCAGTCAGCATGGGAGAGAATGTCACCCTTTCCTCCACATGCTGAAGCCCTGTGCAGCTCAACCTCGTGAATCTGGTAGATAATCACATTGCAGGGGAGGGACCCAAGAGTGCAGGCAGCTTTGCTGAGCAGAGACAGCAAGGGAGTCCGAACCAGCCTGGAGACAGTGCTAGATCTGCTCCTGACCAGAAAGGAGGGAGCTGTTGAGAAAATGAATACAATGTTTGCAAGGACTTCAAGAACTGTTCCCTTGTTATTAGAACTGCAATTTCTGGAAATATGATAGAGGGTGAAGGTCTGCAAATATTTAGAGGAATAATGAGCATTGTAAGCAACAAGCACCTACCAGACAGGCCATTTCTGCATAATTACACAATTAGTGGACTGGGGAAGTCAGTGGATAACCCTTTGCAGTGTGTTGTGGTGCAACACAGACCTTGTTGAAGACTGGAGTGCCAATTAGCTGGGATAGCTTGCAATACGTGGAAAGGAATGGTGGAGGGAGGAGCAGCCTTGCTGACCGCTTGTTTGGCAGGGGCGGGAAGGGAGATGCTGCCCAGGCGACTCATCACTCCCCTCACTACATAATGTGTTGGCAGTAATGCAGAGAGAATGGTGTGGAAAACCCCCACTTTGGGTTCTTGAAAGGATACTGCAAAAAAACAGAGAGAATAAAAGGTGAGACAGATTTGACAATGAGCAGAAAAGGATAATCCCAGTTTTAAATCTGCGAGAAACACAGTTTTTACCTTTAGGCAAGAATAATTATAGATAGAATTATGTAATGAGAAGGAGCTGTTTGGAAAACAGTAATTCTGAGAGACTTGCTTGCAGATAACAAGTTAGATAGGAGACTGTAATACGAAGTGGTGCTGAGATCTCTGTTCCCAGTCATCTACTGGTAGAGGAAGCAATAGATGATATCTCCTTGGGCCAGCCATAGCCTGGACTGTGCATTTTAGCAAACAAGGTAGAGATGAATTGGAGGTGACTCAAAAAGGCAGTGGCCTGGCTGGTAAAGGAGTCAGATGAACCCAGGAGGCTGGGAGTTGTATCTGCTGATAGAAGCATCCAGATGACAACTGTGGCCTGGAGGAGCCAAGTATCTGTGAATAGCCATGAGGCAAGGGAGTGAATCAAAGACTGGAGAAGGCTTCTGTTGTGCTTTGTGCTTTGTGCTACAGCCCTCATACATGCACAAGAGGTGGCCTGCTGGGGAGGAGAAAAATAATAGTGTGGATCTGTGCCCACTTATTCTCTGCTGCGAACTCACAAGCCATTCCCCAGGCTCTTCCCACTCTGGATTAGAGAAGGCTGGATTAGAGAAGTACAATCAATGCAAGTCCTTTCATGCTGAGTTTTTTTCTGGGAATCACCAGGAACACCCGCTCCAAACTGTCGTTTGCTCATCCTAGAGGGATCCCCTCTGCAGCCTATTTTCTGTGCTGACTGTCACCTGGCTTCTCAGGTCCCTCTCCAGGCAGAATATTTAACTATTCTTGCGCTGTTGTCTTTGTGCCTGCCTGAGCTCCTCCCCTCTTTTCTCCCATGGGCAGAGACAACAACATATGCTTCAACTGCCCAGCTCTCTCCCTGGAGAAGGAGGAGCAGAGCTGGCAGCTGTGGCCCTGCTCAGTTGTTGTCCCCTGGTTGTCCTATGCATGTAATGGCCCAGATGGCCATGGTGTCAGGGCTAGAAGACCCAGCACAGGGGAGAGCGTTCCCTAGCATTGCACAGACATGGGAAGATGATGTAAACAGTATTGCCCTCTGTAAATGGACTCTCTGATTTATGGTTTGCTTTTCCCTCCTCCATTGAATCAAATGTGGCAGATCCAATTATTTTGTTCCTTCAGGCACACTTTAACCAGGCAAATATAACACAAAACAGTATCCTGCCCTGAGTAATGTACTTGTCCGTCTGATCACGCTCCCAACCCACAGCAGTGCAGTCAGTGATGCTATATCTGCTTCTCATGAACTTGTAAGGTGCCAGAAGAGGCTCCTGGGGAAGAATACTTTCATTTAGGTAGAGATATAATCTCTAATTGCCTTTTCTAAAAGGGTTCTTAAAGCAGACCTCAGGTGTTTCAATGTCCTTGTATAGCCTTTCCGCAATTTATTTATCTCATTATGTTTGTTTGCACCAGGCTAAATTCCTGTTTATGTGAACTTACAGGTGAGTATGGCACAGATAGGACTTTGCACCTGCAGTTTCCGATGCTGGCACAGAACCAGAGGTAAGTGGGACCCATGGCAATCTGAGCCTGGAAATCCCCTTGCTTCCTGAAGCCCTGTGAGCACTTCTAAGATGTTCTGCATGAAGCCTCTTCCAGTCTCTGCCAGCTGTTGCCCAAGATCAGGTCTCTAGAAGCTACAAGGGCCCCCTCCTGTAGCCATGATTGTTCTTGCTCTAGGTGGTCTCAGTCTGTCCTTCCCAATTTTTCTTCTTTCCAAGTCCTCTTTTGAATGAGTGCTTTGGGAAGATGAGAGCTAACACACCAAATGTGCATTCTCTGTCCTTGGCCACGTGACTGTAGCTTTGAACATGCTTTCCCTTAGCAGAGGATCCCCTGGATTTGGGCAGCAGCCCTTTGAATGTAGGTCTACGGAGCTAATGGGCATATGGATGTTGTGACAGGGAGGGGTATTGGTGGGCCAAGGATGCACAAGCTAGAGTGACAGCATGTAAGCAGAATCTACCATAGACTTTTCTAAGTGGTGCATGGACGTGATACAAAGTTTAGTGGAGGATCACTCTTATATCCTTTTAGGTAAGTGACTGAGATCTTGCAGTGCCTCTCACTGCAGGGTCTACCCATGCAAGGCTTCTTCAGCTGCTTCCCTTCCTCCAGTATAGGAATAACGCTGTGAGCAGGCGAAGGGCCAGGGAGGGGGAAGAGGCTTCTTGCTATCGCTTAAATATAAACACTCCTAAAAGCAACTTTCTGATTTTTTTGTAGGAGGCTATAACATGCTGGGACCTTCAGCACTTCAGCAGAGTTGCATCTAGAGAAAAAAAGAGATCATAAGAATGCTTGGAATTTATTTTCTTCTCCCAAACCTCCTGGCATTTTTGGGCCGACAGATTTGAAAGGCTTAGGACTGGAAGGTGAATGGAGGAGGCTCTGTTTATTGGTTTCACATGGAAATTGCTGTTGACTGCAGTGGTAGCAGGAGTCTTAGTGGAAACACAAAGGAGGTTTTGAAGGAAGTGGCAGATCTCTCTAACTGGGGTGAAAAGTGGCTGAAAGGATTTTGGAGTGATTCTGAGGGTTGTGAGGGCTGGCTCAATAAGGAGTGATTTGCACTTTAAGATAGCAGGGCTGGCTCATATGCATGGATATGATGACTTAACTGAAACCATCGCCAAACTGGTTAGTGAATTTGTGCAGTATTCACAAAAGGGTTGCTCTGAGTCTTGGAGGCTCAATCTGCAGGAAGGAAAGGGTAAGTCTGTGTGATTTAAGGCCTATGATTTAAACCCATCAGCTGAGGCATGGTCACTGATCACATACAAGCCCTCAGTTCTTCCACTTCCAAAGCAAAGACAAGCCCTGTGTCCAAGCTCAGCACTGATTTTCTGTTGTGCTTACAGTGGGCCAAGAGCACCCACGGTCACAAGGAGTGTCAGCATGGTAAACCATAGCGACTGCATTGCTTGCTCTTTTGTGAAGACATCCAAAGATGATCTGTGCAAAACATCCCACAGAGATGGCACACAGAAGCTGTCTTCTTCAGCAGTGGAATGTTGTCCAGCCCTGCTTAGGACCCTCCTGGAGCTGTTCCAAACAGAGGAGCCAAAAGCAGGGGCTGGGATTTATCTGAGTTAGCAGTGACTCTGCTGTCATTAGCATCCAAAAGGCAGAACTGCTGAATGTGTTAGGATTGGGAAGGGGCCATTTTCAGGAGGCTTCTTTGGTGCTGGCTTTCTCTTCCTCCTGTCCACTTTCAGAAGCAAGTACATCTGAGTTTTAATAAGAGTTGATAACATGCGCTCAATTCTGTGAGCAAAAATCTATGTGGTTCTTAGATATAACTGCTATGTGATAAGTCATGTCAAGATGAGGATTTCATTCGTCCTTCATCCTTAAGGATGAAAAGGAAAAGAATATGCAATATGAAATATCCCACTTGGACTGACTGGGTCAGGTCTCTATCAATCATTCACAAGATCTGTACTGGTTCAGAGCTGTATTTGCATGCATAGTGGGGAGTAAGGCTGGACTTGGAAGTGTGCAGATGTGAAACATGAGCATGGCAATATGCCGTTTATGGAACAGAGAGACATCAGGTGCTGGTCAGATGGAATTTATCTGGGTCTCTATTGAACAAATAAATAGGCATGCTTGGGGTGTGTGTGTGTGTGTGTGTGTGTGTGTGTGTGTGTGTGTGTTTTCCTGAATGGCAACAAAAGATGTGGCAGCAAAAGATACACACACACACACACACACACAAAGATGGTATTTTTGATTTAAAAATAGCTTTTCCAGCTTGTTGTTTCCAGCAGACAAAGCTATAGCACAGCTTTTATTGAGCTGAAGATCCAGACAGTGCCAGCATCCATCCTTCTGGCACAAGATGCTTGGGATTGTTATGAGGAGACAACCACTAGAGTCCATTTTTGACCCTGGACCTGGAGGTGCTGTCTAAACAGCAGTGACAGGGAGGTTGTTCTGCTTTTCAGTAGTTTTGCTTCAGAGGTCCTGCTGGTAGGATTCTGTGTAGCTCCCATTTGCTGTCCCTCTGGCTCAACATGGGTCAGGATTCCTGAGCTTTGTTACTTTCACAATGCCATATTCTTTCTGCAAAGTCTGTGGTGTTTTGTAGGGACAGGGTGGTGGAGAAATGGTGTCCAGTGGAATGCCCTGATAAGGCAAAGAGATGCTGACAGGTACAGTCTTGCTGTTTCTTCTTTTATTCTGCTTCTCTAGAAATGTTATGTAAGTACTTCTGGCTACTACCAATTTTGGGTCATCTCCACGGTTAAATGGGAGCTGACAGCTCTAGGATGGACCACATGATGTGATGCAGAGGTTCCTGTGAAGCTGATAGCCACCTCCTGGTGAGGCCAGTGAGAGCAGAGTTAAGACAATATGAAGAGCTTTTGAAAACACCACAATTTAAAATGGATCATTGTGCTCCTAAGATTGCTGCCATAAATACAGCCTCAGAAGTTTGTGGAGCATGCACACCTACCTTTGCTTCTGAAGTCTGGAGACTGGAGGAGCTGTACTGGGCTTGCTGTCTGGCTTTCAGCAACTACCAAGCAGCACACTGATGGGTCAGCTCTTTTTTTTTTTTCTTTTTTTTTCTTTTTTTTAATCTGCCAGGGGTGGGGGGTATATTAAATATTTTTTTCCAGACGCAGACCTTGCTGTTACAAGCTACGTTGTTTTCCTCTGGAGAGCACACTGCTATTCTGCGTGAGAGTGGTGCCTTATATCCTCTCAGAAAAGAAGCTAGAATGCAATACAACAGCTTGACTCTTAGCTATGGATTCCGTTCTTCATTGTGAGATGATCTGGAATTTTTGTTTGAAGAAATAATTTTACAGACACTGACTGCAATGGATGCTGTATGGGAGAAGAGGTAGAGAGGTTGTCTTTCAAGTGATCTTGTTTCTGACCTCCTAGGGGTTATTAAGGAGCCCAGAATTGTTCGGCTGGCATATAGGCAAATTCTAATGAGGGTAATGACATTCTGCCTGGTAAACTCACCCTGCTGCCTGCAGTGTGGCAGTGTGTTATAAAATCAGTATGCTGGAAGTCACGCAAGAGTTGGCTGCATTTTAAGTATAGCTCAGTCTCTTATATAATTACATACCTCCTGTTTGTTAAGCTGAACGTTGTTACGTGAATTGTAAAGACTACAAAAATACATTCTAATAGTGTTACAGGTTATAACTCTCCATGAGGCTGTTTAAATAAATATTTGTTGTTTTAAAAAGAAGTATTGAGTAACTTGTAAGAGCACAGCCATTAAAGTACATGCAGCCTGTCAGATGAGGTACCTGGGACACCAAGACTGGAATGCCCTTCCCACTGATAGGTTTTATTATATCAGTGTAGCCATATGAGGACTGAAAGTGCTTACTGGATTTAGCCCCATGTATTTGTGTATTGGGATTGTTCAGGAGAGAAAGTACTGTATGCATCTGTGATGCTGAAGCTGGATCTAGTGGGATGGATTCCTCTTCCCAGGGCCCTGCTCTAGGCCAGGGGCCAGCCAGTTGGGTAAGATAACAAGATTGGCACAGGATCATCCCTGTCAAGATGTACACCTGCCAAGGTAAAAATTAGTCTGCATAAAATTCCTTATCTGTTACAGGTGAGACTATGATTATAGCCAGGGTACAAAAATATCCATTTTGGGAGGTGCTGGTGCTCTTACGTCCCATCTCACATCCCAGGCTGTTTAGGACAGTGGGGCCAAGCCAGACAGTACCATTTTTGCTTCTTAGTTTAGACTCAGTCACTTTCATTTTCTGATGCCGAGGCTGTGCTGTGCATTGTTGTGCATGGCTTCATCCTCTGAGCAGTCTTCAGTGAGAGAAAATCTGTAATTATTCATTAATTTGAAAGAGGAGGGGAAGAAAAGATAAGGAAACTTTGCTGCACTTGTTAGCATTAACAAGACTTCTCCAAACACAAGCACTTTGGAAAGACTAGCCTGAAAAAAACACAGACTGTGTCCTTTTAACAGGAATGAAGGTACTGATTTGCTGGAGGTATAGAAGAGCTATTGCTTATCTTCAGAAATGAGGTGGGGGGGAAGGCAAAAAAATGCAACCTCTTAGATCATATGAAGGAATCTGTGGTAAAAGATATTTCAAGATGAAAATAAAATTGCAGAAGAAAAGAATTGTGTGTGTTTGTGTGTGTGGGGGGAAATGTGTTTTTTATGAGAGACATCCATTCTGGATACACGTGCTGGCAAGAGAGCTATAGCTAGCAGTAAAACATCAAAGTCTCTCTCGACTCTCTAGCACTAACACTATGTTATCACACCCAAGCAAGGGAGCTCCCTTATATTCACTAAGTGCTGGCTTAATGATTTGGATGGCTGAATTAATCACTGGGTTAGAATTTGTGGTTGACATGGGGCCAGTGACCATCATGGGTTTTCTTTCATATGGGCTGGCAGAGGAGAGTCCTAAATATATGTAATATTCACAAGAAAATGTGTGTGAGAACTGGGAGCTCTTTGAGCAGAGGCCAGAAAGTTGAGATTTCAGAGTCACAAAAGAGGACAACATGTAGCTAATAGCCATCCTAGCTTGGTAGCCAATGAAAGCAACAACTGGAAGTGATAATAACATTAACAAATTTTGAAAGGAGAAAAATAGGTAGCAAGCCATGTGCATCTGGAGTTATGGTGTAGGGAAGACAAGCTAACAATATCTGGAGGGAAATCTACAGACAGAAGGGAAGCTACAGACATTAATGGACTCTAGAAATACATTAGCAACAAGGAACGTGATTATGAACCAACAGTAAAATAACCATATGGATATTGCCATTCATAATGACTGAGAAGATACTAAATGATCAGTATTTTCTATTACCCTGCATTTGGAAAAGAAGCAGTAAGATGTGTTCCTGTCCTGTGACCAAGTAACCATGGAGGATGTTACACAACGTGTATTAGGCTCAGATTCCAAAACAGCAGGCTTGATAGCTTTTATCCAAGCATTCAAAGCAAGTTCAGATGTCCTCTGGAGTATAGCTCTCAGGTTTTCATAAGATGGAATACAAGGTGTTCAATGTGATGATGTCCTCCATTAGAATTGGAAAATAAGCATTGTAAATATTATAATGGACATCACACATAGGTGAAGAAGTAATCAATTAATGGATATCAAAGAGTAATTGCTGACATGCAGTTATTGCTCTGTGAAGAGTTTCTAGTGAGATTCTTGCAGAGATTGTTATCAGTAACCTGGAAGTGAACATGAAATTACTATTAGTACTATTAGAAAGATGATACAGAGACTGATGGAATTTTAAGCAGTGGTGGGAATAAAGAAGCTAGAGAGAGTGATCTGAGTGGTTTGGTAAACTGGCTCTTTTCAAACAAAATGAAGTTTCACCACAGACAGAGATGCTGGAGGAACAAGAAATTCATCCTAGTTACAGAGGAGGGGGCTCTGTCCTGCAGAGCAGGGACTTGATGGGCGCCACTGTGGAAAAACAACAAAACAGATTTTTCTTGTGAAGCTCTGTGCATGAATGTGACTCTTGAAGGTTAAAATGTCTTGGAAGGGGTGGCAGTAGGATTTCTGCCTCTGTATTTGCCTCTGTACACAAGAGACAATGGAATAGTGTCTGGTTCTTGTGTTCTTAGCTTAAGTAGGATGTTGCAAAATGGGATAGCCACAGATATGATCCCTGAGCTGGAGAAAATGCCATACAGCAAGCAATGGAAAAAAGCTTGATCTAGTTAGCTTATCAAAAAGAAGACTGAGGGATAACTTGATTACAGTATGTAAGTACTTCTGTGGGAGAAAATACCAGTTGCTGAAGGGCTTTTTAATCTAGAGGAGAAAACAGAGCAAGAAACAATGGCTGGACACTGAAGCCAGATATTCCACTTCAGAGCAGGCAGACATTTTTAACAATGAGGGTTATTAACTACTGGGAGAAGATCCCAAGGGGGCTGATGGTTTGTTCATTTCTTCATGTCCTTACATCAGAAGGGAATGCTTCCCTGGAAGACATGCTTTACTCGGAGCAGCGGAATTGGATTTAATTCAGAGATACCTGGATTGAATATTCTGCCTTGTGCCTTGTGGCTTATGGCCCTTTTGGGCCTTTGAATCCCTTAGCTGCATCTGGGAATGATTTGGCAGTACTGTGGGGCTTTCCAGATGGGGATCCTGAAGGACTTCGGAAAGGCGAGGCAATGTCAGGATGGCCTGCCCTGCAGAAGACAATTGGGCTGAGTCACTCATCACACATTGGACTTGTGGAGGGGGGCCTTGGTAACCCCCAAACTGGTGAGACATGGGCTTAACTGACCACCTACGGCTCCCAGAGAGGGAGGAAAGATGCAAGAAGCGCAGGTAAGGGAGTCTCCAGCTATTTCTAGCTTTTGAAAAGACCTCCTGGGACAGCAAAGAGCTGGGCACAAGGCCAGGTGAAGCTGCTCTGATTTATGGTGGGAGCAATGATACAAGGAGAAAGGCCAATTTAATCCTTCTGCAGGGTGAGCAGCAGAACAAGAATGGCTTCCAAGCCTCTACCTTTTCCATTAGACTCCACTGCCTCTCACTTATCACTGACATCTAAACTGAGTTCTCCAAAACACTTATTTCTGTGATGCTCCAGAAGCCATTCAAAACTTATTTGCAGTCAGAGATAGAATCAGCAGTGGAAAAATTCAAGCCTGTAGACTTAATGTGTCCAAGACACTTTCAGGAGAGCTGCTGTCATCCTATTGCACTGTTCCATTGGCCCTCCCACTGTAACCCAGTGCATCTTTTCAGTTAACTGGGAACAGCAATCAAACAGTTAAACTTTTGCTTCTCCACCCAGTGGTGGGTGTTGTCTGTGTCAGAAACAATATAAGAACAGTCGGAAGTTGCAGCTGGCAAGTAACATTTGGAGTAGCAGTCGTGGGGCATATAGATCTGGCGTGGACTGTCTTTTCCTGAGACTGTAAACACTTGTGCAGAATGTCCGAGAACAAGAAAAAAGGGAAAGGAAAAAGCAAAAAGAACAAAGAAGGGAAAAAAGGGGAAAAAGAACCTGACCCAGGAAAAGGTACTTCCCATTTTTAACAAATTTTACTTAAAGGAAGAAGAGAGAAGCCAGAAAGCCGACAGGAAAGTATTGTGGATTGCATGAAATAGTGCAAATGGTAGGGAGCGTTTGCCAGGCAAGTGTGCAAATACCTGCGTCTCATTCATATTTCTGGCTGTTTGAGGTCTCCTTTCTAATTAATTTCTTTTTTTCTACCCAAAGCCCCAAGAATTCAGGGCAATGTACTCTCTCAAAAGAGCAGCGCTCAGTTCCCATCACAATGCTAACATGGTAATTGAGGGGTTTTGTGCTAATTCTCGGGAGGGGTTTGGTGTTTCATGTTTTACTGTTTCATTGTTTTCTTGCTTCTTCTTGAGGTAAATATCAAAAGCCACTAACGCGCCAGATCATAGGAACTTTTCCTTGGGACTGACCAACTCTCTTAGAGATTAGATTTAAGTTAGAGCGTCACTGTTTGAAGTAACTGCATTCAGTTGCAGTTAAACGCACGTGGACTATAAGCCTTCACTCTTTGCTGCCATGCTTATTAGGAAAAGTGGGCTGTTACTTAGAGGAGAGCTGACTGTTCCTTGCTAAATGAGCAAGGCAACATTTAAGATGATTTTGGGGGAAAATGTTTAGGTTGCCTTTAAGTGATAAAGTTTGATTCCTGAGTAAATAGAGAGTATGAGCTGGGGAAACGTGAGAATTGTCTTGGAGAGATACAGAAAGTTTGGTGGTAATATGGCACAGTGGTATGTGTTTCTTTCTCTGTCATGATATCGGGGAGGTATAATCCCCAGCTGTCTCTTATCTGTGGTTTATCTGGCAATGCATTTGGACAGAGCAGCAACTCTGTCCTTACTTTGTTTTTTATCAGTGTCAATAAAGGCTATAAGCTGGACCCTTGTCCTGGAGGAATCTGTCAGACAGTTTATATCTAAACTTGTCTAGACTGAATTTTGATTTTGGTCCTGCTGCTGTGAAGCTAGTGAATGTTCTTGGCCTGGGTAGAATTGCTTTGGCTTCCCACTGGCTTCACTGGCAGCAGAATTTGCCCCTACCTTTTTTCATCACTTTATTCTGAGTGCAAAGACACAGCTTCATCTGTTGCCCTGCTGCGCCCACTTCATGGGTTCCTTCATTGGCTCTGCAGTGGAATCGCAGGAATGGGTGCTGATGCTATGGCAGTCTGTCCTCACGCTTGGTCTCCTGCTTATGACATCAGAGCTTAGCTGTTGCTGTGAGCTCTGAGAGGAGACTGTCAGGATAGCTCTCAGAATAGAGAGCTCAGAATCACCAGGCAGTGAAAACAGCCTCTTCAAGGTGCACAGGATATGCCCAAGGGGTTCTGGGGTGTTCAGGGATGTGGAGGGTATCTCATAGCCGTTCTAAGGAAGATCCTGCCTCTTAAGCGCTTAGATGAGACAGGGCAGTGCCTATGTCATGGGCATCTGGGCTATTGGGAGCAGAATAGAGGGCCTGCTCTGAGGTTGGTGGATTTGAGAGGGAAGACCTTTCGTGATGGGCACAGCCAGGGCATTGAGGAGCACTGGGGCTGCCAAGGGAAAAACTGCCTGCCTTTAACCACCTGGGCCATGGTGAGGCAATGGTTCTGTACACAGGGGAAAGGACTGGGTACAGGCTGAGTGGTCAGACACCTGCTCTGTTTTCCAGTGCTGCATCAAAAGCCCTGGGGTGACTCACTGCTGCAGAGGGAACATGTAAAGACTCTCTACCTGTATAGTTACACATGCCACTGATCTAGTCTTCTTCTGAAGCATACTGCACGGGTGTTTTTTCACATATAAATCTTATAACTGAGCACTCCAGCTAGAGCAAAAAACCCCTTTCTCTCCACTAACAGCTCCAGAGGGGAGTCAGGGTTGGTCAGTCAGTTGCATTGATCCTGTCTGTACCTCAACCAGAGAAAATTAAGCTTCTGGCTTTGACTCACACAGTACCCTCCTCTTACTGCATCTATTACTAACTAGATTCCTTAGATCCAGGTGACTCCTTTGCCTTGTATTGCTTTCACCTTCGGTGAGGTTGCCCATTGTTTGCCCAGTGGTTCCATCAGAAGAAGACACTTTGTTGTATGTAGTGTTTCTGAACAAAATCCCCCTTTGGGAGTGGGTTGGTTTGGTTCAGGGGAAACTGTGAACATCTCTTCTCATCATTGGTCACCTTTGCCACACGGTACCAAAGGGACTTTTAGAAGAGACAAGTTCCTCCCTCAAAGAACTTCTGAGCAGACACCCAGTCCTGATATGTAGACCTTCACTCCAAACAGGTGAGTATCCCATGGACTCTATTATTTCAGGTTGTGGCTGGACATCAGTTTACCTCTCCAGCATGCTAGGGCTGATGTAAAAATCCAGGCTTGGCACTAACCAGGCAACTGGCAGTGCACTTGAAGGGGAAGGCGAGTTCTCCTTTTTTCCCCAAGTTGTAATAGTTCCATGAAAGTGGAGTACATTGACCCCTCTGGAACCAGGAAGCAGAAGAGGAACCTACAGAAATTTTAAACAGACTCTCAGGAGACCCCAACTGGAATATACTTCTAAAATTGTCAATGTAGGAGGGACTCAGGAGATCATAATAGGGTGGGAACTCTTCCTTCTTCACGCTGCAGCTCCGTACCAGTTGCCTATGGTGTTCTGATAGTCCTGATCTAAACTTTGTGCTCATAGTTGTCATCATAGGAAATTACCACTATTTACACCCTTGATAGTAATCTCTGTAAGAGAGCCCCAGGACAGCTTGGTCATGGAAAACCACTCAGTCTGTGTTACAGAGGTGGTGTCCCCAGCCCTGAGGACTGGCATGGTGATGTTGCCCCATGTGATGGAGCTATGCATTGCCAGTGAACAGAGCAGAAGAAAAACCTCTTAGAGAGAGAGAGCTGAAACAGTAGTTTCAGGAAAGAGCATAAGGGTGCCTTTGGAGGGGGGGTGGTGATAGACTTCACCTGAGGTCTCTCAAACATTGGGTAGGAGAGGATTCTTCCACTATGTTTGTTAACCTTTCTCTCTCTCTTTTTTTTTTTTTGGTGGTGGGGGGGCTTTTGTGAATATATAAAAGAGGATGGCTGACATTATAAGAAATGCTAGCTTTGTTCTGAGGATGAAAAACATGTTTAACTTAAACTCACATTTTTATGTCTCTAGCGATGCATCTGTCCTAACATGAGTGCACCTTAGCTCCTGATCTAGTCAGTAGAATAGCCTTTGTAGGCCTCCAGAGGGAGATGGTGTCCACCTGTGAAGAAGCACCATCAGGATCCCTCCTTTAGCAGATGTTTGTAACTTACATTCAAGAGTAGACAGACAGTGTCCCACCCACTGCATTTGTAAGGCACACCCTGTAGGGACTATGTGAGTTCCAGAATGTAGCAATAAACCAGCAAATAAAGGTATAATGCTCCGGCACTGCTAGCTAAGTTCAGGTCTGGAGGAAAACTTTCTCTAAACAAGAGAAGCTGGTACGTTATCAAACACTGGATGGCTTGGGGCAGCCAAAGACTTGATGCTGAGGCAAGACCATGGGTGGGAAAGAAGCTACCATTTTTCACTCTGAAAGATCTGGTGCAGCCTCTGGAGAACTGGGCCAAATTGACCAGTACCAATGAAAAATATCAGAACAGAAAAGGGGATACAAACATGAGGGAGTAAGAGGGTGGTGCACCAGCCCCACTGGGGAGATGAGCAGGAAGAGAAGCAGAACTGGAGGAAGCCTTGACAGTATTGCAGGTAAGGATCAAATTTGTAAAGGAAGGGCTACAAGACTAGAAACACTGTTTGTTTCATCAATATTTCTGTGAGGTCACTTGGGGAGAAAAAAACAAAGCAATGTAAAGCATTTGGTTGGTTAAATTCTGCAGCAATTCCAGGCATTTGCTCTTATTTTTATCTGGCAGTGAGGAAAACATTGCATGTGCTTTGGATTTTTGTTATTTTTCTGTGCTAATAAGGCAGGTAATGCAGGAATTGTGCCATTCTTTTGAACTTCCCATGGCAAATGTTAATGCTGGAAAACCACTCAGAAAGCAGGTGAAAAGCCTCTGCAGAGAGCATCTCATGTTTAATAGGAACCAGCCTGGCCTCAGTTCTTGGATGAGTCAGGATTTGATAGCACGGTTATTGCAGAAGGATATTATGACTGAAACACCAAGTGTCTTAAAGAGGAAGAGTATACCCAGGCATGAGCCAGTGGTTTGATTGCAGCACAAGTAGATGTACAAAAGCCAGGTCTACTAACCTGGGATGCTGTAGAGTGCTGGTACATTAACACAGAGTTCTGTGAAGATATGTAAGCCCCTTGCAGACTCTAGGTGCAGGCTTTATGGTGGAAGCTCTTGCTCTGAGATACTCAACAGCAGCTACATTACAACTGATTAAGCTTCTATGTGAGTTCTATCCACATTGCAGGGTGAACATGTTCTTGACTTGTTCTGAGAGTCTTCTGCTTGTAGAAAAGACTCCAGTTCAAAGGGAGCTCATAGAAAGATTAGCCAAAAAGTTTGTTTACAAGAGGGATAACCCACAGCGGATATCCTACAGTAGCAGTTTTATTTTCTATAAACACTCAGACACAGGAGGTACCATATGTCAGCTGTGCTCTAGGATCCGTCCACATGCATGCTTTCACCAGCAGCATTTCCAATAGCTAAACTAATGGACTGCTGCTGCCATTGCCACTTGGTTGAGAGCACGCATGTGGCCAGTTTCCATGGATCAGCAAACATGCAGTAACTTGCTGAGCTTTGGGAGCGGAGGGGGTCTGACTCACAGGATCCAGTGATTCATGCTGGGGTAAAGGAAGAGGTTATTTCTCCCAGCTGCTTTCTGGTCTCTTTGCTGGAAGCAGCCAGCCCTGCAGAAGGGATTGATAAATGAGCAAGCAGCTCTGTGTCTCCACTCTCTATGGCTCAGGTGTTAAAATAAACAGAAGGGTTATGGGAGAGAGACCTGACTGGGCTGAGGAATGAACCTTCTCTCCATTCAGATGGACTAGAAGGCTGGGATCTCCTGGCAGAGGGACAGGATGGAGCAGAATGGTACATTATTAAATAACCCCACTATGAATCTAAAAGCTGGGAGTCAGAGCGCTGGGCATCATATTTTCAATCCCTTTTTGGAGGTGGATTTAACTAACCTGGGAAAGACAGTCTCTGGTCAGAACAGGAACATCTGGAGGAGGGCCAAGCACAGCCTGGCTGCTGACCTTTGAGGTCATGCCCACAGCTTATTCTTCTGCCCTTATTAAAGTGACAGGTTCCAGCTGCAGAGAGGCTAAAGGAAAGCAATACTACCATGAGCAGCATGGCTCTGTTATCCTTCTTTCTGCATCTGGAATGCCAGCCTCCTGCATTGAGTCCTACCCCAATCTCTGATCTTGGCTCAACACTGAGCTGTAATGGAACTGCGGTATGTGCTTGAACTCAAAACTGTTTGAAGAAGATGGGATGAGACAAGGGCAGGGTGGGTCTGGGGACCTACATCCCACTTCTGTTGCATAACTCCAGAGGCAGCAGGAGGATGGGACATGAGCATCTTGTTTCTCTGATCCCTCATCATTTCCCCTTAGACTCCACTGAAAACTTGCAGGGATATGAGGGCAATTCAGCACGGGGGTCACTTGACCCTGCACCTCTTTCTGTGCCTGGGAGCTTTGCTATAGTGGGGTCATGCTCTGGCACTAAGCAGTGAGCAGGGCTATGGGCAGAACATGGGGCTATGAGCTGCACATGGCTCTTGCTTGGATGTGCTTGCTTTCTTCCAGGAGCAAAGCTCAATAAAAAGCAAAGTATTTCTTGAAAAGAAATTGAAGAACTTAAGCCCAAGAGCAGCCGAGCCTGCAGTTCCTATTAAATATTTTGACCAGGACTAAAAATCCAGACCAGTTCTTTTGGCTGAGAAGTTGCAGGACTGTTAAGTCTTAGCAAGGGCTGGCTGTCCATTCTGTGCTGGGGGGGATGTTGAGCTGTGAAATAACCAGGAGCTTTTCTCTGGGAAGGCTCCAGCTTGTGTCACTGAAAATGAGGCTGGAGGGAAGTGAAAAGCTGGGTAGGAAACACCCACTGCTCCTAGTTTATCAAAAAATTTGCTTGTTGCCACATCAAGCTGCTTGCCCTGGCTTCTGTCAGCGTGCACTGTCCTGGAGGCAGGTCACCCACCACAGATCTATTAGCCCCGGTGAGGGGAGGCAGGTGTTGGCAACAGAGATGGTTTGGGAGGGTGAAGGCCTTTCCCCTTGGGCTTGAGTTCCAACATTTGGCACCTGTTACACTGACCTTCTGTTGGGTCAGGATAATGAAACCTGTGTGACTGGGAAATGGGGCTCTATCAGAGGGAAGCTCTCTCCAGACAGGCAAGGGACTGATTGGTGCAAACCTCTATGTTCCCTCAATATCTCCCCAAAACATTCTGAACGGTGCAAGACTTACTTGCCCATTAGCCAGAACATGGGTTCTGCCTCCCATGCATTGCTCAAAGAGAGCAAAGCAGATACTCTGTCAGCAAAAAAAAGGAGAATAACAGTGAACAAAGCTGTGGTTTGAACTGAGATGACCTGGGATTGTTTCCCCTCCAACAAGGGCAGTGTAATATTGCTGCATCTTTGAACTGTGTCAAAATAGTAACAACAAAATACGTGTAATAGTAAAAATTAAACATTTAGATAATTAATAACTCAGGTAATTAGTCTTGGCAGACTCAATCATCAGCCGTTATAAAGGATTTTCATTCAGGCATGTATGGAAAGTAAGAGGTCCTCAATATGAGGGAGAGCTACTTTGCAGAGAAGAGCAACAAGCCATACATAGCTTGTCTCCATGCAGTAATGGTGATGAGAAGCCAATGATCCTGGAGCAATTTTTCTGCTTGGCTTATCCTCATTACGCCCTTGAATGTTTGTCTTCACATGGAAGTCAGAGCCCAACTTATCTCACCTAATTCTCATCCTTGGTCATGAGTGGGAGGGAAAAGGAGCTGCATTTGCTTTCCAAGTCTGAGACTTGGCGGCTGACAGCTCAGAAGAAGCAAGACAGCCACAAATGTGTGCCATGGACAGAAAAAATGTTCTACAAGAGAGCAGTTAAACTTTAAATTATGTTAAAAACTGCACTAAAATCATGTAGTTTGTTGTTTTGTTTAAAAAAAACCCTATAAACTCAAAGCAGATTTCTTATATCATTCATTGATGTTTGGAAGCCCTTCAGAGAAACCTCTTTTTGGTGTCAGAATTTACACATTTGCTTAATTTGGGGGTAAAATCGATTTAAAAACCATCAGTCAGGTTCTCAGCAGATGTTTCTCCAACCTAAGCTCCTCTGGCTTTGGCAAGGCACATGTGATATGTACCAGCTGAGAATCCAACCCCCTGGTTTCAACAGCTTTTTGATTTGGACATGTGTACAAGTGTACATATGTCTGTGTTCACATAGATTTTTTTCATTCCACTTTGAAGTTGAAGGCAGTTTGCAAGAGTCCTGTGGTTCCTGGTGAGCCCCAGCCCCCCTGGAGGGAGTGCGATATGCAGTTTTTGCTAGCAACCTGCTCTGGTAAAGTCTGTACCGATCCTGTGGCTCCTTTTCTGGCTCTTGCACATCTTCTCCAGTCAAACCATTGACAAAACTCCCAGGTTCAGCAGCTATGTCTCTCTTGTTCAAAAGATATCAAAAGAGCTCTTTGTATTTCAGCTGATTTTCCCACCTATTGGCTAGACCTAAGTGATACTGGGGAGAAGCCACCTCAGCTTTCCCATCTTTCTCCCCCAGGTGCTGCTGGCTCACCACTGCTCCCCCACTTTCTCCCTGGTAAGGCTCTCTCCCACTGGAGACTTTCTCACTACTGCCTAGGTAGGCGTCTCGGATGCAGCCTCTGGAAGCGTGCTGCTCTGTGTGGGGTTCACTGTTTCCAGCCCTCTCTCCCTGCTGTGACACATATGTTGCATTTGCCAAGCGCAAAGCAGATACTCTATCAGCAAAAAAAGGAGCAAACAGTGAACAAAAAATGCTGCCTTCTGCTTGGGGCAAACTGTAAAACTACGTGGTGTGAAAGCCAAGGCCTACCTTTGACTGCACTGCAAAGAGCAGCTCCGTGCTGGCAGTACCTCTGGGTGTTACTGTCTTGACTTGACAGAGCTCTCTGTTTTTACCTGGATACCAGTCTTCCAGATCACCCATGAGTTTCATGTTTCAGTGCTTTGTGGCTCTGTAGCATTTGTCAGACCCTTAGGGAGGGCTCTGTTTGGTCCAAGGAGCAAAGTTATCAACTTTCACTTAGGGAAAGGGGTTTCTCTTCTGCCTTGCATGCTGCTGGCTTGTGTAGCCAAACAGCTCCGCAGGTGCTTAGCCCACAGGTGCTCATTCTGGGGGTTAGCTGGTCTTACTCCAGGAATGGGGCATGTGCATGCATGCATGTATGGAGTCTGCTCAGTGCACCTCGTATTGGCCAGATTATTGACAGTGTTCCTTCTTTTGTGATACGAGAAGTCAGATCAGCAAATGAGCTCAACTCCCAGCAGGGACCTGGTTATTGATGATCTTTGTAGAAATCTGGACAGGGAGCTGAGTCAACAAGCTCTGTCTGTTCCCTTGTAGCTAGCTGTGTCTCCCTTGACTGCACTGTGTGGGTGTTCAAATGGCAGTCTCCTTGTCCTCCTCTGCCCATGTCCAAGCTCCAGCAAGTGGGGCCAAGTTTGGGCACAGGCATGCGGAGAAAGGATCTTTTAGCTGCTGGCATGGCTGTTCTGCATGGCAAGAGGCCCAGCTTCAACCATGCCCACACTAATTCTCTGCTCTCCACAGGCACCAAGCCTCAGCCACACTTCAAAGCTACAAAAATCACCTGCCTGATTTCTACTGCAGGGGATTGCAAATGAGAAGAATACTGATGAGAGAGAGGCTTGGGAGACACTCCAGTGGCTCCTGCGGCCTGTGCATTGCTCCCTTTTGGCTACACAGCTGGCAGTGCAAGAGAGGTCTTTCTAAGCCTGCAATTTTTCAGAGCTAACCTGTACTTCTGTTGTGTCTGCTTCATGATGTGTTCACCAATGAACACCTAGACACACCAGCTTGTGCGGCTGCATCAGTTCCAGATCACACAGTATCCATGTGCTGTGTTGACTTACTTCTGCCGTGAGCAGAGCAAATTGCTGATCTTGTTTTGTGAAATCCTAAATCGTTTGGATCTTGACTGCTTAAGAAATGGCTGATGTGTTGTTAAAGTGATTCAGATCCAGAATGTCTTGCTGGATCCATAGGTCTGGGTGCTGGAGCTGGACAGACTCTCCTTCAAAGGTCAAGAGTCTGCCTGACTGCTGCTCCCATGGGTTCCCAAAAAGCAGTTTGTTTCCCTTCCAAAGATCATGCATGTCTCATCTGCTCGTTGCAGCTTTTGCCTGAAGGGCAAGGAACGTGATGAACTTAACTTTGGCGTGGAAGTGTATTTTGCTTCACGTTTGTCAATAAGTGAGTTTAGATTTCTCTACTTGCACTGAGAGTCTGCGTGAGAGGCATTTTTAATGAATGCTAAAGTAAACTCTCTGGCTAGCTGTTGGGTAACAAACAGAGCTAAAACATGCATCACAAAAGAGGTTCTAAGATTGCAGAGATGACAGTTATATGATCAAGAAGAAAGGATTCATCCCAAAACAGGATTTATCCTGGATCTAACATGAAATGATGACTCAGTATCAAAAACAATGTGTGTATAATGATGCTTTGCCCTACTCAGAAGAATTTCCATTTCCCACTCAGTTCTGGGTTTTACCTCCCCCAGCATATTCTTTCCCCAAAACCTTTTCCCCAAAAAAGGTCATCTCAGGCAGATGTGGTGCAGCACCATTAACTATTTCAGGGCATCCTTCCCATTGCCCACCCTGCTGAGTGCCAGGTAGCCTGCACAACAGGGCTAGTGAGACCATTTGGAATAAGGGGATCTTTCTGCCATCTGAAGTGGACAGATTTAGCTCAAGGGAGAGACCTTGTAAACTCCTAGGTGTCTTGTTTTGGGAACTCCTGGAGAAAAGTTAGTAGGTGGATTTCAAGAGAGACACCATGACAAATAACACTCATAGATAGGGGAGGAAAAGGTCAAAATCTGGGGAAATGATCTGGGTAGTGGTTAAATGAATATCTGAGTTTCCTGCAGGAGGAGGGAGGTGAAGGACAGTGCCCATCCTGTGCTGTGGTGACATGTGGGCACACACCTGTGTTGTACTGCAGCAGCCTGCCCCTCGATGGCAAAACTGAGAATCTGACTCAGCTTTCCTGTTTTGTAGTTGTGCACTTTCAGGCATGAGAATGAAGAGATTTGTTGATAACCAAGGAAGAGCTGTCAAGTAAAAGAGGTTGCCATGAGCAAATGGTCTTTGCTCAGCCAGCATGATCTCTGCATTGAAGTCAGGAAAGGATATTGCTGCATGAACACATCCTGAGCTAGCTTTTCTGTCACGTGCTTGGGTACGAATATTGGTAAAGCTGCAGTAAAGGCCAGCTACAAGTTTTGGCTGTACATACCTGCCTAGCCCTTATGTATTGATTACAGTGCATGCTTTTGCCTCTCCTGTGCTCTTCTCTCTCAGCTAGTGTGTCAAGGCTGGCTCATGGATGCTGATCTATACTGCTGGTGACAGTGCTGCACACTGTTCCTGGGGCAAGTGACCTCAGCTTTTGCAGACTCCCCAGGCTTTATTTCTGTTAATAATTCTTTTAGCTCTTCTGCTGGCAAACTTCCAGATGTCAGACTGTCTTCCTGAATCTGCAGACAAGCAGCTTCAATGCCTCTGTTGTTGCTTAGGACTTTCCTAAGCTTATTTCAGGGAATTGCTCCTTCTGTGGTCGAGCTTATCCATTCTCCCTGCTGCTGATGGGCAGAAGAGAAAGCAGGAGTGGCAAAGAAATGTAGTTGATAGCAGCTTTCAAAACCACCTCTGTCCCCATAGCATACATTTGGTTGGTTCTTAGAATTATTAGTGCTTCTGGAAAGATTTCCTTGTCTACCCTATATTTAGAAAATGTGGGCAGGTCATGCAATTTTAAGAACAAGCCTCATGTTAGAAGGGCCATTGCTCATTTTATGTGTTGTAACATTTTATGCTGGTAATACTTTGAGTCAGGCACTATTTGAGAGAGATGACATGAGTCAGAGGTTGGTTTTCTTGCAGGGTAGGTAGGCGTCTTGTTCGTTTGGGGGGGTTAGAAAGGAAAAGAAAAGCAGTAGTAATCTGAAGCACTGCCAACAATTTTGGTTTTATTGCCAGAACCGTGATAATCTGGTATTTCCCGTAAAGCCCCAGGTGTTGTACTTGCCTTATTTTCTGGGAATCTCCAAATTCGCTTAACCTTTGTGATTGTAGGGAAAAGCCAAACAGTGGGTCCTTTCTGGGGCATACACATTCAAAACATTAAAAGTAATGAGAAGCCTCAAACACACCTCTAGATACATAGGTCATGATATTTATTTCAAACTCATCATTTTTTGAGATCCTAGTGATCTGAGCTGAGTGTGTGGCATCTGTCCTGCTTCTCCTCCTTTTCCCCTCCTTCCTTTTCTCCTAGGGTCTCATGACCATTTCTGTAGGTCAGAGGAGATACTGAGTGCCTCTTTTACACATTTGCTCTCTTCTCACCCTAATGGAGAATCTTCCTTCTTCTTTCCACGTTTCTGAGTCCTTCTCTTCTTTTCTGCCATGTGCAGTCTGAGCCGCTGCTTTATTGTAATAGTCAGAAGCCTTGGCCTGGAAATTGCTTGGGTGCTTCCCCCAGCAGGGGCGTTTTTCTGCATTGAAGCCTCAGGGCTTGTCTGCACAGGGAAGCTCTTGCAAAACATGACAGGCCTCGGGTGTGAATTTAAAGGGAAAGAACTATTCTGCACCAGATTCCTGCCCTAAACCCTCTTATTCTGAGAAAAAGGACCAGTATTTTTACTGTGTTGCCAGTTGGACTTCGTTAAACAGCTAAACTTAAACTGAGAAGCCAAAGACTTTAGTGGCAGCTCCATTCCAAGCTGTCTTTGGACTCTCAGTGCTGTACTGTGGTGACTCCGATTAATGCCACAGGGGAGGTGATGGGGTAACAGGGAGGATGCTGGTGTCCTCAGGGTCCCTATGTACCAGAAAAGAGGGACCAGTTCAGACCAGCCCTAATTTTGGGGCTCTTGATACCCTCTGGAGAAGCCACTCTGAACACAGAGGAAGCTGGCACAGATCAGCAGTTTATGAATCCCCCTTCCTCATGTTGGGATTTGGATTAGCTGCTCAAGTCCAAACCTGTTAGAGCAGCCTGGGACTGAACTTGAAGAATTACCCCAAGTCAACAGTCTTTCTGTGCTGCTCCCTTAGCCCATGAGAGCTAGCTGCATTATGGGGAGGTATGCTACAGGGGTTGCATGTGGGTATTGTGTTTTGTCATGTACACCACACTAAGCTATCAGAGTTGGCCATCCTAGCTGCCACCTGTGGCCCTCATATGGCAGAATATGAAGCTTCCTACCCCTGACTGTTCTGTGCAGCCTTCTGGAGGCTTAAACATGCACTTTGAACACTGGATCAGCCTTACTGTGCCAGGTCTCAGAAGGGCTGGGGGAAAATGAGCCTGAGGAGATCTGACTGCAAGCCCAGAAAGGGAGGTATGTGGGTGGGCTGTTTCCTGAGCTGCTGTTGGAGGCATGGCGGTGATCCCCAGAGCTGGTCCTGGTGAACAGAGATCTTGTGCCCCGTTACTGGCACAGTGCTGTTTTCCATGCCGAGCATTATCACAGCTCTTCCAAGGACAGTGTGTATAGGGAAGGGCCTTTGTATTGGAGAGTGGGGGAAGAGACACTGAAAACAATTTGTGCCCCACAGGATGGAAATCTAAGACCCCTGAAAAGAAGAGGGACACAATGAGTACAGAAAGTCACATACATGAGGTGTTCTTACTTCATGTGTCTTCTGAGGCCAAAGGTGAAAGCCTAGACATCCCTAACCGTTAGCCGTTTTTTACTTGGTGCATCAGTAGCCCACGGAAATTGTTGCTGCTGTCATTGAGGGCAAGAGCATGGCAGGACTGGCAGAAAGGACGAGACATTTATATGAAGAATAGGCATGCTGTCAGCTGGATTAACTAGGGTGAAAATACACAAGGGGTTATAAGCCTCTGGGCAGCAGGGCAGAAACAACAGCTCTGTCCTGGTTATAATGCAGAAAACCTCCCTACTGGGGAGTTATTCAAGAAGAGTAAGTGATACTTGTTACCATAAAGTGGATGTCCCTGTCTAGTGGGACATGGTCTAACCCAACATGGCAGTTGTCCTCTCTGCAGCATGGTTATCTTTTCTGGCTGCTTTCTGTGCCTGTCATGAGTTCCCATGCATCACCAAAGCCTTCTCCTGTTCTTCGCTGCTGGAGTTGCCCAGAGCTCTCCCTGCTAACAGAGTTGGCTGCTTGGAGACTCATCAGGGCTGAAATGATTTATTCCTCAGCCATTTATTGCAAATGAACCATTGGAAGTCTTTCAAAAGCCATCTTCTCTTGACCTAAGTTCAGCTAAATTTTTTAGCAGCATCAGTTTTACATAAAAAGTTAGAGGTAGAGGGAAAATATGCAATAAGGTTTATGTTGATAAACAGTCCTAACTGATGAACATCTCCCTTGCAAAAACACTTGTTTATTCAGAGGATCATTGGGGTTCCAGGAATTACAAGATAACTACCCCCAAAAAATGTGATGGATATCTGATAAAATGTCAAAATATCTATATGAAAGCAGGTAACACTTTGCCAGTATTTAGACTGTAGTAAAGTCTCCTGATAGAGCATTTAATAAAATCCTAGCACCCCAAATTAATTCCATTTGGTAGGGACAGGAGAGCATCACATGGGCTGAAAACTGGGTGGAGGACCATGAACAATGGATTAGGATAAACAGTGTGTCAAATTATCAGGGGAGCGAAGGAGAGCACAGTGTTGGGAGCTAAAGTCTTGCCAGTTGCTGCACTTCATGGTGAGCCACAGAGTTAAACTCTGTTGTAGCTCCATGCAGCTGTGTGGGGCTCCTACAGCAATTAAAGGGAGTCTATGGCAGTTCTTAGGAAGCTGAATCTACTAATCTTTAGTTAGTTGGGAAGGTTTTTCAGAACATCTTTCATGCTGAAATGCTGATGTGGGATCCTGTCTGAGGTGCCTGTTCAGCTTTCGTTCACGTTGACAAAGATGCTCCCAGTTAATTATCTAGTATTTTGACCAAAAATTTATTTACTGCGAAATTACAGAGGGAGAGAAGCAAGTTGGAAAAATGGGGTGAAAAGCATAACAGGGTAGGCTGCGCCTTACTGGGTCTTTCTCCTCCAGCTTCAAATGAGATCCAGGTAACCACCGACTTGGGTCCTTGCCCAGAAACATTATAAAAGCTGGTCCTTGGTGGAGACTGCACCCTCTCTTGCTGGAGGAAGTTGCAGAAAAGTTGATGTTCATCATCAGTATTATATTTTGAATATGTCTTCTTGTATCTGGGACTGGATGGTAACAGTAGAGGGACAGAGTCCACTGAGCTGACTGTAAGGAACGGTGTTAAATATGGTGACATTCATGAGGGTTGGAGAAAAATTATGTGCACATCCTACAGTCAATTATTCTGACTGGTGGTAGCCATGTGGAGGCTGTAAGCTGTTGATAAAGAGCATAACCTGGTAAACCACCTCTTTCATCCATGTGGCACAGACTTGAGGCTCATGTCCTGTTCCCTATACTCCCTTGCTCAGTGGCATGTTAAGATGCTGTGTCAGAACAGGGTCCTGCTTATCTGCAGGGTCTCCATTCCCCTCCTTGGCCTGGCTTTCATGGGAGAGGCAGAATGGGAGGGGTGATTTCATGACAGCTTGCTGCCCTTCAGCTGTTTTCAGAGGGAAGTGGGCTCTAGCCAAAATATCAAGGGGATGAGTGGCCCTTGGCTGTGCTTCATTTGCTGTGCTGGTGCCCAGCGCACAAGACTAGTGCTGCCCTCCATTACCTAGGGCAGTGAGGCTGAAGGGGGCACCAAAAATAAATGTGGCAAATGGGAAAAAAGAACAACAAACTCTTTTCCTTCCTCTAGGTGCTACAGACCCATCCAATCTCCTCCTTAGTGTTCCCCGCTTCCTTTTACAGCAAGTACCTATTCCTCCCAGCCATGCTCCCTTCTCATGGCCTCTGCCTGTCCTTAGGAAATTAGACCAAGTGTGATTTTTAGTTGAGCTGGGCACAAGGTCCTGAAACTGCACCAAGGCCACTAGCTTTTTTCCTGTCTGTCTGGATGCAGGATGCTCCTCCTCTGTGTCTGGCTCAGCGCAGCAAGGATGTGGCGGTGGGAGGCAGGCCATCATGGAGCACAGACCTGTGCCCATGGACAAGGAGGTGGGTAAAGGCATCTGGGGTTGTGTGAGGTTGCTGTCAGCCTTCCTCTGTATGTGCATGAGGGTCCTGTAACTGCAGACTGCAGCACCTAGGTGAGCAGGAAGGCTTTCCTCTCTTTGTGTTTCAGGCTTGGCGGTCAGGTAGAAGAGCTGCCACTGCAGGGACAGACAGGGCATGTTGTCTAGGGATAAAGAGCAGCCACCTTTCACCGAGTGTAAGTGGGAGCTTGGCTTCTACATCCTAGAACAGGGGGGAGGGTGAAAACCTGAGAGCACAGCAGACCCTTGAAGAAGCAATGAAGTATTTCAGAGCTGTGCATATTAGTGGAGTTCTTGGTGCACTACCCTGAACTGGCAGAACAGAGAAGAAGCACCAATGTTCAGGTCTCTGGCTGAGAAGATGATTCAGGCCCTCTCAGTTTCATGAAGAAATGGCTGCCTCCAGTGAAATGTGGGAGGTGATCAGCAGTTCCAGAAATGAAAGGAAGATGAAGCTGGGGCTTAGAGAGCTGATTAAGGTTTTCAAGGTCACTGACTTTGCAAAGGAAAGAAAAAAGCATGCATCTTGCAGCCAAGGTGAAGTGAGATGGGAAGGACAAAGATGAGTGGTTTTGGTTATATTGCATGCAATTGGTGGCAGCTTGGCATGGGCAAGCAGAAGAAAACAGAAAGATGGGACAGTGAAAAGGCCTAGAAGACAAAAGAACAGATGGGCTGTATCTGTCGGAATGAGTAGAACATGTCTTTTGCAACTGGGGGCCAAAATAGCTACCTGTTTGGAATAACCCACAGGCCACAATAACTGTCTGTGTGGATGGGTCCCCAGCCTCCTGCTACCCCAGACAACAGGGGGTTCTACCCCCTAGAACTCTAGGCCTCTTCCCAGAGGCCATGTTGTTGCCTGTTGGAGAGATTGCAAGCTTGGGCTCAGGGTACTTGGACATCCTTGAGGTTGGCCAGGTCCCAGGGGCGCTCTGTCAGTGCAGTGTAGATGTGTAGTGCCAGACGGTTTGTGTCTCAGGATCCTGGTGAGTTGGATGGATGTTACAAGGTTGATGCCACCTTGGGGCAGAGGGATGTGGTCTACTCAACTTCTGAAGGTTTCTTCCAAGCTCTTTTTTGTAATTCTGTGATTTTTTGTCCACCTCAATCCTGGGCCTTTCTACACTGGTTCTGTAGATGCTGAAGATGGCAAAGGTCTAGCCAGGATTTTTCAGGGTAGTTCCCCAGCACCATTGCAGGGCTGTTCCCTCTTACATGCTTATCAGAAAATCACTTGCACAAGGTATTAGACTGATGGCTTTATATGAAAATGTTCCCCAGCAGAGGAGACCTCACTCCTTCAATCAGGTTTTTCATACTGCTTCTACAGCAGGTAGGCTTTTCATACTGCTTTTCACAAAGCTCCCTGAACATCCCTTTTATGGGTGTCTAGGTGGTTGCCTTCCTCTGCATGGCTCCAAGGGTGGTCATTCGAGGATGGCTTGGGGAGATGGTGAAGGGGAGGAGCTGTCACAGTGCAGAAGTGAAGGACCAGCTGTGGAGGAATTTTGCTTTAGCTGGTCTTGGAGTAGGTGGCAGAGAGTCCTCTATGCTCTCGTCTGGCTTTCTCATCAACTGCTCCCTTGCTTTTCCCTGTCACTCTTGCATGGAGTGACATGCTTATAACACAAGATGAATCCCACATTGTGTCCCCTCTTTTCTCAGGTCTTCTTTGGATCTCAGACTCCTTCCACTTGTTGTCACTGCTGCTTATAATTACTGTTTGTGGTGGCATCCAGAGGTCCTGACTGCAGCATTGTTCCCCTTGTGCTGTTCACAGCACAGAGTCATAATAAGAGACAGTCCCTGCCCCTAATAAGTAGGATCTTTGAGAGAGAAAATGGAAGCACAGAGAAGGGATGTGAATTGTCCTACTTTACACAATAATTCTGGGATAAAACCCAGCACTATTAATAGCTTTTTGCTCAACAACCATCTTTTGTTTAGAACTCTGGTTTTTACCTTAAGTTGTTTGTGTTGTGCAGGATTTGTTGGTGAGTTCAGCAGAAGTTTCCACCTTATAATCAGCAGCTAGACTTAAAGCAGGTCTAATAAACCCCTACCCACTTTGAATTCAGAATACAGTGCTCTTTCTGCTGAGGCCATCACCATGTTGCATGTCATCTTCTGTACACCCACATTTCATTGCTTCATGGTTGGTGCTTGGTTTTGTTTGCTCACACTCTGCAATGTCTCCTAGAAAATCAGCTATGTCACCCCTTCTTTTGCTTCTCTTCCCCAGGTCCTTAAATGGAGTGGTGGGACCACCAGCAAAAGTTTACTCATATCAAAAACTCAAATTTGTTTTTCTTCATTTTTACTTGTTGCCTGTGAATATTCCATCAAGTGAACTTTCTGCCGGAAATATTTGTGGAAACAGTAACTGTTGATTAAACTTTAACGAAGAGTCACAGGAAGCAAATTTTAAAATTGCAACTCTATGTTTGTGATTATGACAGTTCTGTCACTGCTGTCAGGGAATAGAATTGATGGAGGCCACAAAATCTCTTTATCCAACCAAAATGAGCCAGAGTTGCTTGATTTTTTTTTTTTTTTAACACAAGCCACAAACTGCTCATGAGCAATTTACAAGCCAAAAATTAGCCAGTATGGCTTTCCAGAGAATAGTTCTGAAGAATATTGCAATAAGTAATATTCAAATATAAAAAGAGGGAAAATAAGGATAAAAAAATTAATCAGGAAGAGCTGACATCCTTGAGACTCCTGGCAGCCATAAATCAGCCTGTTTGGGGGACATTTAAGTGTAAGCCACACATCACTGTGCTTCAGTGGGGGTCCAGAGCTATTCAGAACAATGCTGGGAAGCCACACTCTGGACAGTCAGGAGACATGCTGAGTTAGTGTCTCCACTGGGCAGTGCCCAGAGTCCCAAATGGAATTTACAACTAGCTTCTCCTCTATAATGCACTGAGGAGGGTGGCCCCTTCACCGTAGGGTTCAATTGCTTGTTTGGTTCGGCTAGCCCATTGGGTGCTGCAGGCGTGGACTGGAGCCGACCCCTATGTGCGGATCAAGTTCTGTTGTGCAAATAGTCATGCTGACTTCAATGGAGAGATTAATGTATGGGAAAAAAATAGAGTTTGGCCTGATAGAGGTTGTCATTTCAGTAGTGGCAGAGATCCAGGGAGCCATGAGTATTATGAGAATATTAGTAATACAGAGTGGTAAATCTATCTACATTTGATGGATGTGGGCCCATATATGTTTGGCTGCCTTGAAAAAGCTGTCTCAGGGATGATCTTTATTTTCTTTCCTTTTCCTGTGTTTGGATGAAAAACAGACCTGCGGTTAGTGTTTGAGGGTTCTTTTGGTACTAGTTCTTTAAAACATTTCTTAAACTAATAGAAAAACTTTTCATCTTTCTAATATAACATTACAGAAAACAAACAAGTCTTTAATGCAAGCCCTGGGGTCTCTTGTGGGGAGATCCTGATAAAAACACGGCTTTCTGTTTTGGAAATACCCTCTGGTGGATTTGTCAAAACCCTACCAGAGACAATGGTGAACTTTCAAAGTAAGCAGAGACATGGAAAAAAATATTTGTAATTAAGACTGCAAGTGGTTGACTTTTGTCACGGAATACTAGTGACCATGATTTTATAGGTTAAAAGTAAAAAATCCCCCTCCAAATGTTAGAAACTGCTAATTGAATTTAACTTCTGCAGACATTAAAGTACTTGCTCCATTCAAAGAACAAAGAAAAATGCCTGTATCATGCAGTGTTTCCACCTGGCCTTGTATGAAACGTCAGGACATTCTCTGACCCAGAACATCTGGGGGAATTTGAAATATCTAAAAATGTTAGAAGCTGGGAGGTCCCCTCTGACCTTCACTTGACCTTTGCCTGACCTGAATTAACATCATTGCAATTGGTCCCAGTTCTTGCAGATTTGCCCTACTTGCACAGGTTAAGCATGTTTAAAAGTGCTTGTTAAAACTGACTCTCACCTATAAGTCTGAGTGCGCAGGAAAGGAGGCAGATTTGGGAATTTTGCCAATGTAGGCTGAATTTCAACAGTTCCTCCACAGTGAGGTGCTGCAGATTGTGCTGTGTGCTTTACGGTCTTCCTGACCTCAGACCTCACATCCCAGTAGTTTAACACTTCCAAACTAAGGTGCTCATTCTGTTTTAATATAATATACTGACAGAGGAGGAAAAAAATATCCAGAAGTGCTGTGCCATCCAAAGCTAAGAATGCATCCTTGGTCCTTCACTTTCACATCTAACTTCAATGACCATGAGACAGAGTTAGGCAGAGAGAGAGAGAAGAAGAAGATGACAAGAACATGCAGTTACTTGATAAACCATGCACCTCACTCGGAGACTCAGCTGCATTGGTCTATTTGTAATGGCCCTTCTTGCTGATTTATCGGAAGGAGTTGATGACTGGCTTTTGGGGGTGTTCTATATTCATGGCACTGCAGCTGTTCTTATTTTTGCAAATTTACCTGTAATGCTCCCACCAGTCCTTGCTAGTGTATTTTCTGTCCTCTTGTCATTGGTCGAGCCCAGGCAGTGCAGGCAGTCTCTGTTACAAGGATTTCAGCTCCCCTTTAACTAAGTTTTTTTCTGTCTCTCACATCTTTTAAATAAACACTCCTGCAGCTGATAATGCTGTGAAACATCAAATATTTTTTTCATCTGGTTTTGATACCAATGATATTTCACTGATAGCATTTTTACATAAGCAAATCCTTCTATATATACTTTCAGGTACAGATGTCATAATAACCATTTAATGAAACAGAGGTTTTTTGCTTAGCTTGTTTTGTCCCCTGGGTTGAGGGTTACGTTTTACTTCGATGATTGAAAGATGATGGATTCCACCCAGGTCCTTTCCAGTGTACTTTCCAGTGTACTAGGGCAAGGGATTTGTGCTTAGTATTCAGTGACTGAAACAAAGAATTAATGTGTTTTAAAGGTTTGAATGCTCTTGGTAATTCATTTGTTGGCTGGATCTTGACTGGCAGTCCATAACATATGAGTGGGCCATTTTTCTAGCTGGTTGTGAAGATAGAGATAAAGCTAGGTTTTATGAATTGCTGTTTCCAAGGTTATCTGGAAATTGAGCAGTTCATAAAGTATTTCTTTGTTCAAAGATATATTTGCTTATACAAAGTATGACCCAGAATCAATTGAGTACAAACAAGATGTTGCCTTTAGGGTTGAAAACACATTGTTAGAGGCATGAAAAGCAAAAATTGTCACTGCTGTCTTTGTGTGGCTATTGTTTTTGGTTTTAATAGGAACAGAATGAATGACATTTTTCCATCAGACCACTTATGCTCGACTATACCTCCAGGACAACTTCCTGGCCAAAAATATTCAAAACAAACAAACACAATAGCAATTCTACTCCAATTACATTGTTTCCAAACCAGCTAGTGTTCATAGAGTACTAGGTTTGGCAAATCCAAGCACTTCAGCCCTGTCTTTTAGTATTGCATATTTGCACACACATTTCTTGTAGCTGTTGTATTATTCAGGTAAGCATCTAAGTGAGCACTTACATGGGCACCTCAAGCAATTCCGCCCACTCTTGATAAAAGCACACACTATCTCCCTGAAAAAATTTGGGTGCAAAGTCTGGGTATTGGGAAGACATCCTTGTCCAGCGGCTAAATGCTCATTGATTTCAATGGAGCTGAGATTTCAGTTTATGTCTCTGTGCCAAATCATACACCAATCTCAAAACTTACACTTGAAAGAAAAGTAACTAAATACTGAGAAAAAAGAGAAAGAGAAAGATGAAGGAGGAGGAATTCATCAGTTGCACTTTTAGGTAAGTGGAGACAACATTTGTAAGAGGAAAGTGAACTTGCTGCCTTTGTAGCACCTTAGGCACTTGTTAATTTTTTTTTCCTGTGGTTTGAGCTGCTAGGGCTTGGCCAGAAGGATCATTTATAGAAAGAACCCTAAATCAGAAAGCCCACTTGTGACTTGCCAGTCAATTTTCTTTGACTGCTGAGAATGGTCATGGAAATAATAACTGTTGAAACTCAGTCTTAAATATGTATACTGTGGTGGATTTACTTTGTAGTCAACTCTCTGTTTCCTGAAATAATGAGGGCTGCAAGAACCTCCTTAAGGAAAAAAAAGCCTGTATAACACAGATGCTATGGGTCATATAGGGAGGGATAATGCAGTCATTCTGGGTTGAGCAAGGTTTCCAAGTGTGATTCCAGTTCCAGCTCCTCTGAGTTCAAGTGGGCTCCTGCAGTGTCATTTCAGGATCTTTCCACTTCCCTTCTAGTGGTCAGGGTTCTCTTCGCATCACGTTCTCTGTGAGCCAGCTGAGCTGATGGCCTCATCTAAGCCTCTAGGACCTGGAGGAAATATTCATATGCTGTCATACCTAGTGTCTCCAGCTATTGAAGTGGGATTCTTCCTAGAAACACAAAGGTATGGCTCTGGCTCCTGCTGGCATACTTCTGCAGGAAGGGCAGAGCAGCATGGGGCATGCTAGGAACAGAGTACATCTCCTGTGTCCTTGGAGAGCTTCAGCTGTGGTTATTAGTCCTTGCTGAAGCTCACATCTTTGCAGCAATTGCACAGATAGAATCATGAACAGTGGAGGCAATGCCCAAAGTGAGCCACATAATCTTGTGCTGGGTCCCACAGTGGAGTCTCTACTGTAACAGATATAGCACAAGAGAGACATGGCTATGCCTTAATCCAAAGGCCTAATTGTAGCCATAGCAGAGCCTGACAGGCATGAAATGCTGCCCCCAGGAAATTAAAATTGCACATTGTGGTTTACCTGGCAATTGCCACTGCCCGTGACTGCAAAGATCTGAGTAAGCTGCTGCAGTGTCCAAAGACCATCACATTACCAGCTGTGAGAAAGTCTGGTCATCATTTTTGCACAAACTGGAAATATAAGCTGCCTAAAGCATGAGGCATATTGTATATACTATGTTATATTTTATGTTCTCTATTTGAATAGGGAGCTTGTAATTATCTTCTGATGGATTGTGACAGTGGTTGAGGTAAGGCAATGTGTAGGTTTCATATTAAGCTTCTCTCATGCAGGCTCTGGACTGTGTGTGTTTTGTGGAGGTCGTGCCAATCTGTTGAAGAAAGCAGGGCTCTTCTGCTCCCCCATACTTATGAGAGGGTTTTAGTTAAATACATTCCTGTTACTTTCAGTGGAATTAGAGGGTCACAGATTCAAAGGTGACTCTGCAGCCACAGAGCACCAAAGAGTTAAACTCCCTTCAGATTCCCAAACACAGAAGCTACAACCTGCTTAGATACATAGCAGTAATTGATTTTTACCCTTTTAAGAAAAATACATAAAAAAATGGAGGGCAAACACCTGTGGTATTAGAAGTACGAAGCAAAGCTTTTTTTTCTAATAGTACCCCATGTTTCCACTCCTTCTAGTTGGAAGGAGCTTTCTTTAGAGCTGGTCCCTATTTGACAAGTCGGCTTTTGTTGTCAGTATTGAAATAGTCAAAGAATCAAGGTGGACAGGAGCTGCTGCTGCTGAGGTTCAGTTTTGTCTCCTTGTCACATAAAAGCCAAAGCAGACACAGGCCAAAGGAGCATCATGTCTGATAAGAATGGCAGAGATAGCAAACATACCAGAAGCAATAGGTTTGCATTAACCAAGAAGTATTAGCCCAGTGGAGAGCATGCTGACCTACCAAAGGCACTTCTGGTCTATAGACCTGCATGGTGATGCATTGTGCCAGGGACATATGTCCTAACCCTATGCCAGAGATGTTAGAAATGGAAAATTTCTGTTTGGGGGAATTCCGTCTTTGAAAGAGTTTCTGTGTTTGAATTTGGACCAAGTCAAGGCTGCAAAACATTTCTCATGGAATCCACCTACCTAAACATCTTGCCACCTCCTGTGTGCCAGGCAGTGTAGGGGGGTCTCCAGTGACTGGCACCACTTCCTCTGAATGAGGAAGATAGTCACATCTATTCATGATGTCTGTTGTGCAGAGATCCAAGATGTGTCTGTAGATTGTCCATTCTTTAGGATCTCCCACAGTGAACAAGATATGACTCTTAAAATAATGGTTGTGGTTAGTGCTTCTGGCTGTTAAAGAATTAACTGAGCATCTTTGTTGGGACTGCTTGCTTCTGCTATATGCTGCTGAGGGGTTGTTTATATATGATACTTTGTGGGTGGGATCTGGTTTTGTAACTGTTCTGTTGTTGGACTTTATGTGGGCACTCTGCCCATTTATGATTAATTAAATTTTGAGTTCAGGCTCAAAGGTGCTTTTAGGCATACTTTAGGTACTGAAAATAAGAGATGTTGTTATCATCAAGGTACTTCAATGTAATATCAAATGTAATCAGGAGTGAATTGATTAAAGCAGTATGAGTATGTAAGCCCTTGTAAGGTGGGTATTTAAACAACTCATATGGAGTAATTCAAGGCTCAGTTTCTAGAATCTGGTAGCCCTCTCCTCTCCATAAGAAGGTGGTAACTTAGCAGTAGATGCCAGGACTGCTGTTAACAGGCAGACCTCTACTGCAAAGATCTCTTAATGGAACATGAAATTTGAAACAGGTTAGGGAATTGTGTCCATTAGCTGATCTGGGGTCTGGTACATTTTAGGATTAGCTTAGTTCTTATGGCCTACACAACTAGCTTAGCCTGGGATCTAATGGTTGCTTGGGTTTTTTGGAGTGGGCAAAACCTGTAGAAAATCCTTATTTATTGTTAGTCTCACCTCTGCCAGAATTAAACTGTCCTTTCTGCAGTACTCCATATACTTCATGCAGTCACATGTTAGAAAAATTGCCTGGAGTGCCTCGTTGTATTATTGCTCCTGTCTGACACCTTGGTCTTTGTGAAGCTAGTGGGACTTCACCCCTATGAAGAGGAGATTTGAATTCTGACAGAAGAGGGATTGAGAGGATTGAAAGATAACCACAGATACGGGTCCCAAATAATTGTCTGAAGCTACCTATAGATACAGTCGCACAAGTACAGTCAAAAAACCCCTCCTGATATTCATGAACCCAGATGTAGTGAATCAGCAGGGTGTGTTGGTAACCTAGGTATGGAGGAGACCATAAGATGGCAGACCAGAATCATGAAACTCAAATAATGAGGTGTCAAAATGAAGCTTGGGCTGTACCAGATGGATGAGATGATTTGGGCTGAAAGAAGGCAGCGCTATTAATGTGGCTTGGTGGCTGGGCCAAGTTCAGTGTTTTAGCCCTGACAAAAGCTGCATTGGCTGCATTTGAGCATCATTAACTGCATGGAAAAGGCTGGGAAGGAAGGAGCTGGTGGGAAAGTGGGGTAATTGGATCTGGACCTCCTTGATATCTAGCTAAGACTGTTTGCCAGGGACAGTATGTTGTTTTGATATATGTGAAGCTAGTGATTGGACTTTCCCAGTATGTTTGAAAAGGTACCAGATTGGGAGTAGATAAAATGATCCCAAATGTTCAGAGCGCTAAGGAAAGGGGGCACTTTTAAAATCTTCACATCTGCTTGCACTGTGCTCAGGACTTTCGGAGCTTTGACTCTGGTGGTTTGGCTGGGGAAAAGATAGGAAATAGGTTAATGTTAAAGCTAGAAATGAACCAAATTTTAAAACATTGTCTTTGACATATTCCAGTCGTAGTGCTAAGTGTGCTGCTTTGGTCTCTCAAGCTACTTTAGTTTACTGGTGGAGAAGGTTGAAAGGTGATTCATTCATAGTTTGGAAGTACCTAAAAAGGGAAGAAGTTTCTGATTGCTAGATGGGACTCAGATTTACCAGAGGAAGACAGAGATCTGCTGGCTGGAAGCCAAAGTTGAGGAAATTCAGGCTAGAAATAAGGGCTGCAGTTTAAGCAATAAGGATAAAAAATTAGTGGAAGGACTTTGGCTGGCATGCGGCAGACTTATCATCAGTTAAATGTCTCTAAATGAGTATTTCAGTATTTTCTTAAAGATGCAGAAATTATTAAGAGAGAGCCTCCAGCCATGAGCAAGACTTCCAGGAGACCAAAAGCACAAGGCTGGCCTTCCATGCTGGCAGCACTGCTTCCCTTTTGAATGGAGCAGCCTGTGCATGGCTCTGGAAGCACTTGAATGGCTGCATCCCCAGACTTGAGGACTGTGCTTTCTCTTCCTGTGCTGCTGTGTAGCTGTCCAAGCACAAGCCACACTGCTTCACTGAGGCACACACAGATGTGCTGGGACTTAGTGAGCTCAGCTGCGTGTCTGTGCATGTAGCTCTTTTTGCAGATGCAGTCCAAAATATTTCTGGACTGGATTTGCCTTTAACTGGCTTGTCTGATTCAACAGGGGAATTACAGTCCATTAAGTGTGGCTTGCAAGCTGAATGCATGCTCTAAGTTCCTTTCCTTACTGAAGTAAGGCAGCCAAAGATAGGCAATTTGGGAAGGAAACATGTTCTCCTCCCTTTTTCCAGGCGAGACTCTCTTTGCTGGAGGGGTGCAATGGAGGCCCCTGCCCCGTGTGATTCTTACAGCAGTGTCAGCTCTGTCTCTGCCAAGCCTGCTGTAAGTCACTCTGTCCCTGCCTATTTATTAACATGGTGTGAGTTATCACTGGTGGCTGAGAACACACCAAAGTGGAAGAGAGGCCTGCATGGGGTTGGATGAAATATGGTTCACAGAGGTGGCGGTACTGGGGAAGAGAGATCTCTTGGGAGGTTTCTTGCTTTTCCTTGGCCCTGTCCTTCAGTGATTTCAAGGTGTCTGGGCTTTGGACAGCTCTTTCCAGCATTTTCTGTGGAGAGGGGCAGGGCTGACAGATCTTTCTCCCAGGCCATGCTGCCTGCTTCATACTGCTGCAGAGCACAAACCTACAAATAATATGAAGCACATGCACCAATGCCAAGGTCGGGACCTTGCTGGTATTTAAGGGATATGTATACTGTTGAAATGGTACAGAATGACCTTAGTGTACAATAGAAGCTAACCCACATACATTCACAAAGAATAAATATTTGACAGAGTCTATTTTTCTATTCCCCCAAATGACTGCTGTAAAAGCAAGGTCCTGTTTGCCTTCCAGGCTCTCTGTGCATGGTGTTCTGAGAAGAGATGAGCTCTCTTCTCTGTTCATTGCCTTCCTGCTCTTTTGGGTGACCCATTGCCAAGCAAGGATCAGGAATATTTGCTTTGCTAAACCCAGAGCACCCTGGATTTTCACAAACCTCCTAAAATTTAGGATAAACTGAAGACATTTTTGTTCTGGAGTCTCTTGCTCTGTGACAAGGCACAGTGACCTGAGAAACAGTACAAGCCTTCAGTGCACAGCCTGAAGTGATTGTCAGTAGGTGTCTAATTTTTGTGCTGTCCATGCCCCACTACCACATGTCCAGCCATGCCCATCCTGGGAATGGGCACAGGTTTCTAGTGAACCTGTAGCAGGCATGGGTGTGCAGAAATTACAATAGGCAAAAATATTTGGTGTGATTTGTTCTCTCTTCCTTAGTGTACTAAACATATTTCCTTTGCACTTCTGGATCTTGATGGCTTCTGTGCCTGGACGTCAGTGTAGCTGTGTAGCTTAGAGCCAGATGAAGGTCGGGGGTGCTGAGGACCAGATCTGCCATGTTACCGTCTCAGGCACTGCTGAGCACTTCTCATCTCATGATCATAGAAGTCTCTGGGTTTTCCATTCAGTCACTGCTAGCTTTGCCCAGCTAATTGCTATTACCCTGAACTGTTTCATTTCTGTCCATGTTTATAGTTTTTTGATTAAGAACAATTTAGCTTTTGATCCCCTCACACATAAAACAAAGGAATACAAGAATTGTCAGAGTTTCCTGCCAAGTGAGCATATGCCTGATGATTGCTTGTGTAAGATCACCTTCAGTGAAAACAGTCTTTAAATAAAACCAACCTACGATTATTTAGCTTGGCAAGAAGAATGAGAGGAGAAATACAAAGGTCTATAACATAGTGATTGCACTAATGAAACCCATCCGGTTCCTCCTCCTTTTATTGCTGTCCCATATCACAAGATCAGAATGCACTAAGCAATGAAAAGACAACCAGTGCATATTAGGCAGAGGAAATACTTTATCTGTAACACATCTTAGACAAGTGGAAACCATTATTACCAATATTCTTAAAACAAAATCTGGAACTTACTATTTTCTTTTTTAAGGTTAGATCTGAGAATGAAAAGGGGAACAGGAAGAATGCAGATCTGTCAGCTGAAAGAAAAATTGCAAGCCTGATAATCTTTGCATGCCAGGTATATTAGAAAGCCTGGCAGGGATTGATAAGCAGCCTCTCTCTCTCCTGCCTGATGTTCCAGGTGCATGGTAAAATCGTCTCTCTGAAACATCCGGAAAAAGTCACCTGCAATGTTTCAGACTGGAAGGACTGATGACCTGACTGTCATTGGTGTTCCTAAGACCTCTTTAAAGGGCTTTATTCTTTCACGTTTCTAACTGTGACCCAAAGAATTGCTGTCCCTCCTTCCTCATCCTTTACACATGTAGGTTTTCATTTCAGCCTCTCTGGGTGGCCGTCACTTTGCTGCTGACGCTGTCACACTGAATGACCTTCTGTCTTAGCAGCTTTTCCTCCCTGAGGATGCTTCAGTCCTCTCGGCAGCGTGGGGTGGTATAGAGTGAGTGCCTGGCTCGTATAGGCAGGCACAGGAGCATCCACAGCGCACATAGCTGGAAGGAGAGGGAAGGACTTCCCGTGGCCCGTCTCTTCTCCCTCTGTAGCGAAATGCTCTGGCTGTGATTGGTGGGGGCTGTGGGATTGGCAGCATGTCCATCAGCAGTGACAGAGGTAAAGGAGATGCTGGTAATCATAGCAGCAGTAACAGGATGGAGAGAAAATTAATCTCCAGAGAGCTTGAGCTCCAGCAGCCCTGGCTCCAGCCTGACTTGAGAGAGTTGGAGAGCAGAGCAAACCTCTGCTTTAGCAGGAGACGCATAGGGCCTGCCTGCGCAAGGGGAGCCGCTGAGCAGTCAAGCCTGGCTATGTGAAGCAGATAAAAGAGCAAGCCAGACCCTGGGGGCTCCCTCCTTTCCCTGCTCAGATGTTTCTGACTCTGTGCTCCTTCCCTGCCTGTGCTGGTAAGACCTGGGGTAGCTGAGCAGACCCACTCTCACTGTTGCCCAGCATTTGCTTGACAGTGGAGACAGCCCACACATATTTTTCAAGGGAGTAGGCTCGGCGGGCTCAAATTGCCTGTGCACAGCCTCTGAAAGAGGCAGGTTTCACATTGTCTGGTTTCTCTCTTTGTAGCTGTGCCTCCCAAACTGAAGAAACTGAAGAGCCCAAATGTTCACGTTGGTGAAAAGATTTCACTGAAATGTGAGGCGACTGCTGGCAACCCTCAGCCCTCCTACAAATGGTTTAAAGATGGCAAGGAGTTGAAGAAGAGCAAAGATATCCGAATCAAATATGGGAATGGCAAGTAAGTATGCTACATAGAGAGCATGGATAACTGCTAACTAATGCTGAATGCCTGGGTACTGGGAGGCATTGCCCACAAAGTTCCCATGTCACTAGAGGTGGTGCTGTGCTTTCTGAGTCACTGCTAAACTCTCCTGAAATGCTTTCTTGAAGTCACAGGACAAAAGCAGGCTATTTAGCATGCTCAGGAGACTGGGAGAGATTCAGGCACTGTTTCTCCAGAGCTGCCAAACCCAGTTTCCCATACAGTGGGTGGACAGAGAGGAGCAAGGAGGGCCCAGGACAGACATCAAGTTTGTAGGATGGGACTTCCCTCATTTAACAGATATCATTAGATTGCACCTGTAATATATGGTGCATCCTGGGGAGCTACTTCAGTCTCTGTGCTTTAGAGACAACATCTCCACCTTCTTTAGTGAAATGGTTTGCTGTAGAAAAATGGTTTAGAAAGTTAGGTGTATCAATAAACTGTTGTCCATTTGGGAAGCTCCATGACTAGGCCCCACAGCAGGCCATAACTGGAAGTGGCAACTTATCTGAGATGGCAAGTAAATGAAAGTATTCAAAGGAAAATATTTTCCTTGATGTTTTTTTCATGTATAATGCTGCAAAATCAAACAACTAACCAGGGAGTGGGATATAGCTGCAAAGATCTTACCAGAGACAGGAACCAGGGAAGAGAGGATCTCACTGGAAATTGATTTAAAATGATCCATGCTGATATTTTTCAAGACCAAATACTTACATATGTTATACTCTAAAATTATTACACAATTGTGACTATGCTTAAATTCATATATCTTCACCTAGCCAGTAAGAAAAACAGCTTACAACTGTCTGTTACCCTGGCAATCTTAAAACTAATTCTTTGCTAACATATGTTAAGGCTGAGTGTGTGAAAAAAAGCTCATCTCTTCTCGTTATGGAGAATGGAGTCGGTTTTCATTTCAACGTCACCCTCAACATGGTTATCCTCCTTTGTAATAAGTGCAGAAAGATTAGTGGCAGTGACATGGCAGAGAGGTTGTCAGTAGAAAGTTTAGGCTAAAAACATCAGCAGAGCCATGGTGATTGAATTGTAGCTAGTGGATGCTGTTTGCTCGGGAAAGGCTGTCTGGGCTCACAGACAACGGAGGGAGGACAGAAACATGTCTACCTCTTTGCTTTGTTCTCCAAAGTATCTCTGCGGCCCTTGTTAATATCATGGCCCCTAGTCTGACTTGGTTCTGCTTTGCCGATGAGGATTTGAAGCAAGGATGCCCTGAAGGAGGTATCTGTATCACCTGCTGCAGCCCAGTATGGAAAACCTGCAGAACCATCCTGCACAGATGCTGCATTGCTGTAAACAGGCAGCGTATGGGCCCCCAAGTTCGCTACCACTGGGGTCTCTGCAAGACGCCTTATGGCGTTGTCTCTCTCGGATCCAGAAAGCAATTAGCCACGACTCAAGCACCCAGGAAACCTCCCTGGGGAGGGATCCCAGCTCTTGCCAGCAGCTCCTCTTGTAGCATTGCTCTGCTATGCTCCCTGAGCTCACAGGCTCTTTCTTGCCTCTGGGGCACCTTCTGTCCAATATTAAGCTGTAACAGTATGTCATCCCACCCACAGCGTGGGTGGGATGGAGAAGGGACACACAATCCCTGGAGCAGGGACACAAACATATGGAAGAAGGTTGATCCTCTTTCCACAGGACACTGCTGTCAAGTCATAATTTTGCATTTACTAGTTTCCATGGCAACATGTTGGCTCACAGCCCACCAATTACAGGCCAAAAACATGTTGTGTGCTAGAAGTGCTTCCTGCTGGCAAAATAAGTCCAAGGATAAACACTTTAAAGAAAACTGAGCACCTGCCTCTTCTGATGTCTGAGGCCCTCTCAGCAGCAAAGGTGCTAGCCCCAAAATGTCCCCTGTTGGTCTGCCTCCCAGAATCACTTCCCATTCCTGCCTCAGCTCTCTAGTTCTGTTAAAACATACCATTAAGCAGGCAGGTTGCCTGTACAGAGCAGAGGCCTGGCCACTGAGGCTGGGCTCAAGCAGCTGTCCAGCCAGTCCCTTGCCCTGAGATGATAAGCCTTTGCCCATTGTTGAGCAGACCGTAGTGCAGAACCACTTCTCCAGACAGATCTGGATGAGTAATGGTCCATATGTACCCAGTCCGGATTCTTAGCTTTAGGCTCTCCACAGAGTTTGCTAGGTCTCACTACTTGAAAATACCTTGAGGGCAGAGTGCTTGCTGTGATCTGAACTGCCTCCTTCTGGACTTGGCTACACGCAAAAAGGCAGATTAAAAATTCCTCTGTGCTAATGCAGGCTGAGGGTCGAGGGAACAACTTTGCGTATCTCTGTTAAACAGCTAGCAGGGCTGTTACTGGAGGAACTCCAGCAAATTATGAGAGGACTCCAGCGAAGGAGAGGCATCCTAAACTATTAAGCTTAGGAAGAAGGTCTTACTAGATGATGATTAATTCAAGAGTAACAGGGTTTATGTACCTGGCTTCACTTAGAGATAACATTAATCTCCAGATAATCCTCTGTTCTGAATGAAGTGAGGTTTCCAAAGGGCTAGAACTGAGGCAGTGTATTGGCAAGGGACTTTCACTGGGAAAACACACCTGGGAAAAAGCATCACAGACTGTACAGCACCTGCTTAGGTGCACAGGATCATTTCTTTAAAAGTTTGATCCAAAGACATATTAGAGTTGCCTGCTGGAGCCAGCCAGAATGGGCCCTGCCAGGATGTGGAGGTGCTGTCCATAGTGATTCCCTTGGTCCTGTCAGTCTTCAGCAAAGCTGGGCACAGGTCTGAATCCAGCTCTTGGTTTGCAGCCCTGCAGTCCTTAGGCAAAATGGAGAACATTAGGATGGGGGACAAAAAGCATGCAGCTGCCAGCTGTGACTCTACTGCTCTATGCCTCAGTTTCTTTCCTGTAGAACGGAGAGTGCCCTGTATATTTAAAAAAACTTGAAATCTCTGGCTAAAAAGGATGAATGAAGTCCCTTTTTGCCCTGATGTGACTAATATTTTTATCTGATCCCGTTGGACTTCCTAGAATTGGAGATCTCTTTGAAATTAAGAGAAGCGTATGTTATAGGGAAGAGAGGATCAGGTAAGTGCATATCAGCTCTTCAGCTTTTCCATCAATCACGTTTCCTCTTTTTTCAAACTTACCTGCACAACTTCCCATACAAGGCAAGGCAGTCATTTTTTCAAAGAGTATTTGCTGGAGGGAGGGGAAAAATTCTGATTCCTCCTTTCTGAACTGCATGTTCCCTCTGTAATTAGGAACAGGCTGGGGCAAGCCGGACTTGTGCAGAAAGGAAACTTCTCTTTAAGGTGGAAGAAATTATTGGCTGGACTTTTATCTCCTGCTTAATTTAAATAAAACACAGTTGTTGGAGACCTAGAGAACTTACCTGGAAAGAAATATAAACAGTAGTGAAAGCACAGTGAAGCGAGCAACTCTCCCTCTCAGCTGCCAGAGAGATACTGTTTTTTTGCTGAGTGCATCTGAGTTCTGATCTGGGCTGCTGGGTCCCAGCAAGTTACAGATGAGTTTTGAATCTCTGACTGTCCTGGCAAATAGTCGAATGACAACTATGGAGAGAGTCAGGGAGTTTCCATTTGCTGAAGTGTAGGGAACCTACCCTGCCGTAGGTTGTTACTTGTTCAGTGCTCAACCCTTAGACATGTAGATTGTCAATTGAAGTCTGAGGGGGTCCAAGGGCCTGGTGGTCTCCTAGCTGTGGCTGTCTTTACAGCCTCTTCTCTTTGTATGTTTCCTAACCAAGGGAGATCGCTGGGATGATGAAGTAGGCATATCATTAGATTGGAAAGGGTTGGCAGTTCAGTTTGGGACAGGCTGACCATATAACCTCCCTTGGGAATACTGCCCTACTTTCAGTATCACCAGGAATCCCTATTGTTAGCCAGTAAGTGGAGCCAAGGGATGTCCTCCTCTCCTTTTTCTGTACAGTAGTCCCTCAGGCAATGCCAGCTGGGACAGATTCATTGCTGGGGTCTTCCTTGCAGAGCTCCCTGCTGTAGATTATTCCCCACCCACAATGAATGGGGCTGTGGTCTTCCTTGTACACTCACTGCTTTGGAATGAAGGCAAAAAATAATAATGCCAAAGCAGCAGGGGAAAGAGAATGCCAATAAAGATAAATGATTTCCTAATTAAGCCTGGAGACAAGGAGGGGCAGAGGACTGTTGAAGCCTTGTGGGAGCCAGAGTGAACCCAAGCAGGCTATACCACCACTCTGGCAGGGGTCTTCAGGCTGACATTTTTAAACAAAGAAAAAAGCTCATTTGACAATGGATCTTGCAAGACCAATTCCAGATGCCTTGAAGCTCAGACTCTTCTCAAGCACCGGTGTTGTTATAATCACCAGGGGAGCTTCTGTCTTGCTAACTCTCACAATGTCATTATAAGACTCCAATATCTGGGGTTTGGTTTTAGCTGCCGAAGGCACTTTTTTGGAGGGGGGGTGTGGAAGACAGCATCTCCTTTGTTTGTCTATTTGTTTTTAAGGAGATGATGGACATCATTTTGGCCAATGCACCTGGGAGTGAACCAGGGAACTTGAGAACTGAAAGCACAAGCAGTTGGATCTTGAGCTAGAACCACCCACAAAGCTTGCAAGTTGGGGCTCCTTAGAGATTCAGGAATGGGCATTTGATGAAACACAACTGAGTTACAGTGGCTAACAAGTTATGGCCAGATACTAAGCTGCTTTAACTGATGGTGCGTGCAAACTTAGCCATGGAAGGAAGTTTATATGCCTAAAATTTTGTTTGTTTTTTTCAGTGGTGTTAGCTGGTCAAATAAAAGATATTTCCTCTCCCTATAGACCTTAGCCCACCGCAGTTGCAAAATGTCACAGATTAGCTTGAAGCACTCTTGTTGAGACATGAGCTAAAATCACATTCATTACAGTTTAACTGAAAATGCTTTACCTAGCACTTAGGGGAGGAGGGCTGGGGCCAGGGCTGAGATGTGCAGTCAGTTCATCCGGGACAGTGCATTGCATACTTACAGTCAAAATTTTACCAAGTCCCTCTACATTTCATGGATCAGGTACAAGCAAGGATCTGTAACATACACTCACCAATTGCAGAAAAAAAGACTCAGGAAAAAAAGAATGATTTGAATTGCATCCCAAAGACTTCACACTCAGAAAAGAGCCTCAGAACTGTAACTGAATCACTTGCACAACCCTGTGTAATAATATGATGATACCTTTTGCAGAGGTTTTGGAGGATGGCTGTCTGCCCTCCTGTAGGTGTCAAGCCTTTCCCATGACCTTATGTATCTTTTCACACAAATGCTTTTCCCTAATCTGAATATTTGCAGCCTGGCTCTGCTCATCTCCATTCCAGTGCTGCTCCACACAGGTTCCTCACAGCCAACTGCTTTTAGCAAGGTGCCTCCCTTTCTTCCTCCCCTGATTCTTTTTAAACTTGGTTTTGCTTTCAAGGTCCTTCCCAGCCTTCTTCACCCCTTCTCTCAATATCTGAAGTTTTGTTCCTACCTCTGATTTGCCCATCCTATCAGCTTCCATCTGATATGGAATATATCATGATATAGCTTCCATCTTTATTTAAATCATCTACTTTTTGGGACAGAGTGGTATCTTTTCCACATTGGGTACTGCGAGGCCCCTTGCTCTGGGAAGGATCCTGACATGCTTCTGTGAGATATAGTAAACAGGGACAGAACCTGCACTGAGCCTACCTCAGAATACTGCTCCAGGGTCTTCATTTTTTCAAAGGTATTCAAATCCTGGCATTGGGATTTGAGCAAAATCCTTCAAAACATTCATGGGATGGATCAATAGCCTTGAATTCCAGGAGAAGTAACACAAGAGAACCTGCTCTGATAACAGGTCTGTGCATCAGCCTGAAACCCAAAACTCAGCCATTGCACATTTATTGATTTCACACCCTGGCAGCTGCCACAGACTTCTCATGCACAGAGGGCAGCAGCACGTGGAGGTTTGACTCTCAACAGACAGGCCACAAAGTCCACCCTGGGGAATGGTGCGTGGTTGCCTTACACTGCCTCTGTCGCTCCGTAGCTTCTCATCACAGGAATATCCATGACAATTCCTAGTTGCAGCCAAGGGCAGAATTTGAGAATGAAGGGGGGGTTGCACAAGTGACCCTGCTCTTTGGAACGTACTTATCGATCTTTTCCCCTTTTGCTGATGCTGCCTGACCCAGGACTCTAGCTCTTGCTCTCGGACCAGCGTCAGTGTCAGCTCTGCAGAGTGAGGACTGGTCGAGTCTTCCTTTTAAAATCAGCCTGTCCCAAGACTGGGCACGGAGAGAGAACAGCACTGCTGAGCAAATCTGCTTTTCAGGTTAGAACAGTACTTTAATGTGGGGGGACAGGGGTAGGAGAGAGCAGGCAGAGGGGGTCAGGGGATGTTTGATCCTGTCACGGGCACCCACAAGGACATTAGCTGTCTCCCATGCCTGCTTCTCCTACTGTCCCAGCAGATCAAACATTGAATGGGGCAGATGATGGTGTAAGGGGAGGAGAAACGAGGACTTCGCCCACACAGCAGGGATGGTGACTGAACTGAAAAATCTGAACCTTCTTATTCTTTCCTCTGTTATTTGATTGCTTTGATTGAGAGGTTCTTTTTTCTTTTCTTTCTTTCCCATTTGCTGTTTATGTAGCTAATCATGAGCTAACCAGCTCATGCCCTAGAATTCATAGCAGCCAAAGCAGGGCCATGCAGCTGTGTGTTGTTCTTAAGCACTGCAAGACATTGCCAGTTTGCCCAGTTCTGTTGTGTTGCTCTTTAACTGAAGAGTAGGGAAGAGTCTGGAGTGGTTCCTGTCTCACTGTATGGGGAGAGGATGGTCCTGGCTGCCACTTTCCCCCTTCCTAGCAGAGGTGCTTTCCCATGGCCAGCCTCACTCTGTGCTTCACATTGCAATGGTCTCTTCTGCTTAATTTATCCCACTGCATTCTAGGGAAGGGGAATGTGTTCTCCAAGGCCCAGTCACTGAAAGCCCCTGCTCCAAGTGATGGAGCTGCTTGATCTCTGACAGTTGTCAGATAATACTTGACTGTAAACTAAACAACTGGCTATTCTGAATCTTCATCATTAACCTGCTCTCTCAGGACAAACTAATCATCATGCAGAGTGCCGGTACAACCCATAGGCACCAATTAAATCTTTGGCGGGAGTGTAAACATTACACATGCTGCAGTGCTGGCCGTTCTGCTCTCTGCAATATTGGTGTTGGCTCTCTGTTCAAACATAGAGGAATGGAGTTAATATGTAACCACAGCAGTTTATTCAGTGTGTCCTTTGCAAGGGTCATGTTTAGGAATTTCCTTTTCCTAGGATCTCAGGTGTGTTTAATATATACAATGATCTTCATAGCCAATTTAGGGGGGGGCATATGGTCTAGTCTTCAAATTCTCTTCTTTAGCTAATTCCTTGATTTCTTTATTCTTTACGTATTAGCTACCCTATTTTTAGAAGGCTAATAAAATATTACAGTAGTAATAATCCTAGACTTATTTTTGTCTTGAAAGATGCTGAAATAGTTGAGCTCACAGAGGGATCACTGATGACTCAGTGAAATGGAGGTATCTCTGAGGCAGTGAGTGGCAGCTGCTTTCCTGCTCACCCACTCTGAGATGAATGGCTTTGAGAGGAGATGATGTGGTGAGAAGGTCCTATTTCCATTTGGAGGTAGGAAGAGGAGAAAAATTACTCTGATTTGACCAAAGTGCTGATGGAAACATCAGTCCTTGTCATGAAAAGTTCCTCCTTGGCTGAGATGAAGTGCCTGTTTCTTTCCTCTGGCTATACAGGAGGCCTCAGGGCCTGAACTTAGATTTAGACATCTAATTTTGAGATGCCTAAATTATGGCGGATGAGGCCACCCTTCTGGGCCAGAATATGCCAGGATCTTTGTGTAGGTCTTGTCCCTCTTTTCCCATTGTAGTCCAGAGACTGGCACTCCAGAGGATGATTTACTCATCACTACAAACTGTACTCTGAGGAACTCATTCTCTTGGCTGAAAAGGTATTTTGGGGGAGCCTCTTCTGGCAAGGCTGAAGGTCTCCTTGTGAATCCTATCCCCAAGAGTTTGCAGACAGCATATTCACCATGGCTTACTTCTCCACTGGCACCACAGGAGATAATTAGTGCGTGGCTAAGTCATATGGGCTGAGGGTCAGAAAATACAATGAGGCAGATTTTCCCCTGGAGTAAAGAAATGTCAACAGAGTTGCACGACAGTGAAATAATGGGATCTGTCAGTGACCCTGGCCTTTCACTGAACAAACAGCCTGGGGCAGTGCCTTCCTCCAGAAGAATGGCATTGTCTGACAGCCAGGCACCCTTGTGAATGCACAAGGCAGGTCTTTCCCAGGGGTTCGTGTCCCAAAGAAATGTGCTGCCCAGAAGAGCAACAGGGGACCTGATACAAAACTCTTGTGCTCGACATAATTCCCCATAATGCTACTGCTTGATATTACTTTAAAAGCATACCTCAGTGCTTAAATGAACATAATATCTGCCCTTGGGGACAGCAGGAGGAATAAATTGAAATATCGATTTCCTAATCAGTTTTAAAGTATTTTAGATGCACTTCACAGAATGACACAGAATGGTTGAGGTTGGAAGGCACCTCTGGAGATCATCTAGTCCAACACACCTGCTCAAGCAGGGTCACCTAGAGCACGTTGTACAGGATCATGTCCAGGCAGGTTTTGAGTATCTCCAGAGAAGGAGACTCCACAGCCTCTCTGGGCAACCTGTGCCAGGGCTCTGTCACCCTCACAGTGAAGAAGTTTTTCCTCATATTCAGATGGAACTTCCTGTGTTTCAGTTTGTGCCTGTTGCCTCTTGTCCTGTCTCTGGGCACCACTGAAAACAGTCTGGCCCAGTCCTCTTGATACCCTCCCTTAAGATATTTGCATACATTGATAAGATCCCCTCTCAGTCTTCTTTTCTCCAGGCTAAACTTCAAGGTAGTAATATAGAACCAGAGGTAGACTGGTCATCTTTCTCTTTGCAACACATGGATTAGGCAAAGTCTAATCTCTGTTAGATCTGTCAGTTCTTCTAGTGCACAGGCATTGTCTCTGTGAATTAAAAGGTGCACAACTAATGCTGTGAAACAAGGTATTTGTCTGGCTGTTTCAATGCTATCTGGAATAGGGAAATTCCCATTACTGTGGCTATGCTCTGCATCAAAATTCATCTTCCTCTGTATCCTTCATCTGTCTCCTCCAAGTCCGTTACCTGACATTATACAGCACAGCAGTGAGACCAGGAGGAACTACATTGATCTGGGAATGGTGTATGAAAAGCAAGAAAAAAAACTCTCGATTTTTCAAGGGGTTCTTGCTAAAAAAAGCTAGGAGAATTTCACAAACTGTGATAGAAAATAAAAACAAGCTGTTTTGACAGTGTGACGGTCTTGTGCATTAAAACAGAATAAGCCTCTTTGGTTTCACCTTGACATTGATGTTCTATAAATATGAGCATTGCTTTTTATTCTGCTTACATTCTCCTCAGTTTCAGGTAAAAGACCAAATGTCTCTCATTCTGTTCTTGGAGATGAAACTGTCAAACATGCCCCCTTTCATTAGCCTTTTGTGTCAGTAATAACTTACTAATTTGTGTCTTTGGGACTTAAAAGCCTTTGTCTGTAAAAGATCACGTACATAGGTGATATTCTAATGCTGTAGTGGATTTTTCCAGATACTGCACATGGTGAAACGTGTTGTGCATATGAGATTATGGTGCAGCCAATAATCATTAGAATATCTAGCCTCCGGAAGCTGAAGGCAGTATGTTCATTAACACTTTCAGTTCTGCACTAGGAGATGGCCGAGCATGACAGTGTGCAAGGGTGGTGTTTTCTGGAAGACTCTGAGTTATAGCCTCACTCTTCAAAGCTGCCCAGGAACCCATGTCTTGCTGCTTTCAGTACATACTGCCTTACTCATTGGTTACGTCTTGCAGCTATAGCTACTAGCATAGCATAACAGTGGTTTAGAAAACAAATGGCATATTCTGCTAATAAGGGTTAAGATAGTTCAGAGAAACTAATGGCTTTGCTGGGATCAGTCTTGTTGGAGTTGTATGCAGTAGTACTAGGAGCCTGCCTTGCTCATCTGCCAAGTGTTACTACACCCATCCTTGCAGAAAGAGAGAGGAACATGGTCCTGAAGTCAGCTGCTCTAGCCTAACAGTGTAAATTCCCTTCATCAGGTACCTCTAACACCTCCCTACCAAGATGCAGCACCCAACTGTTGCCAGGCCACAACAGGCCCTAGAGGCCCTTAAATGCTTTACTGTCTCTTGGGTGCTGCTGGATTCCTAGACATCACAATAGTGAGGACCACAATGCTCAGTACTGTTGCAGGTGACCCTCTGAGACTTGAGAAAATGCAGAGACATTTATAGTGTTGGGAATCAAGGAAGCTTTGTACCTCTGTGAATCAGCCTGCTTATTTAGGCACCCACATTTGAACATGTTGGCCAAAATAACTAGCTTTGTACAGCAGAATAGTGGAAACCTAGGATTAGAGGGATTCAAGAGATCTCTGCACACTGTCAACATTCATTTAAAAATTGCTCTGCATGGGGCCTAAACTCGTGCAATGGAGCACTTGACCGCATCTTGTAAAACAGGGCAGTGCCTGTGTCCTGGGAGCTGTACCAAGTCCTCTCCAAGTGCTTTTAATTTACTAGTATAACTAGTGAGATGTTCGTGCTGTGTCCTTGTGCCTTGGCTCTCAGTAGAAGCAGCATGTTAGAATGTTAAAAAAATGTCAGTGTGTTTCTGTGAAGGACTTCCTATGGATTGGTGGATGATGCTTTGCGCAGCCCAGAGAAAAATCTTTTTCAGATGACACATGTAACATTGGAAATGTTTCCAAAGATAATGATTATTTTCCACATAAAAGGAATTTTATTTGTCTTCAGTGATGTAGGCCCCTGGGACTTCTTGCGAAAGCTGTCAGTGTTCCCAAGACTCTAAATACAGTGACTGTATGACACAGACCTGAGACAACAGCTTGGGGTAGAAAGTGGAAGAAGATATTCTCTCCAGAAGAGAATACAGGATGGCAGCCCCACTGTAGTCTCATGAGTGACTGCTGCTGTGTGCTGAAGGCTCCCAAAGCATCTCTGTTGAATTAGTTAACATAAGATTTTTGCCTATTAATCAGAGAGACATCTCAGAGAATGAGACATCAATCCTACCCTGTGGGAAAGGCAACACTTTTTTTCCTTGTAGCATCTGAACTGTTTTGCCACAGAGCTGCTTCCATTCTCATTTAGCATGCAGCACAGGTTGTAAGGTGACATGGGCAGTCATCATGTACAACGTCTTCTGCTGTTTCCAGGTACTTCTGGCCAATATCAATAAGATGATCATGTGGATTTCAGCCCCCACATGTTTGTACTGCCCTGGAGTGTGCATATTTGGGGGAGACAAAGTGCCCTAATCGCTGGCCTGGATAAAGCTACAAGCTAGCTGTCTAGGTCAAGTCATGGGGCTTTCATTTGCATACTGGAAATGATGAGTTCCCCCTCCCCCTCATGGCCATAATATGTGTTTGCATTTAAGTGTACTGCATTGCAAAATGCTGCCAGGGAGGAACCCCATAGCTGATAGATAGACTGCTTTCACTGTGCAGAGAAAGGCACAGAATATGTGGCTCATTTCCACATCTCCTTCTTGCAGGCAGAGCCTGCTGTTCATCACTAAAGTTACCTTCGTACAGAGCAGAAAGTCTGTGTTCTGGGATGCTGGAACTCCTGGGTTCAAAACCCTCATGAGACTTTCTGACTTTTTGCATGTGCCCTGTCAGAGAATGAGATTAGGTATCAGACCAAATTGTAGCATCAGGTTAAGAGCAGTGTGATTCAGTCCTGATTCAGAGGGAGAAATCCCTTAGAAAATCACAGTGATTGTGATTCCTGGGAAGGGTCTCATCCAAACCTTGACTAGGCTTGAGCCTGTTCAGCTTGCAAGGTCAGATTGTCCATCTGTTTAAGATGGGGTGACCTACCAGGCAACATATCAGGGTCAGGAATGGTTATCAGTTCATGAAGATGGTTAGCAGTTGAATAAGATATGTCTGCTGTACTTTTCAACAGAAAGATTTCCAGACTGCAGTTCAACAAGGTGAAGCTGGAAGATGCTGGGGAGTACAGCTGCGAAGCAGAGAACGTTTTAGGGAAAGACACCGCAAAAGGCAGCCTGAATGTGAAAAGTGGTAAGTTAGAAATCAGCAAATGTCTCAAGCTGTCTGCCATTCAAGCAGAAAACAGGAGGTTCTGCACATGATCCGTCTTGAATTTTGTTTCATGCTTTCAGTATATCAAGTAAAATAATCTTGGGAGATAAGAAAAATGCAGCTTAGCATAAATGTTTATCTTTGTTATCTGTCACTGGCAATGTGGTTGATTTACATTTTAAATAAACTTGCAGGCTATGTATTTTTTAAAGGGGGGGAGGAGGAAAGAAAGCTGGTGGGCTTGATGTTTTCTTTTTTTTAAAGAATTTCTGAGAAACAAAACTCACCAGAAGACAAAAAAATTAAACCATAGCTTTGTGATGAGTGAAGTTGCTTCTGGTTTTCATCTTAGAATGTGTGCTCCATCTCTTAGAGCTCAGCAGATGGAGTCTGAGGTTAGGTGGTTTTATTATCTTGGGCATTACAATTACATTGCTTAACATGATGGTTTGGGCGCACCCTCCAGCTCAGAAAGTCCCTAAAGTGATTGTCAGAAGCTTGGAGGGTGCAACTCAGGGAGGGATGACTCTGTATAAATCCTGTTTCCTAAGCTCTTTCTCCCACCATTCACAACAGGCCACTGAGGGAGCCTGGGCTCTGTGCTAGCAGCCCTTTGGTGCAACCCAGTTTCTCTGTTGTTGTGCTCTTATTAGCATTAGTCATATATGAAGGAAGGTAGCTTTTTCCTGCTGTTTTATTTCTCTATTAACCTTTTCCTCAGCAGTGTTTGCAGTTCTGAATCTTTATTTTTGTAAAGCTAGATTGTCACACAGCCTCCCCTTCAGTTAGTCAGCCTGTAAAAGGCCAGTGCTACATCTGCTTGCAAAGGGCTCCAGAGGTGAAAGGCAATCTGTGTTCAAATCTTCTGCCTATGAAGTTATCCCTAAAGCTCTGCTATGTTTTTTTCCAGTTGTTATAGAAAAGATGTCCAGAGTTAGCTGACTGAGGCAGTGCCACTTCTTTTTACTGTCTCACGCTCTGTCTGTCCAATTGCAGTGTAAACTATTCCTGTTTCAACTGAGAGCTGCCTGTGCAAAATCCCCCACGGAGCATGCATGAGCAGTGCATGCCTGCAGACAGAGCTCTGTGTCCTCTTCTTGTGCTTTCCTATCATTAGCAATACTTTTTCACAGAGGAAGCATATCTGGTTGAACAGTGCTCTGATCCTGCATACTGTTTACGGTACCAGGAAAATGAAGGTCAGGCCGCTGCAACTTCATACTACTTCTTCCCACATGTACAAATAAAGGCTGCATTTGGCAGTGTATAAGTCTTCCTCCACACGGAGATTTGCTATCTAGCAAGGACAGGAGCAGGTGGTTGCTCTTACTCAGGTCTTGGGGAGTACGAGGACACATCTGAGCTGCCCACCAATGTGTTGAGACTAGTAAATTAACCAAGAGCCCCAAACATCTGGCCTGTACCTTTGCCTAAAAGGAGCTGCAGGCTGCAAGGCACTGCAGATCCTATAGACAGAAGATTGCATGGTTTGCCCCACTGTGGCTTTATCTTGGTAAATCTGTTCTCTAAGCTGCCTTGAAAATCTGCCTTTGGCTTGTGCCTCTCAGCTGCATGCACACCTTTGCTGCCATTTGCAGGTCACCTAACAGCACAGCAAATATTTGCAACTGAATACTAGTTGTAGTCCCTTGCAAAGGGAAGATGATGGTGATTGCTGCAGGTTTCTGCCATTCTGTCCCCTCCTTTGCACTCCTCTGTTGCTTCCCTTTGGAGCTCCCCAGAGCCAAGCATCTTTCATCTGTCTGTGCACTTCTTCTTCTCCTGGAGTCTCCCTGTTTCCTTCCATGCTGTCCTTACTGCTAGGCTGTCTTATCTGTCTAACTAGCCAGATAGTTTTCCTCACCTCACTTCTGCAAGCTCCCTTCTTCTATGATATCTTCCAGTAGAAAACTCCCATCTACTTCTCTTTGAATCCACAAGTGTGCATCCTTCTGTCCCTGCCTGCATTATTCTCTGGACTTCATAGCACTGATCCTATTGGGACTAAGTCTCAACATACTGCTCTTTAAAGAACTAGAAGTCCATAACAATGAATTGGAGTTGAAGCACGAGCTGGCCTCCCCTTGGAGGCTTCCCTTCTTCCCCTGAAGCTCTCTCCAGCTGCTGCTGCTCCTTACTGCCCTGTCCGTGACCCTGGTATATCTACCTCTCCTGGGCAGACTGCCTGAGACCGATGCTGTAGGACCGTCTGCTGTAAATGCACTTTGTGACCTGACACTTAGCAGTACTATTGGAAACACTGTAATTTTACTCTGATACTTACAGATAGCTGAATCCAGGCCTGGGAAAAGGTCCTGAGTTAACACCACATCTTGTGACTCACTGGCTCAAAGTTTGGGGAAATCTCTGGATGCCTCTGTAGGTTGGTGACATTGCAAGAGGTGGTCCAAGCTGCTCAAGCTCTTGAAGCTTGAGATGAGCGTTGTGGAAAGCGAGGAGCCCATTCGACCTGACATGCTGTTCCCCTTCAGGGGTGCAGAGGCCAGAGATGGAGGCTCCTAAGCCCACTTGAGTCCTGGCTAGCAGAAGAGGAGTTCACACATGAGATTCTCAGGCACATGGAGGTGAACATCTGAGGTTCAGTCTCTATTGGCAACAATTTCTCAGCCTTGTGAGGCAGCATTGCCTTTGCAAAATACTCTTTGCTCTATTCCACTATTAGTTTTTGGTTTATATCAGTTTCAAAAGAGGACTATTTGCAAATCTGTTGCAAATCACTGAGAACATTACAGTGAAAAGAGATTTTCTTTAAAAAGAGAGTGGCCACAATGCAGCAACCGGTCATTGCTCAGAAAATGCCCATCCTCCAAACCCATCAGCTCATCTGTCTTCTGTAATTCTGGTATTTCCACAAAATGCCCAGCACAGAAATAAAAGTTTCCGCTTTGAAAAGCTTTGGGAGAGTGTCACTTTTCTGAGGAAATGCTTCCGGTTTTAGCCAAAACATTTTGTGCTTTGGTGCTATTTTCAGAGTTTCATTATTTTGAGGCAAATCAGATGTTTTCTTAGAAAAATTTCCCATTTCCCAGTCTTCTTTATTGAGTAGTCTAATATTGACATTGCAAGTGGGAATGAGGGAGCATCTGAGATGTGACTGCTTTAGACTCTTTTTTCCTCATTAAAATTTCTAGACATTCCCTTAGTTGAACCCCACCTCCCTACCCCCTTCTCCCTGTCTTTGCTAAATACCTCAGGAAAAATCAAGCTTTTTTTTTTTTTAATTCTTTCTCTTTTCTTTTAATTTACCATTCTTGGTGCTCTCTCCCCTGTTTTTGAAAGGGTAAATGATGGCCCTGGTCATGCTGCATGCACAGCATGGGTTGCCAATGCTCTCTCCTTGGATCATTTTGCACCTTTGGATAGTCATGAGAGGCTTTGATCCAGAACGGACTGTTGCTGTCAGCCAGTTTGCATATAACTGGTGAATGCTGGACTTCCCTAGTATCCTGGTTTATAAGGAGAAAAACACTATACATTCCAGGCTCCTGTATTGCCTTGGGCCATGACCTTCATCAATTTTATATTCCTCCATCTCTTATAAAAGCATTAATTTATGTTGAAGAACTGCAGACATTTGAAGGAGGTGGAGGTTCATCAGATGATCCCATCTTTTCTTAAACTCGCCTTCATGTTTTGTTCATCATTATGTTCCATGATCTCATCTTTGCATCCTCATGGCCATCAGGGCTAAGAGAACTTCCCACCATTTCACTCCCTATCTTGCTTGGTGAATCCTGAGCTACATATCCTGAGCCATTTCTGCCTTTTTATCACAACAGAGATCCTAATGGCATGAATCTTTTTATAGCAAGGGAACTGACCTGCACTGTGCTATCCCCTGCAGGGACATTCGTTTATCTGCCTCTTTCACCTGATTATCCAAATAAGCATACTCTAACCGGTACTAACATGTCCATAGCTTCTCCAGCCTGTGCCACCAAGCAGCACCTGCTCTCATCCTCCTCCCTGCAATAGCTAAGCCCACCCTTCTCTGGTCAAACTAGATATTTTGTTCACTACTTTCTTACCTTAATTTCCCCAGGAACAACGAAATCACCACAAGTCTTACCAGCCTCAGAAACTAAAATAGTTGTTATGGAAGAAGAGTGTAAGTACCTCTCCCCCCACTCCTCCCATACAGTTTCTTTCCCTTTATTTGTTTTAGTCTTACAAGACATTTTGTGTGAATGTTTTCCTGTCTCTTGGAATCTTCTTTAATTTCTACTTCTCTTTGATTTCCCCCAAAGCCACTGATCTTTCATTAAATCCTTCAAAAGTACAATTTATGTTGCTGGTGTCTAACCTAGAGAGAGGGAGATGATAACTACGGCAATGGTAACATGAAGAACATGCTGTTTAAAACAGCAGCTGGATTTTAAGCACTGCCAGGTCTTTTAATACCTGGGTTTATGGCTACTGGTAAGATATACTTGTTAGTTTTTGGTTTAGGCTATTTTTTTTTTCTTTTGAGTACAGATAAGAAAAACAAAAGAGGCTATAGGAAAGACAAGGAAAGAGACACGAGTCTTCTGAGCATAAGTCTTAAGAAAAAATGCAGAAAATATGGCTGCACCCTTCCATCACATTTTCTCTTAAGCTTCCGGAAGTCAGGAACAGCTTTCCTGAAATGTTTAATTTGATTTCATTTGGTGGAAGTGCCTTAGCATTGCTTTCTATTGGATTGTCAAGAGCACAGTAGAAAATAGACACACAAATATAAAAGTCAAAGCAGAGAGTGATGTATATGAATGCAAATCTAGAAGCCAAGTGCCTGGCCACGGGTTCAACTCATTCTGGTACAGGGAATTATTTCTGTGATGGAGTGTCTCTCCACTTTCAGTGACACCTCACAACCCAGACACAGTCAGCACGCTGGACAGCCTGTCAGGATCCCATCCAAATAAGCGTACACTCAGAGAGCCTTGGAAAAGGCAGTTATTTTAAGATCTGTGCTATATTTCCATTCCAATTGCTCCTGCCCAGAATTGACAACATAGTTGGCTTTGCCTGTGTGTTGACAATTCTTCCTTGCAGATTTAATGCAGATGTTTTCTGCTTGGAAGACTGAATCTTTTATGATTTTAAAGGAAATCTGATTTCACCACAGTAAGGCACTGGCCAGGTATCCTTTTACAGCTTTCCTGATTATAAAGCTACACTTAAAATTTGCTCTTATGTTGTCCTTAGCCATCCACTATACTGCTGACATTGTATTGAGATGTAGCAGTGTTAATACAATGACCACATCATTCTCCCCCAGATTTTGCTTTTGTGTTCACTGGCATAGATCCATGCTATATATTTATCACTTTAGATATATGTGATTTCACTGAAAGCAAAATTTTAACAATAGAGAAGAAACTTGCAAAAATGCTCTGTGGCCTGCATGGAAGTTTCTCCTTTGGAGAAACTTTTCCCTCTGCTTTGTGGGACTGTCATCCTTGATTGTCTGCTTTTTTTCTTATTGATGTGAAGAGATGGTAAAATCTCCAGGGTTAAAGTTGCAACTGGCTTTTTCCTTTATATTCCTTTTTTCTGATGTCTCCCAAATGTTACCTGAATAACACATGCTCCCCCTGATTTTTACATGTTGTCACTGCTGATCTATCATAGAATTGCACTTGTGTATAATATATGGGGGAAGTGAAGAAGGTATTGTGAGATGTGATGGTCTGGAAAGCTACAAGTATCTTGTTTTTGTAAAATTCTTGCATTTCTTTTAAATACCTATCTATCTTTAAAAGTTTATCTGGCACCTGTAGACTGTCCCACCTCTCATTGTTTCAGTGAAAGACTTTAAATGATCTACTGGGTTTTAAACGTCATGTGGAGAAAGCATTGTGTGAGCTGGTACTTGGTGGGAACTAGAGCTGGGGCTGCTCAGGAAAGGAAAGTGCCTCACTCATGGAACTTTGCGCTTATGTTTGCTCCATGGCTCTGGTGCAAAGCAGGCACATTACCAGGCAGGCCTTGCAAGGGTATAAGACCCGGCACCTCAAGAAGCTCACTGTGTTCTCCCTGTAACCCAGCTAGCTCCTTTGGGCAAGGAGACAAAAACCTCTCACTCCAGATAGCCCTGTGGCCACCCCTCACTCCCACCCCGCCATCTCCTTGCTGCTCCTGGTGTATGAATTTTCAATTAGTGTTTTTCTTGAAGGTTCTAGTTCCTTCCTAAGTGGTCTAGCCTTCCTTTCTACCTCTGCCTTGGGAACAGGAGTGGGATGTCACATACTTCCCCCTTGGAGTGCAATTACAGCCTTTTTTTAGCACCTCTAAGTGAAGCTGCCAGCAAATGCTACCACATCCTGAGTCACTCCTGCCTTCCTCCTCTTCTCCAGGAGTCACAGACATCTAGGTACTGCTGCATCTTTGCTCACTGAACTTTGACCTACAGCAGGTTTGGACACCAGGTAGTGCTCAAAATGCAACCCAGGTCTCCAAGGGGTTCTCTCTCTGCTCTTGGGTAACTTTCATCTCTGGAAGCATATTTTTTGTTACACTTCTTTCCATCTCAGCACCTTCCAATGCCTGCCTGGCACCTGTAACCAAAGGGCAAGGAGGCAGGGTTGTACCGCAGGTTCTTGTCAGCATCTGTACTGTCATTATGGTGTACATGGGTTCTCTTCCCCAGCTGCTGCTCCCCCCGCCTACATGCTGTCTGGAGTAGGACCTGTGGTTCTCTTTGATGGAGACACTGCTTCGTGCAGGCCTGACAGCCCTCAGAACAGTATGGAGAAATCCAGGCTCCCATGGTATTTCCAGGTAGAGACAGCCTCCATACCAGTCTGGACCTGCGACCAAAGACAAAACATTCAGGAGATCTGGGATCTGTTTGTGCTGCATTTTGAGAGCTACCTGGATCAAAATCTTCCTTTCGTCCTTGCTCCAGCTATGTGGATGCAACTTGGGACCTGCCAGAGGGAGAGCTGGGGTTCCTGGTGCCTCCATCACAAGACATATGCATGGTCATGGGATCCCACTCATCTTCATTCAGTAGTATGGACACCTTCAGATAAGCTAGAGCCATCTAGCAGATGTACCAAGCCAGGCCATGGAGTGGGATGAGTGCTAGCCTGGCCACAGAGGCGTAGTATAGATCTTAACACAAGCTTTGGTCCGCATGATCCAAATGGACTTTGACAGCCAGATTCAGAAAAGAAATCTCTGGTGTTTGAGAAAATCCTTCCATGATATTGCATATTTTAGCATGGTACTACATTCTTACACTTTCCTCTGAATATATGTTTGCTTCAGAGCATTGCCAGAGTAGAGGGGTCCTAGGCGCATTTCAGCATAATGCTCCCCAGAAAGCACTGGGGCTTGAAAGAGAAGCTGTGCTACTACTCTTAGCAAGGAACCTGCCTATTCAGCCCAGTAAGTGTGAGATAATTGTGGTAGCCTGGTCCGTAGTGAAAAAGTGTTAAAGTAAGTCATATTGTACATTTGTCACAGGCTAAGACTCTGCAGTTGGGTGGTTACAGTGGCTCAGCTCACAGGTAGGAACTTGCAAAGATGGGGTAACTTGATCACGTGCCCTGGTGCAGAGAGAAAGGTTCTTTATGTACATTTCAACATCAGAAATTACTCCAGAGTACTCAAAATGGTAATGTGAACCTGTCACTGTGCAGCCCAAAGCAGTTAAACAAGGTTCAGGAGTTTGTGGCTACAGGCCTGCTTGGTAAACAGAACAGGAAACTTAATGTTAAAGTTTAGAAATGTTTTGATGGAGACAAAAATGTAAGAAGAATCAGAGCAATCTGTAGAACATTTTGAAATGAAAGGCTTATACAGGACAAACATACTGAAACCTTATCAAAGTCTCATTTCTAAAAGGTAAAATAATGTTTGAAATCTCTGAAAAGGTCAGGTAACCCCTTTTGCTTGTTCTTTGCTGTTGAGTTCTGAGTTGTCCTCTAGTCCCTTTCCTCCTCTTTGACAAATGGGGGTACTCTTAAGGATAAGAGAAAATATAAGCTGGGTGGAGGAAGCATGGTTTTTGATATTGTCAAGATACAAGATATTCTGTCAGTCATGGGCAGATGCTCTGAACCAACATGTAGATCACTGCAGTTGCTCACCTGTTCATGTTTTGTGTCTGGAACATCATCTAGCTAGTCTGGTTGGGTCTCTTTGCTTTACCAGCCTGTGTAGTTTGGGCAGTGCTTGCAGGGCCATCTCATCTCTCTCTACTGGTGCTCTGCAACATAGTTAGGTTTGGGATCAAGTGAGAAGGCCAAAGAGAGAGAAAGGGCAGGAGAGAGAGAGTGCTGAGTTGTACTGGGAACATGAGGACTTGGGGATAATCTGTGAGGCACCTGAATGAAAGCTGGACTCTCTGGATTGTTGATATTTGGGGCCTTTACTCCAGCCACTGGGGATCCTAAGCCCTCCCTGAAGTCACTTTAAAGATGACCTGGAAGGGTGGATGAGAAAGCCCAGCTTTCTCCAGTTAAGTCTAGCTCTCCAGTTTGGTTCCACAGCTTTAATAGCTGTCATCTTCATGCTGCGCTTGGACTACATACATAGACCTTTCAGTTTGGACTCATTCATGCTCTCTCTCTCCCATTTTACTGTCCTCCCCAGTGTTAAGCATGATTGATGATTGGAATGTTTTCTTCACTTTCTCCACCAGGGGACTTTCTCTCTCCCACATGAGGCAGACCTGGTGGGCCATGGTTACAACGGCTTTTCTGTGATGTGGTCTGTAGGTGGTCACACCTAGTTGAATCAAAGCCTCAGCATATACCACAGTAAAATGTGCTGTGTGAATAAGGTTCAGCCAATTACTTCCATCCCCCTCAAGTCCACCTGGAATGGCCTTTACTGGATGCTGTTTTAGATGGACCATGCTAAATCTTCATGTTATTTTGCAGGTCAATCTCTGCTCACTCCAAGTCTCTGCAGTCTGAAGGCACTATGCTCTCCTAGAGCTGACAATGTTACATGAACATGATGCTTTTAGTTTGGAGCTAAAGAGTGCCCAGCCAGCCCAGAGCAAAGGTAGAACAGATCTCAGTCTGCCAAGGGCTATGCAGACAGACCAGTTTTTAATGTTAGACTAAAAATAAATTCTGGCGTGGCCTTTGCTCAGATAGTTTTAAACTCTAAATTTAGGGTCCACAGCTGGAGGTGTGGTTGATAACTGGGTGAGGCCTGCATGCACACAAGCATGGTACCTCGAGGTGTACGTGTTGCAGATCTCGCTGTCCATCTGCAAAGAGAGTTGTGGTATGCCTGTTTGGTGTCAGGTCAAGTTCATTGCTTAGTTTTCACATGGCTCATTTTTGAAGTAACCGTCGCAGCAAGGGTATGTTGTATTACTACTCGCAATGCGATGTGAAGACAGGCCACTATGACTTTAAAGCAGAAGATGGGAAGCATGACATATGGTTTAGGAGGGAACCTGAACCATCCCCTTGAAGAAGAGGCTGTATGACTAGTGGTTACAGCAGGATACTACCAGGAGATCTGGGTTGCCTTTCTGACTCTGTCATTTGACCCTGGCATGGTGTTTCACTTCTTGGGCTTCAACTGTCCCGCCTGCAATGCATGCATGCTGGCACTGGCCCTGCAAAAGGCTTTTTACATTGTTGAACAAGTCCTCTCATTGAAGTATCATGTTGCTGCTGTTACAACTGATGATGAGGATTCAAGAAAATAAAATGCTGCAGTGCTATTAGTTTTTTTCTGGAAGACTGGTGATAATGAAAAGGCTAGGAAGGGCAACTTCGTACAACTGGAGAGATCAGCCTGGAGATGTGACTGGAAGCTTTATGTTAACACAGAAATTTACCCCTGCAATAGCTACACATCCTACAGAAATGGGCAGTCTCCTTGGTGCTCAGAAACCTTTAAACTTGCTTCTTTGTGAGACATCTGAACAGTGAGGATGGCAATTGTGTATTGTTTTGATCAGCAATGTGTTGCTCTGAGCTGAGTATCCTGCAGTCCAGCATTTGTATTGCAGCTATTGATGCCCTCAGGAACTGGGAAGGTAATTCCAGCAGAATCTGTATCAATAAAATGGAGGGATAAATACTGGGACATTTCCAAATGAATAAACATACAGGAGCAGAATGTTTAATTCTGGAGTCTCCCCATCAGCTGCCAGGTGAGCCCCAGTCTGGACAGGCCTTTCTGATTTTAGGTAAAGCACTTTTAGTCTCTCAGATAGCTGATGACGAGCATCCAGGCTCCGTTCAGGTTTATTGAGAGAAGAGAGTGCCATGCCAGATGTACAAAAATGTCCCACAGAGAGAATGGTTAGGATCAGCAAGCCCTCAGTATATTAATCAGTGTAAATCATGGATTTAGTGTGAATTGCTCCAGGATTACAACTAAGGAAAAGTTTGGCCAGACACCTTCTCATACATGTTCTGACAAGGGATAGGATGAACTAGGTTGAGAGAAACCTCGGCAATTCTGTGTTTTATCAGTAAGTACATGAGGTATATACAGAGCAGGCAATTTGTATACACTCTCTGAGCGGCTGAGTTCATTTGTCTAACTGAATGTCTAAATATTGAGAAAGTAAAGTGTCTGTACTCTATGAACCCACCAGTCAACATTATTAAAAAAAAAAAAAAAAGGAGCAACTAAAAGCAGATCTAAACCATCACTGTCTCCCTGCTTTGCTCGACAGTAGCTGTAGTTTGTGAAAAATTAAGTATAATTTATAGTCCGAGCTGCATTAATTAACTCTTTGGAGGCTGAAGGGGGAGTATTTCACCAGCTTCCTATGAATAGTCTGGTGAGCTGTCTGCAAAGCTTAAATGATGTGCGAGGAATGAATTGTATAAGATTACCTGTGCAATCATTAATGGCCTTTCTGAGTAGATGGATTATGTGAAGGGAAGTCAATATGGCAGTGTTGGTACCTGTGGCTCTCCTCTCTGATGCCCCACCAGTGCCGTTAATCCCTGAAAATCTAGGTGCTCTGTGGAAAGTAGATGCTCCAAATGACCACAGTGCTCTAAATCTTTCATGTGTGTATTCAACATTGTCCTTATTGACTGGATGAGTAACAGCAATAATAAAACCTGGCTTCAGCCTCTTTTGCAATTACATCCATCTGAGGCAGCCATCTTCCTCCAGCCCTTGCCTCCTCATTTCCTTCTGCTTTGCTCTTGGCTCTGGTACTCAGACTCACTGAAGATTTGACTTGCTGATGAGCGAGCTGCTCCAGGCCTTGCTTCACATTGCAGGAGCTTTGTGCCCAGTTTGAATTTGAATTGGATTTAAATTTGAATTGAATTTGAATTATCCTACCAGTATGGTGGAAGCTCCCTAAAATTCCCCTTGGCCTCTCATGCTTCACTCCTTAAAGTGTTTCTCTGTGCCATACAGCCACATATGGTCAAACTAGGCCACATTTCATCCCAAACATAGTTACATTTTCTGAAACATAATTACATTTTCTGAGATGGGTATACTTCTAGCAAGCTTACAGCAAGACATTTTGGCTGCCCCAGCTGCTCTCCAGCCTGGCAGCTCTTTCCCTCCTTGTCCCCAAACAACTTGCAGCTACTCCCCTTGTGAACATGAAATCCCAGCTGTAGCAACATCCCAGAGCGATCAGGCACCTTGGTAGGCTCTGGACTCACTGTTACCATGCAGGAGTGAGATCTCAGGGTTATAATAGGCAAAGGTCTGTGTTCGGTACGGGTGAAAACTCAAAATGGACCTTAGCAATGATTATTATAGATAATAATAATATAATAGAGAACAAACCAGAGTGACGTGAAGACCCTCTGTGCATCCCTGGCCCGTACCTTGAGACCTGCCCACAGTTCTGTTTCACCATCTCCAAAAAGAAAGAGTAGATTCACAGATGGCACAAAAAAGCATTGCAGCAGTGATCAGTCTCTGTATGATAAATTACTAAATAGATCAGTACTTTCCAGCCTGGAAAGAGATGGCAGGCAGTGGCTGTAATGCCATGATGAAAAAGAACATGGAGGAACTGACTGGGGAATGATCATTCTTTTTTTTCTGATATAAGGCCTAGGAAAGGACAGGTCTAAAAAAAAGCAAAAGGAGATGTGCCTGCACACTGTGAACATAACACTGGAACTCTTGTCACAGATATCATGGATGTTAGAAGATTGCATTCATTCAAACAGCAACTAGATATATCTATGGAAGAGCAATCCATCAAAGGCTATTAAATATAAAGACCCTGTGGCTGACTTAGGCAGCCTCTGAGCTGCTCATCCTAGCTGGCTATGAGAAAATTATCGTTGTATGCTCATCCTGATCTTATATCCTTCCTTAGACATCTGCTATTGGCCACTCTCAGAGGTAAGATAAGGCCTTGGTTTGACCAGTTCAGCTTGGCTTTTGTTCTTATCATGGACTGTATTTCATGACACCCTTTTTTCAACAGGGATTTGGGCTAACTGCCTCTTTTTCTCAGCTTTTGCTACATCTTTGATACTAACAAATTGACTGTAGGTGTATTGATTCAGTTTTAAAACACATTGTGCTTCCTCAGAAGAAAAGACACTGTCCTTGCAGAAAACAGGATTTAAAAGATAACTACATTAACAATGTGCTCCTAGGAGAACTGATCAATCATGCATTTTTCTGTCAGAAATAGATCTGCTGACAGCTCTCTTTTAAGAAGTACACAACATTCACATCCCAAGTCTCATTCAAGTCAGGTTTTTTTTTTTTTTGGTTAAATGAAACAATGTCATTTAAATCAGATGAGAATCCCACAGAATCTCTGGCTGGTCAATACTGTAATCCGGTCTGGTATCACATCATCGCACAGCAGTCCATCTTCTTGTCCATCTTTTCTGGCATAAAGGGTACATTGTTATCTGAGGTGTTTTTTACTGGAAGGTTCCTGGCTCTGTTTGCATTTCTCCCTCACTGTCCTTCACCCTCTTCCCTTCCTGTGGAAGACTCACTCCAGAGTATGTTCTCTTCCTGTAGGATTTATATGAGAATTTTCCAGATGCATGCCACAGATCGTTGAGTGCTACCAATTGATAAATTACCTGTTTGCAGGGGGGATGGCTTTCTGCAAGCTGTTCTTCTGCTTTTTCCATGTACCTTTTTTTTTTTTTTTGCACTGGTACTTTGGTTCCTGAAGTTTCAGTGCTTCTTTATCTGAATGAACTCTTACTGCTTTAACAGAGACCCATCCATTGTCCAGCTTTAATGCACTTTAATAAAGACCAGCAAGCAACCCAAACCAAAGGCCACCTTGTGAGTGACTTCCGCAGTTGCCACACTGTGTGCTGGCCAAGCAACACTCCAGGACTGCTCAAAGGGGCCATTGCTGATTTCCTGTTGTACCTGCTCCCCTGTCATTTTTACACTTCCCTGGCGAGCTATTCAGTACTCTGTTGCTGCTTCTGCCTCCACAAACTGGCTCAGACAGCCCAAAGGGAGCTCCAGAGCAAAGCAGGCAGCTTGTACTAGCCTGGCAGCCTCCATGACCTGCAGCTTCCCACACAAGTACATGCTGAAGTCCATGCACAGCCTGGCTCTGACTGTGTTCTGGGCTAGAGATGCATGCTACCAAGCTAGATTTTATTTCCATGCTCAGTTTTTAAATGCCAATTGTCATTAAGACTTGGTTTAAGTGGCTGGATCAGGCAATAGTAAAGGAGAACCCTTGCAAAGAAGCTCCAAGTGCTACCACACACTTAGAGCTCCTCTGTCCTGAACCAGCCCCTCTCCCCTGGCCTTAAGAGCAATGTGCCTCTATGCTGCAGAAGTATAAGGTCTGACTCAGCTTTTTTCCTTGACCCCTGTGTCAAGGTGGTCCCTGTTCTGTTCCCAGTGTTCTAACCAGTGGGCATGATGGTTGTCCCATGTAGAGCCCTTTACCCTACCCTGTGATAGGTTTATTGCTGCATGGCAGATGTTCAACAGTCAGTTTGAAGTCACTAACCTCTCCTTGAGCTTTGTTCATCTTTTTGAAAATATGATAGAGGAGATCACCTCCTTAGAAACCTCTAGTACAACAGAAAAGGTGCTGGAAATATGTAGTAGCCACACTATTGGAGACATAACTGTGTCAGGATATAAGCAAGATGGGTAGATCAGGAAGGGGGAATATCTTCAATGAGATCAGGTATTCAGTTGGAAAAAGCAGGTACTTTTGAGCACCCAGCTCTTCTTTTGGTGATGTGAAGACAGGTTTGCGATCCTGAAAGCTGGTCTGTTTTTGTAACCTGATTCAGTTACTCTAACAAAAGATGTTTCCCTTCCTAGAAGTCTTTGTCTTGCCTACGGAAACTCTTCATTTTAGGCTGTAGGTTTGACTGAGTCACTCAGAGACAGTTATTACAGTGAAATTCTGCAGAGTGCTGTCAGTTTCATTTCTACTTTACGTACCTGAAAAGTTTTTCTCCAGAAAGAAAGTTGAATTTGAAAAAGCATCTGAATCCCAGGAAGCATCAATTATGTTGACTGCCTTCTTAGCATAGACCAGAGCTGACTGTCTTCTAATGCTGAGTTCCTCTTTGGTCTTTTCAGGCAGCCCCATTAGAGCATGACAGAGAAATACTCAGAAATAGGGTAGGGAGAGACGGTGCTGTTCCTGGTTGTGCTGGACCTGTTCTTGGGACAAATTGAGGGCATTTGCTTCTGAAAAACTCTTTCCTCCCAGAGACATGGAGCATCTTCCTAACATTGAAATGTCCCCTTCAGTTTTGCTGGATCTTGATCCAATATCATGATGCAAATCAGGCCTTAGCAGCGTGCCACAGTGACTCCATGACTCTGCAGTGCACCTTCTGGGCTTTCTAACCTCCTGCCTGCCTGCCAATGAAAGTTTGCATGCATGTGTAAGGGGAGGGCAAGGGAAGCTGGGAAGGGGGTACTTTTCCATACATAGATGCCAAAGCAATGATTTTTTTCCTGACATGCTGACTACTTGAAGGAGGATGTGCTCTGAACTCCTCACTTGCTTACCTACCTTTGCTGGGCATGAAGAGGTCCAGTCCTAGGACCTGGAGAGCAGAATGCTGGTCTAAAGGCACAGGTTGAGGTTTGTAGCTTGAGGGCTTTTACTCTGGCAAATGAACTACCTGAAAGTCATCTAAGAAATCAGAATTACCCAACAAAGAAAGTAACAATGTATCCTTTTTGTATATATGTGTGTATGTTTTTTTTTTTTTTTTTTTTTTTTTTTTTTTTTTTTTTTCCTGCAGTAACTACAACTCTCTCCTCCTGGTCTGGGCATGCTAGAAAATGCAACGAAACAGCCAAGTCCTATTGTGTCAATGGTGGTGTATGCTACTACATCGAAGGGATTAATCAGCTGTCTTGCAAGTAAGTGAGTGTAGTTCTTGTGTAAACATGCAAGTTACTTGACTGGGTGAGAGGAGACCTCTGTGCAATTGCAGGAGGAGGGTGGCTTTGAAATTCTCCTGGCATTTGCAGTTTGAGCTGTGCAGATTTAGAGAAGGAATCTGGAGGGGTGGGGGTGGGGGGAGGAGGATTCATAGTTTCTTTTTTGTGTGAATACCACAGTTCACTTTTCCTGACTTTTCCTCTGAGAACATGTTTGTCCTCGCTGTTTCCTTTCCCTCTCTTTCCTTTCTCCTCTGCAGCATCAGGGGAGATCGTGAACCTGCATTTTCCTCTTGTTCTCCCTGAGCTGGTTCAAAGCTCCATGTTTCCAGCTGACATGTCTCCCCTCAGAGCAGAGGGGCTTTCCATGGTGCACAACCACCTTCCTCCTCTATAACCATAAGGGGCTCCTTGCTGAGACCTGCCTCTTACCTATCCTTTCTCCACTTCATGGGCCCAAGACTGGATTTAGCATACAGTTGTTCATCACTCCATGCTTGCCTTCATGGCAGGCAATGGGTTGTTTAATGCCCCTTTCAAATGTTAGAACCTGCAAAAAAAAAGAGGATGGAGACATATTAAGTCATCTTTAAAATGCAATTTCTTGGAGAGTTTAAAGTGGGGCTGCATAGTCTGGGGGGTGTGGACTAGGATGTGAGAGCCTTTCACCTTTGGTTCAAACCTGTCACAACTAAAAAGCCCAATAGCCTCTCATGGCTCACCCTCCACGCTTGATGTGGGATGTGAATGAAAAACACGGTCTGATTGCTAGTGCTGGAGACAAACGTACCTAGGCCAACACACCTGTTCCTGTCCCTGAGCTTGCGCAGAGTGAGCCACCGCAGCCATGTGAGGTGCTGCCCTGGGCTGTGGAAGTGCCCATTTGAACCCAGCCACTGAAGCCATGCGAGGCAACACCCAGCCAGACTAGTGAGCTCAGGAATTTCACTGAATGAATGCACTGCACACCTGAGGTCACCTGGGAATCCAGGCATCACTGTGCCCATATTATAGAAGCCCAGAGTTGAGTGTTTGCTTCCTGTCTGGCCCAAACACCTCTCTGTGGAGAGGTACTGCCAAAGGCGTATACCACTGTGGATATCAACCAATCCCACTACCGCTGTGTGGCGTGGTGTTCACTAGACCCTTCAGCTCCTCAGGCCTTGTAGAATGTATCTGAACTGAATCACTGCCTCTCCTGGAAGGGTTGTGGGCTGGTTTAAGCTTAGCACCCTTCTCCCAATACCTTGTTTGCACTTTGCACTCCTTTGTTTTGGCAGGGAGCAGTAGCAAACCCCAGCAACTCTCTTAAATAACTGCTTCCCTCATAGCTCTACCTGTCTATAAAAGGGCCAAGTGGAAATGTATTCTGGTGGGCTCCCATGCTCTCACTTTCCAGTGCAGGATCAGGTGTGGTGGAAAGGACATGGGATGAACAGCATCTCCCAGTTGTCCCAGGCTTGCCCCTTCAGACATAAAAAGTATAGGGTAGGACAGAAACCATATTCTGTGGTCCTCCACACTTCCCATATATGAAAAGTGAGAGAATCCCAGAATACCAGACTTGTGTTTTAGAATAGTTGTGTCTGTCTCTGACTTTTGGGTGGCTCTGTGGGTTCATCTTGCTATATCCTTCCAGTGTTGCCATAGGATATAGAGAGGAAGCTCTGGCTGATCAATCACACTATGATCTGACTGATCAATCACAGCCACTATTCTGGGGTAAATGCAACTGCATGAAGCACCAGTAGTTCCAGTCCTTCTATGCTGGGGAGGGCTGAGCCTTAGATCGAATCCATATGCCCTTTGAGCCTGCGGGAGTGCATGGATCAATGTATGGATCTAGGTGCCACAGCCTAGTCCTAAGCAAAGTGCTGAGCCCAAAGCATAGATCTCAAAGCTGTTTCTTTTGGGGGAAACTTGAAACTAGATCAAGACTTTTCAAATCAGACTGATTTCTAATTATAGCAAGAGTTACCTGAACTCCTGCCATACACAGGTGTGAAGGTTAGGCACCATTATTCCTAATGAAGGATGCACATGGTAGTGCATCAAGTGTCTTCAGCAGATAAACTGATCTAACCAGAGTAATGCTAGCCCTGCTAGGAAAAAGTCTACCTTCAAACCAGACTATTATGATAACTGATGAACAGAGGGGCAGCTCAAAGATGAATTCCTTCAAGATTTTATGTGCCATGCAAAACAGACATAAATATTTCATATCATTTGAAAGTCATAATTCCTTACTTGCAGATGGTAAAATGATTTCTGTTTCTGATGAGTCCCAAGATACCAGCTGTTAAAAACAAGGTGTGTATGAAAAAATAAAGGTCTGTATGAATTGTCAACAAAGCGCTAACCAAAAGAAGGTGCTTTGAAGGTCTGCACTGTCACTATTTGTCTGCCAGAAAAGACAGTTCTGTTACCAAGAACCCAGGTGGACACAAGTTCCTTCCACACAGTGCAATCATTTCTGCTCCTGTTGCTTGAGGAGATACCTGGATGTTCACTCTCTCTGGATGTTTTTTATCATTAAGTCATAGACTGGAGATAAGAAATGCTGGATTTTAAATTGGTGTATTTTAGAGTTTCTGGACTCCAGAAAGCAGCAGTTAATTATTGAGGAAAGTGGAAGAATCTGAGCTGATCATATGAACACCACACTTCCCATAAAATGGCTTTCCCAGTAAAATGGAAGATTCGTGGTGAGGGCTCATGATGGATAAACTGTCTGCAGATTCACCTCTCTGCAAACTACCAAAGTGCTGAAATGTTTCACGACTTCACCAAGACAGAAGGTCTGCTGCTGCAGTTTGTAAAAGAGGCAATGATACAGATTCAGAGGAGAACCTAGAGGAGGAGGCAACAATGCAGGGTTTGACCTGTATTTCTCAACCCCATAACATGGGAGTCAGCTTTGTTCTACCAGCAACCTCTGCCTTTGAGATGTGAGACAGGAAGGACATTGGTATCTCCTTCTGCACACAGACTCTTCAAATGCTTTGGAGCCAGAGATTGAACAAGAGCCACAAGAATATTTTGAGCCAGGAACAACATATCTATCCACATATTGTTCCCACTTCGCTATTCCTGGTTAGAGTCAGCAGAAACTTGAGGGCATGTTTCCACTGTTTCCCACCTTGCAATCTTCCTTCACTGTGTACAAAGGAGATTCTAGCATTCCTGGAACCAGTGTGATGCTACCAGCCTTTTCAATATCCTTCTGAGAACCAATTATAAGAAAATAGAATTTTAGAGCATTCTTCTTGTTCACTACCTGTCATGATCCTGTAATCACCTTCCTGGATTGGATTTCATTGTTTGCAGCTGTCCACAAGCATAGGAGATTCTTTCTGTACATGTTATCCCTGGCACTCTGGAGTAAAAAGGGCAGCTGGACTCTCAGATGATTTATTTTCCTGAAGTGGCTCACACTTGATTTGTTACAGATATTGTCTAAATTGGCAGCTGGCCTTTTATTATTATACTCCAGCAATTTGTTCCTTCTGGTCTTTTAAATTCTGGAGAGTAAACAACAGCTCAACTTTTGCCTGCAAACCACTGTCTCCATCCCTGTTTAATACAGTTCATCTAGACTTTGGACAATGCAGTTTCATCACCAGGGAAGAGCTCAAAATAGATTTGGAACTGTTCCAGAAGGCATGTCCTGTTTTAGAGTATGCTTGCATAATTTAGGCTTTAATTTGAAGTAAATTCTATACATGCTAGTTACATAGGAAACTTGGATATGATACAATCTCTCCTGTCATCCTGACTATGCAAACAGACCACCTGGAAATTTGATGGGACAAGTGTGATCTGCATCAGATATACTGCACACTTTCAGCATAAACCCGGAAAACTACTGAACCACACACATACAGAATTGACTCAACAGCATTAGTAAATTAAAGAGCCCAAGGCTCTTGTTGACAGGAGAAATTTCTTGACCTTTCTCCAGACCATTTTACTCATAGAGGCCTTACAAATCAGACTGTTTTTTCACCATAATGGTAGGGAAGCTGTGAGTTTCGGTAGAGCGAATTTCAGAGTCTGCAGAAGGAACACACACAACCAAGTTGCAAGGCCTTTGAACTGGGCTGCGATGCAGAAGAGATATGACTGATTTGTTGTGTCCAGCTGAATCTAATGCTTGGGAAAGTTAGTAGCATCTGATCTCTGTCTGGGCCTGTCCTTTATCCTGGATCCTGTAGAGTTCTTGGCACTACTTAGAGAAGTTATAGAGCTGCTCTAATCTGTTATTGCCTGATGTCAGGCCCCACAGGGTTGTGCTAACATGTGTGTCACAGCAATAATGCTCTTTTTTCCCAATTAGGTGTTGGCAAGCATCATCTATGGTTGGGATCTTCTTAGCCAAACACAGAAACAAAGCCAAGTGTCATTGTTGCAGTCCTTCTCTGCCAACTTAAAGGTGCTTTGTGACACTTTTGTGTGGTTGATGTAGTCAGAAATAGCTGATGGACTGGCCAGGATCTTGCTGAATTGCATTGGATCAGAAGACTTAAAGAGGTTTATAGAGCAACTCCCCCAGCATTTAGGATAGGTTGTGCTTGAAAGATTTGCAGGTGCTGACAGGTAAACGGATTCTCTGGATTTTGTCTCTCAGCATTGTGTTACACTAGAGAGTGAGGTCAGAGGCTTGGAGGATCTCAGACAAAAAGTGAAAAGCAAGGAAAGATTAATAAACAAACAAAAAAACCCTTTTGCTTTTAAACTAGTCAATGTACGCAAATCACCAATTTAAAAAAATTAAAATGTTCATTTCCCAGAAGCCCACTTGCTTTTGTTCCCCATGTATATTGTTTCCCTCAGATTTCCACAGAAAAGGGGAAAAGAGCATTCTGAGGAGTCAGTCACATTTCCAGCTCCCCTGTGCTTTCCCAGAGTACCATTTGAAGGGTGAGCATCAGGCTGATCCATCAGTCATCGTCCTCCCTGCAGCACAGCTTGCTCATGCCCATGGCTCAACTCCACTATGGTGTTAGAATTTGTGCCATCCTCACTGACTTTACTGATGTAGTCAGTACAAGGTGTACGTTGCACAGCCACAAATATGTCACTTTGGCCTGGATACATTAGTAGTTTTGTTAAGGGGAGTTGCGACTTCTCTGAAAATTAGAACACTCTCTGAGGTGAGTAATGAGGGCTGCAGCACCTAGTTCTAGGTACCTGAACTGATGATCAAAATTATTTACAGTGGGATTTCTCTGTCCTAAAATGTAGCCACCTGAAAATTAGAAGTCTAGTCTGAGTGAAGTGTTTAGGCTCAACCTGTCATCAGTAGAGAAGGACTGACATTTCTAAATGACAATTTAGCCCATCTTTCTTAGTGTGAGATGAAATGCTTTCTGGAGGTCTCTTGTTTGACTTCATCTGGGCATCTTAAGTTTTCATATGACTGAAGTTCAGGCAGAGCAATTCTATCCTAAAGTCAGAAAAAGGTAATAATATGAGACTTCTGAATAGCAGCTGTAGCTAACTAAGCTGAACATGGGACTGTTGCTGGCATTTTGCCAGCACTGCCAAACTGAACTCTGCTATCAGAAATTTAACACTTGGCCCTCAAATACATGCTCCCAACGTACTTGACCCCATTTACCTTTTCTAGACACTTCAGGGAATAATACCACCAAATACCCACTCCCTAAGGCCATTCAACAAAACAGTGTGCAGTTCTGCATCTTTTTCTTTCCCTAGCTTGAAATCCTCATGGAGCATATGATCCAGCCCTGAACACAGCAGCCTATTTAAAAGACTCTTCAATGCTTGTTGTGTCCCATGGCATACAATCATGGAAGGCAAGGGAGCAGTTTTAGCAAACTGACCCTTTCAGGAGATGTCGGTAACCATGAGTGCTAGTGGTATTCAGATGATGCTGAGACACTCTGGGCTAAAGAGCTACTGTTGAACTAGAGGTGAAAATCTCCACATCCTATTCAATATCTCCTAAACCAGCCAGGACTAGTTCATTGGGTTTTTCATGTCATTTATCTTGGATGATGAGCTCAGCTACCTTTTTGGGTTCAAGTGGCCCTTCTATGCATCCTGTTCAATGCATCCTGTTTAATGCGCATATCAGTATTGCAGACCATTGAGAATTGTATTAATGTGGAAGCTGATCCTGCAACAGTTAAGCTCAGTTGGAGCTGTGCTGTTGTCTTCACTGAGCCTAGAAAGTGGATCTCCCTGCAGGTTGGACTCCACTGTGTAGAGAATGTTCCTTGATTAGCTGCCCTGAATAAGGCCTCTGCATTTATTCTAGTTGCTTTCTTTTCTTCCCACCAGCAGTTTTGTGGAGTCCAACCTGTTGTGGCTCTCCAGTACCTGATCGTCTGGGACTGGCCAGGGGACAATGACAGAACAGTCTTCTTTTTCAACCCTTTGCACAAATAAGCAACATGCCTGAAACATTTCTTCTTTTGCTTCTTTCAGTGCATTGTGTCTTTCTGCTACAGATTCTTAGCCTGCTATATTGAAGCACCTGCTCTTTTACATTCTTCTTTAGCATGGATTACATTATGAGAGCTATCAAATTTGGCATAGTTTAATTAAGATCTGAGGGAGCAAAGGAAATGTGCCAGCCCTTGCAAGATTTAGCTCAACAGCTGGGCAGAAAAAGTTTTCCTTCCAGCAAGAATATAATAATAATGCCATTAATGAATAATAACAAAGAATAATTAATACTTACTATTACTCTGCCCTGATTCAGGACAAGAAGTCAAAGTTTCTCTATTTTTATAAATAAGTGCTCTGCAAACAACACAGAAATAGGACATTCAAATCATTTTAGTCTGTAGTTTTTGAGATGCTTTATTTGGCTGATCATCTCACTGCATTTTTTTTTAACCATGTGAATATTTAACTGCAGTTCATGCTGAGCCTAAGAGCAGAACTTTATGGACATTTTTGAAATGTGGGGGAAAAAAAGGCTCAAGAAATTGGTCAAAAATGAATGAGTCAAACATTTTCCATCAATAAAAGGTTTGATAGAAAAATCACTGACCAGTTTGATCGGTGGCATTTGCAAGTAGCAAATTTTCATGTGTGGCAAATGAAAAATTATCTTTTTTTTTTAATTTTCATGCACCTGGTTAGGCACAGAGGGATGGAGTCAAACAAGGGCGGGTTTGGGTATTCTTCTCATAGTCTAGGGAATGGACAAGGTGCAATTTTCAAAAGCTTGGTGCAGCCTAGTGCTTCCCTAGGACTGTCCATGCAGACACAGCTTTGCCCACTTCTCTTAGCCTTTGAGGAGAACCATGTTGGGCCTATATGAGGTCAGCAAGTGAACCTGGGAATCCATAGATATTTGTGGGAACAGTCCACCTGCCCTGCAGGCCCTATAAGAGCTTTCAAAGGGAGGGACTCTGTTTGGCTGGGACAGTCAGTCAAAGCCATTTGGGTTAGGATCAGATATACAGTAAAATGGACATCATGATCAAAGACCACCTCCTGATTCATGATAGCCTTAGCAAGCCTTAACTGTCAGCTATGTCCCTCAGGCCACATGCCTGGCCACTGAAAAAGTCCTGCCCACAAGCCCTTACCACAGGTTGCAGATTCTGCATGTGGAAGGACTGCTTTCCATCTGCTTTTCCTGTCCAAAATGGGAGACTTGTGTGTCAAGCACATTGGTAATGTATTTTCTAGAAGTCACATCTGGAGACATAGCAATAACAAATGCTCTTCACCAGGCTAAGACTGGGAGAGAGCTGAAATAATGAGCCATGAACACTGCATGCTTTCAAAGGCCTCTTGGTTGCTATTGCTGCCAGCAGCCTTGCTTGCTAGAAATCAGAGCCTAAGGGAACCAAAATGGCATACATGGCTTCTCAGTGGACTCACAAACCAGGCCTTCTGCATGTGAGTGCTTAACAAGCAGGGTGTCTTGTCAGCTTATATGCTTGCTTGGGAGGTCACAGAAGGTGTTCATGTTCTTTGCTGTCACTTTTCCCAATGCTGGTTCACTAGTAACTAAAGATGAAAAGGCTGAGCTGTCCTAAACACAGGAAAGACTGTTACTTGCTGCCTTCAGTCTAGAAAGCTCTTCTCCCTTTGCACACTAGGCTGACTGCAGAGATCTGAGGATGGGCTATAGGGTAGCTGTCACGGCATCGAAGCTTCTTTGACACT